>NW_024096482.1:1397500-1997500 GCF_016545835.1 Crotalus tigris
TGGTTGACCAATTGTACCCAACATGTGGTCTTTAATGCAACTGCATCTACAGGGAAGGAAATATGCCCCGGGATATCCCAATGTTCTGTCTTAAGCCTGGTACTCTTCAATATCCTCATCAAAGATTTAGAAAAAGGGAGAGAAGGGGAACTCATCAAATCTGCAGATGACACCAAGCTGGCAGGAATAGACAACATCCCAGAAGATAGGCTCAAAATACAGAATGATCCTATCTAACCAAACTAAATTTTCTGTCATGTCATGATGAGCAAAGTAAGGTTCTACATTTAGGAAAGACCAAATGCACAGGTATAGAATAAGGGGTACCTGGCTCAACAGTAATAACTGTGAGCTAGATCTTGGAGTCCAAGTGGGCAATCACTTAAATATGAGCCAGTAGATGCTGCAGCTGCCAAAAAAGCCAAAGCTGTTCCAGACTGCATTAACAAAGGAATAGAATCAATAACATGTGAAGCATTAATAGCACTTTATAATGACTTGATAAGACCACATTTGGAATATTGCATCCAGTTTTGGTTGCCACAATATAAAAAAGATGGTGAGACTCTGCAAAGAAGAGCAACAATGATGATTAGGGGATTGGCGCTAAAACATATGAAAAATTGTTGCTGGAATTGGATATATCTAATTTAATGAAAAGAAGGTCTAGGGGTGACATGATAGCAATTCCAATATCTAAGGGGCTTCCACAAAGAAGAGAGGATCAACCTATTCTCCAAAGCACCTGAAGGCAGGACAAGAAGCAATGGATGAAAACTAATCAAGGAGAGAAGCAGACTAGAACTAAGGAGAAATTTCCTAACAGTTAAAACAATCAGTGGAACAACTTGCCTACAAAATTTGTGTTTGCTCCAACACTGGAGATTTTTTAAAGAAGAGAATGGACAACCATTTGTCTGAAATGCTATAGGGTTTCCAGCTTGAGCAGGGGATTGAACTGAAAGACCTCCAAGAACCCTTCCAACTCTGTTGTTCTGTTATTCTGACATAGACAAAGATAATAGGTCAATGGTAATTTAAGATATTAGATTATACTTTATTCACTTATTTATTAAATTGATATACTGCCCATCTCTGTGTGGCTTATAATGTATATAAAGCAGTACTTATAAAATTTTCACTCAAGAGTTCTCAGTTGAGACAAAAATGACCAAAGTTGAATTATCACACTTTGGACACATTATACAGAGAAAGCCCTAATACTGGGAAAGGTAGAAGGAAAGAGAAGAAGATAACCACTCACAGCAAGGTGGGTGGACTATTACAGTAGCAAAGGGTGCACCATTGGAAGATCTGAAGGACCAGATAGAGACAGATTGTCATAGAGGAAATCTATCTGGGTGATCACTAAGACTTGATAGTGACTTGACGGTATGTAATCAATCATTGTAAAGTTGCACAAGTCCAATCATTCAGTGAATTTATGTATACATAAAGCAAAAACCAAAATCAAATTCATTTATAATTAATAATTATTTACTGATTTCCCTGAAGTAGGTAAGGAATAATAGTATGAACCAGAGATAAAAACTTGATACCATCCAGATCTTTTGGACCTGAACGCTCTTCAGCTCCAGCAAACATGATTAAGAACAAAAGATGTAGCTGTTACTGACAAATATGTGTCATTTGCCTGGTATTATTTGTTTTATTCTGTGCACGTTACAACTTAAATTAAATCTGTACAGTTGTATTTTACATACGTATACATCAAATTTTGAGAGATATCCCAAAAATAAAAATTTAGAAGAAGCATTTGATAGAAGATAGATGATAGATGAACTGATGAAAATTAAATGTGCAGCCATACATGATGCTTAATTCACTATTTGCACCTACATCTCAGTTTTTCTTAGTCATCGGCATTTTGTTAATTTCCTGCTATCTCCATTTTTCTTTCTATATCAGTTGAACAATGCACTTCAAAGTTTTCAACACAATCACAATAGCACTATTATTAAATAAAAAGTCCACAGAAAATGAACCAGTGATATTTAGAAAAGAAATCGTAATTTGCTTTGACAGCAGAACACTGGAATCCCTGCAAAATAAAATTTCTACAATCCCCATGGTAACAGGTAAACCTTTGGTCAGAACGGAAGTATGCCAGCTGCTCACTTCATTTTCTATCAATCCAAATCAACAAAATTAGTTCTTCTGAATATAATCACTCTCTTACTGGAAGGTACTGTTGAAGTGCCACCATTCTTCAAATTATATATTTGTTTTTCTCTTTATCTTTGCTCAACCTGACCATAACAAGTGGAAATCTCACTGCAGAAGGCAATAACAAGAACAGATTGCCAGTGATAACACTGATGATGAGATTAATAGCAATCATACCAATAACAATTTTTAAAAATCAGCCCTAAGACATCCATATTAAATGTCAAGAAACACTGACCTCTGACAACTGTAATACTGCAGTTGAAGTAAATATATTTATTGATAGTTACTTTGCTTATTTTGTTTTATATAATCCTAGAGATCCATAAAGACAGAAAACCTATAACCTGCATTAGAAATCGTATTTGGCCTCTCAGCTTCTGTAAATTAAAGCAGACTTGAAGCGGGAGATTTATTTATTTTTACTCGCATCATAAAATGTTATTTATTTATTTATTTATTTTATATAGCTGCCTATCTCATATACATGACTGTGGGCAACTAACAGTTAAGAACAGTTTGAACAAGGTGGTGTTTTCTTTGCAGATGGTTGATTTTATCATTGATAAAAATTCTTTGTTATTGGTAAAGATGTATATTACAATGTGTTTAAGATAGTATTTGTTATTGGTAAAGATTTAAATGCGTATAAGGGGATCTTAATGTTTTAAGTTTTAAGTTTTAAGTAAGTATTTAGCTTAAGTATTCAAAGAGTGTTTTGTTTCAATGGTATAATGAAGGTTTATATGTTTATTTTTTTGTTTTATGATAAAGAAAGAGGGAGAGATTAGATTTATATAGATGTATAGATGTTCAAAGAAAGTAATGTTTAAATTTGTGTCTTGGAGGGAGTTTATACAGAATGATGAATAATATTATAAGTATGATGTTAGAAAATGTTTAGAGTATATTATAATGTGTTTAAGGACTGTAATTATTATTTTTTTAGAGAAGATAACCTATTTAATTTAAGGTATTTAGATTTGTTTAGGATTTATATGTGTTTTAAGTTTTTCTTTTATTTTTTTGAAAAATTTTAACTAAGCCTGTACTCAACTCTGGGAAGGTTGGGGGAGGGTTTGGGAGGTTTGGGGAGGGGGGGAGGGTATGGGAGGGTGGGGGGGTTTCGGGGAGGGGATTTGTTTTGTAAAATTTAAAAAAATTTCAATAAAATAAAAATTCTTGTCCAGAAAGAAAAAGTTGGAGACTGGTCAATAATTATCAGAATCTAGAACTTTTAGATTTACAGCTTCAGAGCCGTGGTGGCGCAGTGGTTACAGTACAGTACTGCAGGCTACTTCTGCTGACTGCCAGCTGCCAACAGTTCGGCAGTTCGATTCTCACTGGCTCACAGTTGACTCAGCCCTCCATCCTTCTGAGGTTGGTAAAATGAGGACCCAAATTGTTGGGGGCAATATGCTGACCCTGTAAACCACTTAGAGAGAGTTGTAAAGCATTGTGAAGCGGTATATAAGTCTAAGTACTATTGCTATTGCTATTCCTGAGGAGGCTGTGCACAACCACTATCTTCAAGGCAGGCAGGCATAGTCTTTCTCTCAAGGATGCATTTATCACTGCCCTCACCCAGCCCACAGTCATCTCCCTGGAGCTTTCATAATTCAGAGGGACAGAGGTTCAGACTACAGGTGATACAGCCAATGTCTCAGAGAACTCTTGTCCACTTCCTTTGGACTCATAGATTCCCACTTACCTTAGACAGCAAGATGGATCTTAGTCACTGCCTCAAGACATGGCCACCTAGCATCTAAGTCTAAACAGATCAGTGCAGTTTTATTGGATGGCCATGAACACATAAAAATATAAGAACACATAAATACTTGTATAATTCAGCATATTTTAGATACCTAATATAGTGAATGTAAGCTATGAAAGCTTATGCAATAATAAACGTGTTAGCCTTTAGGATAATAAAAAATAAATGAGGGAAAGCTTGCAATGGAACTATTCCTTGAGCCATTAAATTGAAAACAGTCTTATGTAAATTCAGATATCTTGCTTTAAAAAAGTTATTCTTATCATCTATGTCAGTGGTCCCCAACCTTTTGGGCACCACGGACCAGTTCCATGAACAAAGGTTTACTGTGGACCGGACGGGGCATGATTTCACATGCTGCCTGCATCCTGTGGATAGGGTTTTGCTTGTTTGTTTGTAGACTGGTTGCTGGCATGCGGCGGACCAGTGCCAGTCCATAAATCGGGGGTTGGGGATCCCTGATCTATGTGGTCCCATTGGTTCTAGAACCATAAGTGGCAAAAAAGATCAAAAGAAGACTATTTAAATGCTATTGAATTTTGTTTATGACACAGGATCCAATCTGCATCGATCACCAGGACCAAAGGTGTAGTCTTCCCAGCTTTTGGACTCTTGCTGGAGCCCATCCTCAGGGAACTTTTGTTTATGATGTATTGGATTATAATGTATTACATAGAGAGTCTTTGACTTAGGATCACAGTTGGGACTGGAACATCTGTTGTTATGCAATGCAGTCATTAAGTGAGATGGACCCAACATTACAACCTTTTTGCCATAGTTAAGTGACTCTGGCAGTTGCTAAGTGAATCACATGGTATTTAAGTGAATCCAGCTTCCCCGATTGACTTAGCTTGGTAATTCACATGACCCTAGAATGTTGCAAATGTCATAATACATGTCACACAAATTTTGATCACATGACTGCGGGGAACTATGACAGTTGTTAAGTGTGAAGACAGTTTGCGAATTACTTTTTTCAGGACCATTGTAACTTTGTGCGGTTGTTAAACAATTGATAGTAAGTCGAGGACTACCTCTAATGTATTGAATATAATTTTGTTCTCCATAGACTTTTATCTGTCTTGCTTCAGCAGTCAGATCTAAGTGAAATTAATCATCAGGATAATGAGGTAAGCAATCAAATCTCCAACCAAATATATTCCACAATGTAGTCCCTGAGACAGTGATTCATGCTAAAAGATCTAAAATCAACACATACTATTTAGCATTATTTTCTGCACCGAAATGCATCATGAAGGCAAAAAAGCCAGCAAGCTGCCCTGTTTGCAATTTGCACAGTGTGCCTTTCAGTTCCTCCTAAGCAGAATTTGATAGGTAAATGAATGACAGCAGGGATAGCAAAAAAAATGGGGGCAGTGGGAGAGACGGAGGAAAGAGCAACTCTTTAAACGATGTATCTTTTTCTAGAAAATTGAATCTTCTGACTGCAGTTGCTAAAAACTGATAGCAGTTTCCTACCATTTTTAAGCAGGAAACATGTAAACCATAGTGTGAAAACTATAGCGTGCTGAAGTCAGAATAACTACAGAAGTATGAGAAACTCTGCTGTGCATACTTTTATCTTTACCCAACTAGAGGTATTTAAAAGAATAGAAAAATGGAACAACTTTTCACAAAGTAACTTCTATGCCAAGGCAAGGAATTTTCCATTGTTTTGCTATCTTATTCTATATAAGATAGCATATTGTTATTAGGATGTATCTATTTTATTCTAGATAAGAAACACTTTTTCTGTCTGCCCAATTAGAAATGGTGGAAAATATTTGTAAATGGTAGATGTTGGTGGTGGTTTGTTCTCCGAGCTTGCTGTTTCGTTTCCGAACGTTTCATCACCAGACTAGGTAACATCACCAGGGAACTTCGGTTGAAGTGTCTTGTTTCAGTTCTCTTTTGCTTTTATAGGTCTTATGTGACCAACTGGTCACGCCATGGGAGGGGTCATCTGGTGGTAAGGTCACCCTGGCTGTCATGTGAAGCGGCTAATGGTTGACACCATCGTTGGTTGGTTGCTCAATTTATGACCAATCCTACCTTCCAGAGCAGTGTTTCTCAATCTTGGCAGCTTGAAGATGTGTGGAATTGAACTGCCAGAATTCCCTAGCCAGCTATGTTGGCTGGGGATTCTGGGAGTTCAAGTCCACATATCTTCAAAATTGAAATATTGCTCTACAAAAAGCATATGTTACCTAAAGATCTAATGATTTTGTTGTGATTTTCAGGGAATGACATCACTCCACTGGGCTGCATTCCACAATCAACCTCAGCATGTTCAGACGTTACTGCATAAAGGATCAGATCCAACTTTGGTGGACAAAGATTTTAAAACAGCCCTTCACTGGGCAGTTCAGGTATGGAATAATTGCTAACCATGTAGTGTCCCTATATTGCATCTTGAAAGGGGAGGGGGAAAGGACTATAATTCTAGTCACAGCAGCATCTGAAACCTGACCAAATCTATGGGAGGAATATAAGGAATGATTAATCCAGCTGTGTCTCATACCCCTCATACTGGGAATGGCACTGTAGGGTACAGTAGAAAAACAAGTCATCATTACATTTTTTTTTTTACAAAAATTTGTGAAAGATCAGTTATATTCATATCCTTAAAGCTAACTTTGGCATGCAAAAAAGGTGGTTCCCCTTTGTAATAATTGCATTACTATAAGGCTGTTTAAATTCAAGAAATGTAAAAATGCTGGCTTCTGTTACAAAAAGAAAAGTACCTAAATATGGCTTTGCTTAAAACCACTATATCTGAGAATCAAATTACCAAATTACAACCTTGGGTACTTTTTTCATATTCTGAAGTGACATTATAGCATGGTGTTGTCAGGCAAATGTTAGCACACTAGTGTTCCAGATGGCCTAGGGAAGCTAACAAAGGAACTAACCTCCCTTTCCCCATTTTTAAAATGTTATTAATAAATTAGGATCCAGCACTAGAAAAAGAAATGTCTGGTGCCACTGCCATCTCTGAAGTTCTTAGCTAATTTTCAAGGTAATATTCCTCTGGTATTATGTCAGGGCCCAAAGGCATTTTTAGAAAAATAATATGGTTGCAGTCAAAGTCTGATTTAAATTAAACAAATTATTGAGCTGGTTAAAAACCAAGAACTTAATGGGTAATAATTCAGTTTGGACAGCCCTAACAGAACAAATAAAGCAACATGAGTTTTTTCTGGGATAAAGAGGTCAAAAATGCTTATAGATCTAGAATTTGTGCTTAACAATGTTGATAAATAACATATTCTCTATAATTGGTTTTTAGAGTGGAAACCGGATCCTCTGTTCTATTATCCTGAACCACCATCAAGGCCCATCAATAATAAACTTCGATGATGAGAATGGGAAGACTTGCATTCATGTTGCAGCTGCTGCAGGATACAGTGATGTTATTAGTGAGCTGGCTAAAATCCCAGAATGCAACCTGCAGGCGCTGGATGTGGATGACAGGTAGCCATGGAAACAAAGAGAAGAGCTGTCTGGGGCTTTGCTTGTCTAACCCATAGCTGAAAGAGGGTTGACTGCCTTTGAATGCAACAAGGGTCCTAAGAAAGTGTTTCTCCTTGGCCTTCTCTTTGTTAAACAGCAACTACAGTATTCAGTGGGACCTCTAGTCTGTCATCAGCTAGTCACATGTTTTTAATGAATGCACATTTTACCCATGACATATTAAGTCAGATAAAGTAGGAGGCTTCTTTTGCAAAACTGGGATTACAGGGAATGGGAAGGGCTTGTAAACATGGTCTAAAATATGGTGAGCAACTGGCAGTCCCTTTCCAAGAACGTTGGGAGGAAGTTTTCCTTTCCTGCATCCTGCTGATTGTCAGAAAATATAGAAGGGAAAAGTAATGTGAAAATGGGAACAAAGGAGCCTCTCAGAAGGAAGGAGTTATCTCCACTGAATTTTCGCTCTAGTCCTACTCCCTATGGGTGTTAGCTTTACCTTCTGTGCAATCTTTCTCCCCAAGGAAAAGAGATCCTTAATAGGAAAAATGCTGCAGAGCAGTGCATCTATCTAGGTCACAGGTCCCCAACCTTTTGGGCACCAGGGACCGGTTACATGGATAGAGGTTTTTCCATGGATCGGAGGGAACATGGTTTTGTGTACTGCCTGCATCCTGTGGATGGGGCTTTCCTTGCTTGTGCGAACCAGTATTGGTCCACAGACTGGGGGTTAGGGGGCCCTGATCTAGGTGATCTTTAGCTCTAGCATTCTTGTTTTAGAACTTCCCCCTTGTTATCAATTGAAGAACTGCAGTACTAAAACCAATAGTGAATTTTATTTCTGTGTTTTTAAATGAAAAATCACAGAAAAACAATTTGGGGTTTTTGTGTTCTGTATATAAGAAGAAGATGAATACTTGGACAACACAATGTAGAACAATTTAATTTTTGATTTTCAAAATAATAAAGTTCAGATATGTAGTGTGAATTATTTGGAAACTGAGAAGCTAAGATAGTATAGGGCTGGCCATTCACTTGGATAGAAAATACTGCAAGCCCTGAATAGTTTATGATACAATAAAGGAAATATTTTTATTTAAATTATCAGATTGAGAATTTGCACTCAGTTCATACTGGGAATTCAAAATTCAAGTATTGGCATATGTAGTAAAATATTAATATTAATACAAAATCCTACTGACCAGTGCCAAATTATTTCAGAATGGGAAGCCTCTCAACATAAGTTGTTGTATTAAACTTGAGGTTTCAAAGAGTGCTTAATTTAATTCTTTTGAATCAGAACAACTACATGGAGGCTATCAGAGAAAAACAATGAGGCAATTCCCATCCAATTGTTAAAAAAGATTTTGACCTCACTGGTCCCAAGAAAACCTGTTTTATAGGTTGTGGTAAGCTGTATTGTTGCCATTTGTCTCTGACATGCCTGTGCATTTAAAGGAACTGATACCATGCGCCAAGGTCAAACTTTGAAAGAACTTAATCAACTCAATGGATTAATTTAAGCTTATTCAATAGAGCCCTGGCCATGTAAATATATGAAAGACCTCTACAGATCTTTTTGTCTTTAAATCAAGAAAGGATTAGTTAATCACAGCTATCAGAACTTCCATATAGTAACTGACCTGGCAGAATGGAAGAATGAATTAAATCCCATGTAGGGCCAAGTCTGTTTATGGCTAATATTAATCCCCTTGAATTTTACATGGTCAATTAACTCTCTTTAAGAATTCTGATGACATGAAAACTACCATGCATGTCATGAAAACAATACAGATTTTCTTACCTAAATCTGAATTTAAACTGTATGGATTTTTAAACTGTTACTATATGGATTTTTCTTTACTTATTTTTTCATTAGGACACCTTTGCATTGGGCTGCAGCCGCAGGAAAAACTGACTGTGTTAAGACTCTGCTACAACTGGGGGTGGAAAGCAGCCCCAGGGATATCAATGAGAATACACCCCTATCGTATGCCATCTATTGTGGACACACAGCATGCATTGCACTACTCTCTCAAGTAAACAGGTAGAGTCTTTCCTTTATAATAAACTAGGTTCAAATTTTTCAATTCAGAATAGAGCTGGAAGGGACCTTGGAGGTCTTCTAATCTAACCTCCTGCTCAAGCAGGAGACACTATACCACTATACAAATGGCTGTCCAGTCTCTTCTTAAAAACTTCCAGTGATGAAGCACCCACAACTTCTAAAGGCAAGTGTTCCATTGCTTAATTGTTCTCACTGTTATGAAGTTTCTCCTTAATTCCAGGTTGCTTCTCTCCTTGATTAGTTTCTAACCATTGTTTCTTGCCCTGATGCTTTAGAAAATAAGTTGACTCACTCTTCTTTGTGGCAGCCCTTCAAATGCTGGGATACTGCTATCATATCAGCCCTGGTCCTTCTTTTCTCTAGACTAACCATACTCAAATCCTGCATTTTTTTCATATTCATACTGCTGAACATGAGCATATTGCTGAGTATGAATATATTCAA
The DNA here is from genome assembly GCF_016545835.1 of Crotalus tigris. NCBI lineage: Eukaryota > Metazoa > Chordata > Lepidosauria > Squamata > Viperidae > Crotalus > Crotalus tigris. The sequence continues at coordinate 1,407,442 of NW_024096482.1, forward strand.
CTGTTGAATATGAGCATTCTGTAATTTATCAGATGACTGATTATGCTTTTCATTGAGGATCATTGCAAATTACCATGCAATGTAATATCTGTACATATTAAATGTTTTCCTATTTCTGTATTCAAAGTGGACTATCCCAGACTATATCTTAATCCATCATAGCTATACCAAAATATTTTACTGCCTGACCCAAATGCATTTTCTTTCAGAAAGAAAGTTCTATAACTCATGAACAGAACTTCCTTTTGTTGTATCTTGGGAAGAGATTCTGTTAAGTACTTTGTGCAGAAAGTTGGAAACTATACATCCTTTTTTAAGTACTTCCTTGGTTTGCTTCTTCTATTCTGTATTCCACTGTTGATACCGCACCGTTTTACAGCTTTGAATATCAAGGTATAATATAGCAGAGATATCCAAACTTTTTCGTGCTACAGAACCTATTAGTTTAAAAAAATATGGAAAGCTTCAGTGCTAAAAAAATTGACTTTTCCCCACCCACAGTCCTTATTCTCCACCTGAAAGCACATCAAATTCTACAGAACAGTTTGAAAACTCCTGTTATACTGTATACAATCAATGACTCTAATTAGGAATATGAAACTATCATCAGTTGATCATTATATTTCATAGCTGTCTAGAGCACATTTTAAATTAGGTTCAGAAGAAATATAATAAATTGCAGTTTAGAAGATAGCATTTTTAAAGTATTAAAAGCACTTCAATAAATCAATATTTGCTGGTATACCCACACATTCACGCACACATATAACCTTTTTGCTTCCTTGCAGTACCTGATCAAATAGATATAACAGTTTTAATAGGACTTTAAAAGATTTGCAAAATTTATTTAACTGGCAATTGAATGGCACAGCTAGAAAATATCTACCTTTATGCTCTATCAGAACTAATTCTCTGTAAAGCTATCATGTCCACATTAACGAACGTTCAGATTTAATTTGCTAAATATAATGAGATTAATAACTCATTTTAAATTTGGACTAGAAATTTATTTTAGATGAAATCCACCACAATAATGTAACTGTTCTATTAAAAAATCAATGCACTTTGTATACTCTGGTCATTTTGTGCAAATGAAAATAAGCAGTCTAATTTGGATATACAACCATTCAAGAAAAAATTGCATTAGTTTTCTCTAATTTTCTGAACGCTAAATGTGTCTTACTCCAGTTAATAAGTATAATCAGCATTATTTCCTGGGCTGTTAAATTCAACAGTGGAAATATTTATTTTATTTAATTTGTATTCCATTTTTATTGTTTTTACAAATAACTCAAGGCAGCAAATATATCTAACAAACCTTCCTCCTCCTATTTAAGCCACTTTTGAAAAATACTGCACAGGCTCAACAGTGTGGAACTGAGCTTAAATGCTGGATTGTTCATATTTGCCATCAGCCATGGGAACTCACAAAGTGACTTTGGAACAGTTGTTTTCTCTCACCTCAACATACATTAAAGATTGTTGAGAGAAAAAAATGCATATTTATATGTATGATACTGTCAGGACCCACTTCAACTAATCACCCAAGAAAGCAGAACTCAGCTTAAGGTGAAAAGGCACAAAATAAATCTAATTAATTAAATTAGCTAAACTATATTACTTAGAATGAGATTACTTTAAAAAAAGCTAAAACAAGAATATCTTGCAAGCATTATATGGCACTATGCAATTAAAATATTGTAATTCTCTATGCAGAATCACAATATTATGTTTATCTGGTAGCTACTTAGCTGTTGAGTCAATTCAAGATTCTCTTTATACCGAAAACTTATTTGCCCACATTTTATGAACATTAGATGAAAGAGATTTGCCTCCAATTTTGTTACTTCTTTTGATGACTTCTCTTTTTTTCCTGAAAACATCTTTTAAAATATTGTAAAATATTGTATTTCTATATGTTATTTTATACTTGGTAAAGTGCTTCCAGTTGTACTTACTGTACTTTTGTATGAATGTTGTAAAATCTGTATCAATAAGTTTCTTTTGTACAGTAAGTAGTAATAAATGTACGTTTAATCATCATGAACTTTATAAGAAACTTATTCATATTGATTTTACAACATTCATACATACATACATACATACATATGAAGCTGGAAACATATTATTGAAGTGACATACAGAACACTGACTGATCTATGCTTTTCCAATGCAACTGGTGTGTAGACATTTAAAACAAATTAAAAAAACAGAATAATAAAGGGGAATGGTAATTGATGACCTCTCCTTCTTCCTGATAATGTCTTTTAAAATATATTATTTCTATAAATTATTTTATACTTTCTAAAGCGTTTCCAGATGCTTTTATACAGTAAATAGTATAAGTGTAAATTTATCATCCTGAACTTTATAAGAAAGTTATTGATATTGATTTTATAACAGTTATACTGCCCAGTTCATACTACATACACCCCACACACACACACACACACACACACACACACACACTTGCACACACACGCACATATATACATGCATACATACTGACACTAAAGATCTCTGGAGAAGGAATTTCATTTCTAATAACCCCAAATATTAATCTATAGTCCTAAACAATAAAATCCCAATGTTGATACAATCTGCTTTTCTTTCTTTAAAGACCTGAGCAACTTCATCACATTTCCTCCCAGAACAATAAATTATTAAAGAAGGAAGGAAGATTCAGCATGCTTAACCAAATCTTCTCCTCTAAAAAGAAAAAAGGGGATTGGAAAGTCAATTTGAAGGAGAAGAAAAGAGACAGATCCCGGAGAGAGGAGACCTCAGAAGTAGATGAGATTATCACCACATTTGATGGTATAATGGATTCCAGCTTTGATGACTCATCTAAGGAGTATATGAAAGTTATTGACCTTAAGAAAAGAAATGCAGACGTCAAGAAATATCTCATTTCAGAAAACAATACACCAGATTGCAGTGGCTTTCCACCAGTCAGAACACAAAGTCTCCCACCCATAACTGTGAGTCATTCTTTTTTAACAACTTCTCTCACTACAATCTCCAGCATGAATATGGATAATGATTTTGCAACTTGGTCTCAAAAAAGCAGAAGTGTACATGATTTGTCAAGCCAAAGAACCAGCCAACAAGCTTTGAACAGCCCTTGGAAAATTGACAAAAGCCAAACACCCACATATAGACTCTGGATGTCTGTGCCTTCCGATAACAAACTGATAGATGGATTGTTTCCAAACAGATCCCATCATGTTGTATGTCCTCCCCATCTTCCCCATCTGCCTAATTTGTCACCAGGTAATTTTTTCCACACTATGTTTGTTTAGTGTGAGCTAAAGGAATTCTGGGTATGCTGAAAATAATTGTATCATAATATATAGTAGTTTCCAGACTGAAATATCCAAATCTTGTATGCTAAAGAGTGATTCTTCCTTTAAGAAATAGGAATGAACTCAGTTTCCAAAGGGGCTTATGCAGTAGATTTTTTTCAGACAAATATCAATCATGGTCCCTTTTGGTCCTTAAAAGTACATACCTGTATATCTGCCCACACAATGCACTGTCACCAGGAAACCATGGTTTATACAATAATGATCATTATATTGGTTTATAAATTATCAATTTTTAAGGAACAAATCAAACTACAGAACACACTGAACTAAATACATTGCAGTATACTGTAGGTTAGTAGTATATATGAATTAGCCATCTCTTTAAGGCTCTCAGAATAGAAATAAAATGAGAACAGGTGGTTTCACATGAAAATCAGATAAACTAACTTTAGTATTATTATAATTTCAAGGTACTGGTAAAAGATAAAACAATTTTCTCAGATTTTAGTATCTTTTATTGTACAGTAACTTTGATTATTCTATGGCCCATATGATTCTTTAGTTTGTATGGAGTACAGCATGAATTATTGAGTTTAATTTAAAACAAAAATCATATTTAGGAAATACCCAGCAATTTCAGCTTCTGAAACCAGCCCTGTGTTTTACTGTTGTAAGGATTAAATGCAGGGTTAAATAAACTTTTGCAACTGCTAGGAAAACAATGTTTTGTACCAGCCTCTATTAAGTATATATATATATTATACAGGGTGATTATACTTTGCACTAATCATATGCTATGTGGAAGTAGAGAATGAATACGGATTCTCCAATCTCTTCTCAGTCCCATTCATATATTGTTTTCTATGTCTTTTCAAAATAAACTTATTTAAGTGTGTGTATAATACTTACTTCCTTTTGTAGGGAAAACCTTTCAGCGTACCACTTTAGAACTTCCCAGAGTAAAAGCCCTAACAGCTGTAAGGAACAACTTGGTCCCCATAGTAAAACACGATGATCAGAAAGGTAAGAACAATGGGATAAGACCTTTTCTTTTTAAAGCTTCTAAGTTTTCCCTTAATGCAGAAAATATATGATATAGATGATATAAAATATTATATCTTTACAGAGCTGCTTTTTTTTTTTTACTATTAGAAAATGGTCTATGACAGCGCAGGTCTTCTGCATTCATCACTTGCAGTAATTGACCACCTCAAGCCTATCACTATGTACTTTCAAGAGCAGGGTACAAAGGTTTGTGCATACCACACGTGTAGTTAATTATTGTTGTTGATTCAGTCGATTTCTGACTCTGCAGGATCCAATCTGGGTCGGTCTAATACTTCTGACTCTGACCCAGAGGACATCATTTCTCCAAGACTATCTTCTGGTTTTTTGTTTTTTTGTTTTTAATCTTATGCTTATGTCTTTACCGATAAAATGTAGCTACTCTGACTCTTGTCAGCCTCTTTTTCAATGGTCTTATTTGTTCAAGGTCTTATCAACAATTTTCTCCAATACCTGCCCTTTGCTTTTGTTTACATCATTTATATCAGCTATTAATAGCTTATCATTCATACAAAAACAATGAAAGCTCTACAGAGACTTTTGCAATATGTCTTTCATGCATATTCTACAACAATGATTCTGAAATTATCCCTTTTCTCCCCCGCTTCAAATAATATTGTTAGCTCCTTCCCCCACCCCCAAAAAAAGGCTCCGTTGTTTTACACAAGTGTTTTGGAAATGGCAGTCCCAAACTGGATCCTCAACTCACAAATGAGCTATTACAAATCGCTCTAGGTTTTACTCCCAGAATATGCCCAAATTACTTCTGGAAGGGTAATTACCTTCCAGTTTAAGAATCACTGTCCTAAACATTTTACTGGTCTAATAGCAATTGCAATGCAGAATATATTTTATAAAACACCATTATATTTTAGATATAAGGTATATTTATATTTAATAACATAAAAATAATAAATATCTAAGGCATTCCAATATTAAACCTATAAAATATCCAGTATGAAGTTTAGTAGCAAAGATTAATAATACAGTGCCAAACCATAATGCTAAGGTTTCGCTGTATAAATTCTGATTAATAATAATACTAAAACTACAAACCATGAAGTTTGATTAATTAAAAAATCACTTGTTTTCTCTTCACTTTTTGCAGTTTTGATTCTGTGATAGAAGAAGCTACTGGCAGCATAATTTTTAATAACTCCAGTTTGTACATTTCTTTTTTCTCCATTTGGGGAAAAAGTGTAAAGAACTATATCATCAACTTCTCATTGTTGTTTATTTATCTTCTCCTGACCTTCCTTTCTTAGTTCAGAGGAACTGAATTTAACACAATTTGGGCTTTAAGGGTCACAATGCTCAGCTTCTATCTCAGCTGATTATCAGAATTAGGAATTTGTATTGTATTCTCTGATTACCACAGTTTTTTTCCACTGTTGTTTGATTTCTGCATTTCAGTAAAGAACAAAACACGATTATTTTCAAAAATAGACAGAAATAATTTGAAATCTCCTAACTTAGATAAAAACAATGAAGGGATCTGGAGTTTTTAAGAGTACAGTAGTAGAAAATAAATAATGTTATTTATTCCTAGGCTACTCTTCTCCATTTCAGCAAATAAAGTGTAATGATTTTTCATGTGCTCAATTGCTAGAGGTATTTATCTATCTCATTTATAGGGCTGCCCATCTCATCAGCATTTAATTTAATAAATATATAACCAAACACCGGCAGACAATCAATAGCCAACCAGGATAAAATTATAGATAAATATCCAACACCAGCATAATCATCTCATAGGCTCTGCATAGTATGATCCCCGAAATAGAATGCAAGAATGTCCAAGTCAAAATCTGAGGAAAAAGACGAAAAGTATGTTTTCAATGTTCTGGGCTACATGAACATTGTAGTATTGATTAAAAAGAACAAAACAGCACAGAATTAATAGATGGATGAAAAGATATATTCAAGTCAGATAGCATACCAAAACTGTGAAGAGTAGATGAAGCAGAGATAGGGAAAGGAGAGCCATATCCAAAGATCTGCTATTATACCCCCTTTTAAAAAGAATACACAGATACACACAAACATAAATTTCAATATGGAAGAGCAAAAATAAGCATGGAAAAAGGTCAGAATGCCCTCCTTCTTGCCCTCACAGAACACAGATGGTATATAGAAGGTTGCTAGGAGACCCCTTTTTTCACCAATCCATATAGGGAACCTGTTTTTCCTATTGATCTGAGACAATTCCCAGATACTACAGCATTATAGTGTCTGCGAACACTGCATGCTTCTAAAAATTTGATGATTAGGTTCTTTGGGTAGTGCTGTGACATGCAAGATGAGTCTTTTATTGCAATTATGTACTAGGAGGGTGCAATTAAGATATCTTGTAGCAAGAATATCAAAAGCAAATACTGAAACAGAAAAATAGAGATAACCCTCAACTTACGACTACAGCTAGCATCAAAACTTCCATCACTAAATGAGTATATTCATTATAACTTATGACCTATTATTTGCTGTTTATATGTACACTATGAGCTTAGGCACCGGAGACAAATTCCTTGTGTGTCTGATCACACTTGGCCAATAAAGAATTCTGTTCTGTTCTGTTATTCTGTTCTATTCTGTTCCATTCCAATTCTATTCTGTTCTACGAATTACACCAATTTTATTATCTTTTTTGCTGCAGTCGTTAAGCAAATCAACATAGTTGTTAAATGAATTACACAGTCATTAAGCGAATCCAGCTTTCTCCAGTGACGTTGCCTGTCAGAAACCAGCTGGGAAGGACACAAATGATGTGAGCTCCCAGGACACTCCAACCATTGTAAATACATACTGGTTGCCATGTTCCCAAATTTTGATCACATGGCTGCAAGTATGATGCAAAATAGTAAATGTGAGGATTGGGTATAAGTCACTTTCCTAAGCACTTTTGAAACTTTAAACAGTCACTAAATAAATGGTCATAAGTCAAGGACTACCTACAAAATTAAAATCATCAGCATTATTTAAAAAATCTAGTTATTTTAAAAGAATAGCAGCTAAATGCAGAGTGTCTAGGAGAGAAATGAGCAATCCAGATCAGCATTATGGCATGCAGTAGAGAACAAAGTCTTGCATTTTTCTCATGCTATTTTTCTGCCAACTCAGAAACATAGAAAATTGTTATACAGATAGTCCTCAGTTTACAACAGTTCATTTAATGACTGTTCAAAGTTACAACGGCACTGAAAAAAAGTGACTTATGATTGTTTTTCACACTTAATGACCATTGCAGTATTCCTATGGTCATGTGATCAAAATTCAGAGACTTGGCAACTTTCATATTTATGACAATTGCAATGTCCTTGGATTATGGGATCACCTTTTGTGACCTTCTGACAAGCAAAGTCAATTTGGAAGACAGATTCATTTAACAACCCTGTTACTAACTTAACAACTGCAGTGATTCACCTGAAAACTGTGGCAAGAAAGGTCGTAAAATGGAGCAAAATTCACTTAACCAATATCTCACTTAGCAACAGAAAATTTGAGCTCAATTGTGACTGTAAGTCAAGGACTACCTGTACTGACCAGAGACTGGTCCACCTACTTCAATGTTGACTCCATGCTGCCTAGGAAATTCAATCCATATGGAAGTGCCCTAGTAAGTAATAAGAGATTATAAATCATCCTGTGATTTTTATAGCTAAGCAGATATTACAAGGCACATCTCAAATTACAACATTTAATCCATCCACTGAATTAAAACATCCAACATTGTTCTTGAAAATGAGCCTGTTAGCTGCATTTTTATGCAATTGTTAAGCTGAAGTGTAGTTCAGATAATCACTTGACAAAATACATTTGCATGTATTTTGCATGACTCTGTATGTATTCCTGAATATATGTATTTATCATAGTTACAATTTGAAGCATTCAGAAATATTTCATATCCTTCACAGCCAAGGCAGGAATGGGAGAAAAAGGGCTGCAATGGCATTTTCTGTAGAGACAACCAAACCGAAATTCATTTAGTTGAGTGTATGATTTTGAAAGAAACAAAAATAACATTAACTGTACAATGTAACATCCCCAGGTGCAAAATAAATCTACCAGTAGCAGCTGGTGGATCTACCGATGTTAAAAATGTTGCTTTAGTATTCATCTATCAGTGAAGAACTATGAACTTTGCTCAGAGATTTAAACTTCTTAAAACTCATGAGAGAGAGAGGGAGAGATTAAACCTTCCCAAAAGAAATTCCAATGTAGATCTGCAAAGCCAATTAGATCTTTATTATGGTCATAGACCAGCATAAGGAAATTGGAGTTCAGCGTTAAAAATCATAAAGAATATATCAAGAATAAAAAAAAATAAAAATCTAAACAAATTATGACGATATAAAAGATATAAGATCTAAAACAGGGGTGTCAAACTGCCTGACACCATGCTGAAACCATGCCCACCCCATTGCCGGCAATGGAAAAAAAGTTGCAATACGTCATGACACGTTACGTAACATTGCGAGTTTGAGACCCCTGATCTAAAAGAATCTAAAAGAAGAATCTGAGTGTTAGATGGGAATAAGGGAGCCAATAGCTGAGTATGATCATCCACACTCTAGCTTCCACTTTTATGAAGCCTGCCTCTAGTAACAGGAGAGCATTAGAGACACAATTAGGATCCTGAAGGGCTGATCTTAAAAATGTAGATTGTGTAAGTTCTAATGGTGCAGAATTGGATAAGGTCCAGCTGGCCATTACAGAGTTGTTATTGGCTTGGCTTCAAATAATTTGAATGTTGTAGGTATGTTATGGCCACCTCTTATCTCAAGGTATTTTTAGGATGACAGATGAACTCTTCTGTGCCTATGGTCCCCATGGGCTTTGCTACTGCAGGTAAGATAAAGAACTATCCCTAGGTGTGCAGGTCTGCATGGCAAAAAGTAAAACTGGTAAGAAAAATAAGGACTATAACAAGCAAGGGTCTCGTGGTAGCACAGGCAGTCCTTGACTTATGACCACAATTGAGCCCAATATTTCTGTTGCTAAATGAGACAGTTGTTAAGTGAATTTGCCCCATTTTGCGGCCTATTTTGCCACAGTTGTTAAGTGAATCACTGCACTTGTTACATTAGTAACATGACTGCTAAGTGAACCTGACTTCCCTATTGACTTTGCTTGTCAGAAAGTCACAAAAAGTGATCACATGACCTCAGTATACTGCAATCATCATAAATATGAGCCAAGCACCTGCATTTTGATCACATAACCATGTGGATGCCATAAGTGTAAAAAATATTCATAAGTACATTTTCAGTATCATAACTGTGAATGATCACTAAATCAACTGTTGTAAGTTGAGAACTATCTGTATGTAATATGCAGTATTCTTGCAGATAAAAATATGGGAGCCAATTACCTAATAAGGGGATGGGCTTCTTTAGTTGCATTAAAGCAGAAGTATTATAGATGGGCTTTAATTTGTTGGTTGGATTTGGTGGCCTAAATAGGTTCATCCAACTTGTGATGCTGTGTTGCAAGTGATGCATGTTACATGTATTTAGTACAAAATCTACCTTTTCCTTAACTTCAACATCAGCCTGTATTATTTTACACAGCCTGTATTATTTATTATTTGTTTCTGATGTCTCTCTTTCTGTATTATTTATTATTTGTTTCTGATGTCTCTCTTTGTACTTTCTTTCAGGTCAGCTAACAATCAACCAAATTCCTCAAGATGCCAAAGAGCTGAAGTTACTGTCCTTAAATTCACTGAGAACTGACACATCTGTTTTGCCATCAACATTTGCTACCAAGTCTGCAAAAGCAAGCCTTTCCCAGATTTATTTTCCATTCTCATTCTTATCCTTGCAATCAACTGAGCCTCTTGGAACTAGCAAAGTCCTGCCAGCCATTCCAAGCCAGAAAGGATCCAGCTTCACAAGTGAAATGCTTGATCAATCACGTTGTGACTCACTCAGTGACCATTAGCCCAGAAGCCCCAGGTGGTGGAAATGAACAAAAAGCACTAAAAATGCTAAACATTTGCTTTCTAATCCACTGCTGGAGGACTGGCAAATTGATATTTTAAAAACCAGACATTTATTGTTCCAATTTATTGACGCATTTAATTTTATCATGTATTGGAACATAATACATGGAGAAACAAAGACAAGGAAATGCAACTTCATTTTATTATCTAAATTTTGCTCTAACTGCAAAGTAATCAAACAATACAAGTCTAATAAAGCCTAAGAAGTTTCTAAATATGTCATTCTCATATATCTGATCCATTAATCCATTAATTGAAGTGTTGTTGATTTCAGTATAAGTTAAACTTTATTTTCTTTTCATTATAACCTGAGTAAATAAGTGCTGTGACATAATAAGAATGAATATTGCTATTTTCTCAATTCTAAATAAGCACCAACTTCAACATGACTTGGTGTTTTATTTCTTCTGCTTGGAACTGTTGGCTATTAGGGCATCTGTGAGTTGAAAACAGGGGTGACATGAAACTAAATAACAGGATTCTTCTTTCAGTAATTTTAATTGCAAAGAAATAAAATGCATAAATCAATAAATACATGTATCTACCTATTTAGGGATTTTCCATATAATCATTTTAAAGGAACATCAGCTACTCTTGTGTGTTATTCATAGTTACAAAATGCCCATCTGCACTTTCTTGATCATCTACTGCTGCACTGTTTCTTTTGCTACAAAGAATGCATGGCATTCTTAATAACATATGTAATTTATACACCAATATTTAATTGATAAAGATAGAAATTTTGTAAGCAGACTATCAATTGGAAATAGATCTGATGATCACAAAAAGTGAGAAAAAAATCTGTGCATAAAAGCCTTTTAGTTTTCAGGGCTCTTAAAAAACTAGATTCATTCAAGCCTGGATCAAATCTGGGTACAATTAGTTCCTCATTTTTCCAACCTTCTGTTATTTTTGTCAGTTTCCCATTTTTTTAAGGAAGTATGCATGAAAATCTGTACACAATAGTCACAGTAGGACTGGCCCTGCTTCAGTCTTAGATTATCTGCCACTCTAAGCTTCAAGTTAATCATGCACATTTTGGGGTTTTATTATCAATTCTTGCCTTGATTGGCAGAAAATTCAGCTTCTAATAGCAATAACGATAGATTATATACCACTTCATTGTGCTTTACCACACTCTCTAAGCAGTTTACAGAGTCAGCATATTGCCCCAAAAATCTGAGTCCTCATTTTACCGACCTCAGAAGAATGGAAGGCTAGTCAATCTTGAGCCAGTAGGATCAAACTACTGGCAGTGAGCAGAGTTAGCCTGCAATATTGCATTCTAACCACTGTGTCACCACAGCTCCTAATCATCTTCAGAAATTGCTTGCTAACTACTTTTCAGTTATTAGGATTGATACATTTTAAAGTACCAGAAGAGTTTCTTTCAGTCCTTAGTGAAAGAATTTTAAATATAGGTTTAAAGACTTAAAATAAATTCTGGAATAAACAGCAAAAGCGTCATTAGAAATTTGATTTTACAACATTATAAATGGACTAAGGCACCAATAAATTTGAAATAAGGTTTTGTAATATAAAGAATCCTTCCCATGAGAAAATGTTTTTTTAATTCTTTCAGAAAAATCATAATAAGGTAAGACTTTAAAAATTAGAGACTAAAGAGAACTAGAAGGAACTAAAAATTACAGTTAAAGGAGAGCATTCACACTTTCTAATACAGAATGAACTAAAATGTTAACATTAGATATATGGAAGGATGTTTTTGAATAACTGACCCAGAAGTTAATTTTAACAGTGTCTGCTTTTATAGTCTGTTTTTAAAAGATGCTATGGAAGAGGAACAAGTATTACATAACATGACTGAAACTGGTTTGAAAGTGGATTTATGGTAATAATGACAAGCTATAAGAATCACATGGGAAAATATCTTACACTGGACATACAAAAGAATCCAGCTGATGTCTTAATAATTAAAAGGAATATATAAATAATAAGCCAAAAGAGTGACCAGGAAAATTTTCCTACCTATATCTCTGTAATAGATATAACATGTGTAATTTATGAAATCCTACATATATAACAACCAGATTTGTTTAGTGGTTAAGGCTAAAAACTCGGAAACTGGCAGATCTAGTCCCATCTTAGGCACAAAGCCAGCTGGGTGACTTTGAGCCAGTCACTCTCTCTCAGCCCTAGAAGGGAGATAATGGTAACCCACTTCTGAAAAAACATTGCCAAGAAAATTGCAAGGGCAGTTGTCAACCCTATCAGGCTAGATAAACTAATTTATTGTAAAATTACATTAACAAAGGCTTGCAAGCCTGAAAGTACAAACTTCCTGATGCCACATTAATCTGCTTTATCTGCTTTAGGATGGGTCCTTCCTGCCTCTCTTGTTTGATTGTTTCCTAGGCAGTATCTCTTCCCCTCAGTCCCCAAGGTCATTTACACATTCTATTACATTAGTCCAGACAATTGTCAGGAGTCAACACTAATTTAAAGGCTCTTCTCCCTCCCGCCGTCCCAAAAATCCCTACACATATAATGTTGGCTACGGAAAGAGATGTGTTCTGATCTTTTTTCTTTCTTAGCTTTTGTTGTCTTTTTTTAATGGTGTGTAACTGGGGACCCCAACTTACAGCATAGCCAAAGAACGTACAAAAAAGCTTGGATATCTCATACAGAAGAGCAGATATTCTATCAATAATCTACTACAGTGCCTCCAGAAAATCAAAGATCAAAAAGCAGCAAAAGATAAAATTATAGGGATGACATCTCCTCAACCAGCCAACACTCAGATAAGCAGAGATTAACACTAAAGAATCCAGCAGAAAACAATAACCTAACCAAGGAGCTACCAAAGAGAAAAGCATACTAACCCTCACTCACACATACACAAATGGCAGGGCAAGCTACTATACATAAACAGGGGGCAAATCCCCATTCATAAGCACTAATGATGTTACCTAGTTAGGTACTAAACATCTGTAAGCAAAGAGCCAAGCTCAAGAGAGCATCAAGGACTCCGTGATTCAACCCTGAGCTACGTATGTTCTCTTCTATGTTAATGTGTTAATGTATTAATCTGATTGCTGCATTCTGTGCTAGCTGAACCTCAAGATCAAGTATGAAGATATGTTACTGGCTTCCTTTGCTGGAAAGTGTTTTTTTTATAGTGTCATTTCCCAAATGTATCTTCTATAAGGCAGCACAAATCTAATCATTATTATTCCTCCTGGCTTGAGACTCAACTGCCCTCTAAAACAACATGTGCTCCCCCCCCACACACACACACACATACACACAGAGAGAGACCTTTTTAAGATTCTCTGTTTCAGGCTCCAATTGGCAGGAATATGTTCATGAGTCAGCAGCAGCAGAAAACAAGAGGAAATCAAACACTGAAATAAAATACAAGTGGTTGCTGATATTTTTTTCCACAATTAGGAGCAGAACTTCTGTGGTTAAGTGATATAGTTGTTAAGTGAATCATACTCATTTTTACGACTTCTTGCCACAGTATTTAACCGAATCACATGATTATTAAACAAATCCAGCTTCCCCCAGTCTTTGCTTGCCAGAAGTGCCCGTGAAGGTCACAAAGGGCAATCACATGACCCTGGAATGCTGCAACCATTTTAAATACACCTGAATTTTAATCATGTGACTGGGGACATTGCAACAGATGTAAGTATGAGGCCCAATATTAAGTCATTTTTTTCAGTGCTGTTGTAATTTCAAATAGTTATTAAACAAATGGTTGGAAGTTAAGGACTATCTGTAGCAGGGATACCCACTGCTAAAGCAAAGAAGAGTTACTCAGCATTTCAGAGTCCATTTTTATGATCCTGAGGCTAATTAGACGTTGCACTGATAAAAGGGTGCATTGGCATTCTTAAAATGGGATTTGGGACAAGTCCACATTATTATCATAATGGACAGAATACTTAGTTGAATGAAAGAAGCACTTCAACCTTTCACCCATTTAAATGAATCTGGAAACCCTTTCACCTCTTCCCTTACATGAGATTGACTGAATTCAATTATTTGATACCTCAACATGAATCCTTTACACTAATGCAGGCTAATTTTTCTAGTGCAGATGGCACTAAAGTGGATTCTCTTCTAGATCATAAGAAGTAGCCTTTTAAATGCTTTTCTTGAGATCCAGATGTTCAATCTGGGCCTCTCTACAGACCGAACATGCATTTTATCTTGAATTTTTCTCTCATCCCTGGACGTTTAGTGTAGGTTAAAAATCAAATATTTAAAAATGACAGTCCCAATAGAAAAATTGACTTTGAAAATATATTTGCAGTCTGTTAGTTAAGGAATCTTCACTCTCACAAGCTCCAGAATTTCTTCTTAAAACCAATCTTGACGTTTTGAGCTGTGGTAAACTAACAAACCATAGACTGCTGTGTGGCTTTTCTCTGTTGATTGTGGTCCTCAGTTCCAGTACAGATTAATTTCCTAGGAAATGCAAGTGCTTTGTTGCCAAGATCCCTGACCTTCTCAATAGCCTTGCTGAGAAATGATGATATAAATATAGACAAGTTTGGCTTGTCAATTGAAGGGTATCTGGAAGGTCAGATGAGGAAATATTGTTGTGAGTGTGTGACTCTATTGGTCAATAGATTTTGTTGAATAATTATTGAACTCTGTTTAAAATAATAATAATAAACCTTTTTTTAAAAAAAAGGTTTTTGTTCTTTTTAAAAAGTTTCTTCGGAAGTATTGTATCATTTTTCTAAATGTTCCTTTCCGTGAAATACAAATGCATTTTCCCAACTAAACCTTGACTTGGGCACTGATAAATGATACAAAGGATAAAATTAGAGTTACAAAGCACAAACAGCACAAGATATTTTAGTTGGCAGAAACAAGCTTAGGAAACATCTTTTCTGTTCAGTATGCACATGCTAACTGGTCTGATAGGTGAGAAAACAGCATAGCAATAAGGGAGCAAAATGTCACGGGAATAGATGCTACTCTGCCTTCCCATAGTATGCAACATTTTAAGAATTCTGAAGAAACAGTTCAGACTTCTCTCTTTCTCAGTTTCAATAGCATGTCCAATGTATGCCTTCAGCCTCCAGTTGCTCACCATGCGTAGAGATAGGGCCAGTCCAATGATGAAGATATAAAGGATGTTCAGCTGGTTCCCATTATGAAGTTAATGAGATAATGCTGGAAGGACAGTCAGTAGGAAGGGAATATTTTGCTTGGTCCTAAATCTGCAAGTGTACTATGAAATGTGTTGAGCTCATTAAATTTATAATTTAATTGATAAAACAGAAATTGAGCTCTTACTAAGGGGAAAAGATGGGGGAGGGGCGACTATGGGTTTATGGAGAGATAAATATCATTCTGGTTAATCCTCTTTTGTGTTTATTTTCCTGTTAATATGGTAAATATAATTTTGTAAACTAGAACTAGGGATATATTTTGTAAGGTATACTCTGCTTTTCTACTCCCAATCAGAAATTACCAAGTTTCTGGTTAATCTAAAGCTTCTGGTATATGGATGGAAATGAGAGAGCTTCTAAATTAATTTACCCAAAATCCAAAAAATAGTGCTAAACAGCAGAATGGAGGCCAGTACAAAGAAGAGGGCATACGGATCATAATTCTCTGCATATAACGTTATTTCTATAAAAATATTACCTCTTACCACTATTAAACCCAAGGTTATTACTTTGGGAAAAAATTGGGGACTGGTGTACTGTTGCATGTGAAACTATCTAATTTAACTGTTGAGGGCAACTAGGTTATAAAAAACATGCTTTGGATCATGGGACAGTATTCCTGGCTGATGGAAATACTTCAGTACATCCCGCAAAATATTGAAACTGTCTCTAAAAAAAGAGAGACAAAGATAGCATGTATAGGACTGATAATCAAAAAGGAGCAGAAACTCTTCAATAATATAGGGTTTGTTGTAGAGCAGCTGGGACTCATTCCATATGTGTACAAAAATGTTGCGGCTGACATTTTGATGAGGCAGAACTTAAGAGCTACAGTGTCTGGCTTACTTTCAGATATGCAATAGCTGGAGAAAGCATAAGAACCACCAGTGCTTTTTTGGAAGAAAGAAAAAAAAAGGTGCCGGAACTCACATACGTCATACAACCCGCCTATGCCTACCCTACAAGATTTACCTTTGTAGTTGAAAAAAAAACCCTTCAATTTTTAGTGTATCTAAAAGACTAGGATTTTGTTCAAGTTAATACTATTAATGTTACCATGCAGTGTGGCTTAAATTACAAGAAGGCATTTTATTAATCTTTTGGGACATTTACCATTGGCATACCCACTTAGTTTAATGAGTGGAAATATCAGCTTTCTATGTGGAATGAAATTGGCCCAATAAAACAAAATTTGGTTGCTTGTAAAAGATTGAATTATTTTTAGGAGTTGTCAAACAAGGTGAAAAAATTTACATTTGGAGTTTAATATGGATATTGACATGCAACAAATTAAAGTCGAAACTTTGTCAGTGAACAGATTACTTTTAATTTACCTTTCAGTTAAACCCAATTTAATAAATAGATCTGATTAAACCTCATACTGTAGGTCTACCTTTACATCTGACCATATTATTAATAATAATACCTCCAAATCACAAGACATTGGTTTTTTTTCTTATTCTTCCCCTCTGCAGTTTGAATATAAAGTATAAAAGATTAAAAAGAGATTTTCATAGACATCCTAGCCTTTGAACTACCCAAGGAACTGAAACAGCAAAGCTTCACTGTCGGGCAAGCTTCCATGCCAGCTGCCTTTCTTTCCTCTCGCTTTGCCTCTTTTTAACCTCACACTTACCCCACCTTCTGTAAGGGAAGGCAAAAAGCTCACTCACCCTCTCATGAAAAATGGCCTCCATGTTTATGTGTCTCCCACCGCCACCATTGGCTTCCACACCATATGGTCCAACCCAATCAAACTATGCTTTGTCAGGCCTTCTGACAAATAAAGTCAATGGGGGAAGCCAGATTCATCTAATGACCATGGAAAAAAGGTCATAAAATTGGGCATGACTCACTTATCTTCATCAATTAGCAACAGAAGTCCTGGTCCTAATTGTGGTTGTAAGTCAAGGATTACTGGTACTTTCAGGTAGTTTCTCTTTTCCTCTTGAAATATCATGAAACCCGTGCATAGCCATAAAAACCTTGTGCATTGTGTAAGTTTCTTTAACTGGGCCAGGTTTAAATACTCCAAAGCTTGGCAAAAATCTGGTTTTTAATAGTAATTACCGTAACATAAAAACTGTCCTTTTGCTACAAAATAAGCATCTTACAATATGTATGTGGAATGTTTGCTATGTAACATACACATTCAGTTTTAAACTTGTCTTAGAAGGAAGTTGAATTACTACGTGGGTATAATCTATCTTTTGCATGATATTTTACACTAAATATGAAGAAAAGTCAATGCATATTTCCTTCCTATTGGCAATGAAGTCTGCATTAATTAACGCTAGTACAATTCACCTTCATACATATTAAATTGTTCACTTATCACATTTAACCTAGAACTCATACTGTGCTTTATAAGCAGAAGAAAACTGCTGCCCCTGCAAGTCAACAACATCCACCCATTTCTCTTCCAAAGGAGTGCTTGTTGCGCATATGTCCTGCAATTTGTTATGTACATACAGGAGACTTCAGAACTGTCAAGACTATAAAACAGGGATAAACTTCATTTTATATCAGTGGACACATTTGGGACTTTTAAACATTTTTTTTGTTTATAACATGTAAATAGTTACAAAATGACTACAGTGTAAAAAATTTGCTTGCATACAAAGTACAGGTAATCCCTGAGTTACGAGCGCTCACTTAACGCTCTTTCGAAGTTACGCGATAAGCGCCCCGTAATGCTTATGAGCAAGTCCCGAAATTATGAATATTGTAGCACCATGGCAGTCATTTGCCCTTATGAGCAGCCACACTGGCACTGCAACATTCACCCTGGTTGTTCCCTCCCTCCCCACCCCGCCTGGGGTCTCCCTAAGCAGCAGGCCTTCAATACTCACCCTGTGAAGATCCTTCGCTTTCTTAGCTGCTCCAGGCCTTCGGTGCATTCGCAAAGAATGGAGGCCTAAAGTAACGCAACATCATGCAAGATCAGTGGAGCCAGATCTCCCGCTGCTGATCTCGCGTGATCTTATGGTACTTTAGACCTCTGTTCTCTGCAACAGAGAATGTTTTCAGGCAGCAGCAGCCTGGAGAAGGCCTCCGGCATCCAGATCGGTCCACCAGAGGGCCATGGAAGCACCCCCGGGCCTCAAATCTGGGTGGCAGAGCCTGGAAAAGGCCTCCAGTGCCTGGATTGGGCTACTGGAGGGCCGCAGAAGCATCCCCTGGCCTCAGATCCAGGTAGCAGTGGCCTGGAAAAGGCACCCAGTGCCCAAATTGGGCCACGGAAGTGCCTCCCAGCCTCAGATCTGGGTGGCAGCAGGAACCGTGGCAGAGAAGAGACAGATCTTTTCCAGGTGAGTCTGGCACGGCAGGAAGGGAGGAGGAACCATGAGGTATCTTAATTGGTCGGGAAGGCTTGGGGGCCTGTTCCATCCCCACCGTGAGATACTTCATGTGCACTTAACAAGCCGCATGTATGGGGGAAGTGGGGACAATAGGCTATTTTCTAAGTTGCCTAAGTTGGGACCCTGAAGAATTCTCATAGAGATGACACAAAAAGTAGCATTTGATTATTTGATTATGAACAGCCAAATGGTCCAAGGTCTATACTATAAGAGGGTGTCACAGTGAAACTATTAGGCAAAGGCATAGCCAGATCCAAGGACCAAGACATACCATGTTCTAGACTAAGTCCGGTCCAGAGTTTAGAACACTATAATATTCCTAGACTCAGGCAAAGATTAGAGTTTCCAAGAAGTCAAATAAGGAACAAATTAAAACACATCATACTACAGGAACTAGAACCAGTTTGGTTGCAATGGTCTACCGTATGTGGCCACTACAGCAGGCAATAAATAGCTTGTTCCTCTCCCAGTACCTCCTAAAACCTGGAGTCTACTAAAATTCAGTAGCACAGTGTGATATGGTAGTAGCGAGGCATAGATACACCTATATAATAGACCACCATTTCTTGCTATAAAAGCACAGAATTGCAATTAGAATTTAAACTGATTAAATCACACATGTTGACTTTTTAGTCATTATCTCAAGCTGCTCTTACTTGCAAAATATATGCA
This sequence comes from Crotalus tigris, assembly GCF_016545835.1. NCBI lineage: Eukaryota > Metazoa > Chordata > Lepidosauria > Squamata > Viperidae > Crotalus > Crotalus tigris. The sequence continues at coordinate 1,427,003 of NW_024096482.1, forward strand.
AGGGTTCTATCTAAATTAGGCAACATTTGGTTTCTTTGGCAGGTAAGGGATAAAGCAGGCAGAATCAGCTTTGAAGGAATTGCTCATTTCTAGTTCATGCTTAGTTCTTGACTACACTGCTGCTTTCCTTCATCCTTCTAAACTGTCAGCCATATCACTCTGAAGGCTAAGTAGAGAGGCACCCTATCCTAGGAAAACTTTAACAATTGGATCTCATGAACTGGAATCAAAATCATACTCCTGGGTTTCTAATGAAAGGATTTTTCTGACTGTTGGATCCTTTCTATTGATAGGTGGATGAGAAACAATCAGGATAGGAATGACCACATGTAGATTGTCCATATATCTGAATTATCATCACTGTTTTCAGAGCTTTTAAAAAATGTTCTGCCCAAACTCTGTGTTCTCAAAAGCAATGATTTCCCAATTAGTTTAGACACAGTTGATATCTATAAAGCTTGCTAAATAGGTTGGAAACCCCTAAGCCAGCACTTTTCAACCAGTGGCACGGGTACCACCTGTGGTACGTTGGCACCTGGCAGGTGATACGCGACCATCCTAGAAAAGTGGTAGCAGGGGAGGGGAATGAGAGCGCTGACAGGCGGGCAGGCTGGGGGAGCACTTTTTTCAGTGCCATTGTAACTTCGAACAGTCACTAAGTGAACTGTTGTAAGTCGAGGACTACCTGTACTTTATCACTTTTTTCCTTTTTTGGGCGGGGTCATCAAGTTTTTGACACCTTGCTAGGTGACTGGTGGTACTCGGATATTACCATATCCTAAAAGTGGTACAATGGGTGAAAAGGTTGAAAAGCTCTGCCCCAAGCAATAGTAACAAAAATAAATTTAAGGGAAATAGAGTAATGACACATTCCAGACAATAGTTGCTTGTTTGGGAATTTATAACCAGATGTTAAGAAAAAAATTGGAAATTGAAGTATCACATCATGTAGGGTAGACATGAGATCGAAGAAAGCATATTCTGACTAAGAAAAGGAAAGATCCAAGTACAACAAATAGGACTAGAAATGGTACAAAAACAAAGGTAATATATGTTGCCAAGAGCATCCAGTAAGTAAAGGAGGCAGGAAAAGGATACCTTACTGGAATAACTGTGGGCTATTTTTTGAGTCCAGTGAAGGTAGCCACTATAGTGCTGGGAATGGACAAGGAAAACAGGAAAAAATACAAAAATCATAAGGAGTTTGTAGCACCTTCCATGTGTAACCAATAGAAGTTACATTACAGTAACTAGCTGAAGTGACTTACAGGCAATATACTGGCAACAACCTTTAAGAGCTGTGCAGAAGAGGGAACTGTGCAACAATTGAAACTACAAAGGAAGGTTCTCAATTGAATTCAGTCCTCCCAGTTGCAGCTTTAGTGCAGCCTTTCCCAACCTGGCACTTTCCAGAGGTGGCTCAGCTCCCATGATACTGATTGAGGGAGCTGTACTTCACCATGCTTGGAAGAACCAACCTGAGAAGCCTCATAATGTTAACTATAGAATTATGAAAACCTAGCAAAAAGCTGAAACAAGTACTGGCAAGAAATATAATATTTAATTTTCAGTTAGCTCATGTATAACTATTTTCTCTGGCTTTTTGCACTAAATTGCAGCCAACTTCTAGGTTGCTTCTAGAGAATCATCAAAAAGGGAGAAATGAAACCTAGCCCTTAATATATCCTTAGAGCAGAGGGAAGGCTACTCTCTCCAAGAAACTTAGCCAGTTCCTAGTATGTTTCCCTCAAGGCAGCAAGAAAAGAAGCACCATGTGGCATACATAGAAATGACTAAAGATCTCACGTTCAAGTGGAATTGAGGAAGTACATTTAAATCAAAACTTCATAACCTTTACAGTATATTGGCTGAGTAGCATGCCAAAGATCATACTCCCAAAATAATAAATTTGTTTTATTTTCATTTTAATCTAAATATTGTTGAATGTAAATTAATTAGTTAAGATATTTATCATTGTTTCCAAGAGTTTAATGAATGTTGATCATGTTAAAAAGTAAATTTTGTTAGCTGCCCTTTGTACTTCCCAATAGAAAGGATATACATAAAATAAACGAAGTAAAATAATAACTCAATCAAAAATTTTGCAAGGCTGCACCAAGGGCTGGGGGAGAGGCACAAGCAGCCTATACATCACCAGGTACATTGATGTACCTGGAAAAGTGACTTAGGAATTTATTTCGACTAGTTTATTGTTGCCAAAACATAACAGATACCTGCACCAAATAAAATCTTAAGTTACAATTAGGGCCCCCAGCAAGGCAGATTGGGGTGCCAAACATTTTCAGAAGGGGTTCTGCTCCCATTAATTTCTATTTTTAAAATGTTTAAAACCTGGGAAGCTGAAAATAAAAAACTGAGAATTACCTTTCACTTCCAGGAGTGCTTTCCTGCTCCCAGGTTTCTTAAAAAGTAAGTGTGGCTGTAAGGAGGAAAGTCAATGTAGATATGAGAAGACTGGTTAGAATAGATCCAGTTATAACTGGTTAGAATAGATCCTCCATAAGAGCCATCTTCTAAAGCAGTGGTTCTCAACCTTTTTAATGCCGTGACCCCAATCAGTCGTAAGTCGAGGACTATCCAACCGGTCGTAAGTCGAGGACTTTCCCTGCCCGGGAGCACCGCACATGCGTGGTGCCGCCCCCTGCGCCAGCCGAGGCGTAGCTGGCAAGCGGCAGAGATGGCGCAGGCTGACCACCGGCTGGGCCACCAGCTGGCCCAGCCCAAGGGAAGTAAGGCACCCGCTGGGCCCCACACGCGCCAGCAACCCTCCCTGTGCCCGCCGGCCTCCCACCTCCCATCCCTGGCCCTCTTTTACTTACATTTTTAGTAGTTGCTCAGCAGGGAGGGGTGGAAACTTCCAGACAGCTCGCCTTCGCTGAAGACAACTTGCAGCACCGTTTGCAGAATGGGACTTTTGGCAGGCTCAGCAGGGCAGAAACAGCCTGGACAATTCCTATTGGCTTTTGAAAGCCAATAGAATTAGACTCTATTCAAGAGAGTCTATTCTATTGGCTTTCAAAAGCCAATACAATAAAAGGGAGTAGCACAGCTAAGGAAAAGGGGGAAAAAATGGTGGACTGCGTTGTTTGGTGACCCCCATGAAATGGTCGTTCGACCCCAAATGGGGTCCCGACCCACAGGTTGAGGACCACTGTTCTAAAGCCTTCCTAGCTGCTGCTTAGCCAGACTTACGTGAAACAATACTTCAGAAACACACTCAACATTGCAGCTCTATTTATAATTCCAAAAGAACTAGGAACCTCTGAACCCCTCCCCAATAAATCCTATGTGAACAATTATTTGAAATTTACAATTACATTGTTCGAAGAATAATTTGGGGTTCCATGAGCTGGAGTGGCACAAGAACAAATTAAAAATGAAATCCAGACATACTGTAAGAAAGATTTATTTTATTCCCACGAACAAAAACATTTGTTTTTAGGGGTAGCTAAAGAAGAAATGGAGTCCAGAGACTTGTTTTTATAGAGGAACTGGTCCTTGATGTGAGCTGGAGATGGGGTTGTGTACCTGTGGGTTTAATGTGTCCTTCCTTTGAAGATGTACAAACTGAGATGCTCTTGCCTGGGCTTTGATCCTGAGATGCATGTAAAATCAGGAAAGGAACCCTCAGATATGTAGATTCCACCACTGGAGCCTCCCTTTATCATGGGGGAACTCCTCCCTCCCCATGGAGCCAGTGAGGTGCTAAAAGGAGGGGGGAGCAGATCAGAGGCCTTTTAACTTCCTGCAACATTTTTTAAGATTCCTTGGAAATCAGTTTGAAAATAAAAAGCAGATTTTTCTGTTATGTGAGACTCAAATGGGAGGGAAAGAAAGTAGTACAGGGACCTCCAATTTTTTCAAGCAGCCTGCTTTTCCAGACACACAACTATGCCAGAATTTGTGTGGTCCGAGTCTGTAAAGTCTCTTGGGCCTGACTGCAAAGATAGAATTTGAAGGCTCCAGAACCTTCTGCAGGGAACACACAAAAGCTCTGTGGGATTATTTCTCTTTCCCATCCTCCTTTTTTTGTAAGGAGGATGCCAGCTGAAAACATCTGTTCCCTCTTTCTCTTTCAGTACCTTATTTGTTAACCTTTTGCTCTTTGCTCCATTTGTCTCTTGTTTCTATGAAAACACAATGCTATATAAGGAGTTAATTAAGGTGTTATTTAGTGTTACACCATTAGTTGCAGTAAGTCCCCCAAATATTGAGATTTATTAATGCCATAAAATTCCATTTCATTTGCAGATCCGATAGCTTCCTCTATGATTTGCCATAAACAGGTTATCCCTTACCAAACAGATGCTTATGAATTTCCTTTGCCGCTTTCTCTCCCCTCTCCGAAGATAGCCAGATTCCTTTTAGGACATTAATAAAGCAATTCATTCCCTTCGAATGCTATTTTTATTTGCAGTGTGCAAATGTGTTAGCTATACCAAGCCAGGCCTGTGCGAATAATCATACTGTTAATTGGACATTAACAACCGGGCTCAAGAAAACTCTTCCAATTTAGCGCCCAATGAAGTGAGCGCAGTCTCTTTTCGCACGTACACCCGGTGTATGTTATTTCAGCCCAACCTATCAGCTATAAAATAACCGCTCCGCAGTGAAGGTTCGATGTCCTCAGAGTAAGCGGTGCAACTGCAACACAGACCTCACTCAGGGCTCCTTTCCCTACGGCCAATCCCTGTCGGGCCCCCCTCCGCCCCGCCGTTCCCCTTTTGGGACCAATTGCCCGGCATCCGAGCAGCCAGAAACCCCGTTACGGGAAGCGCCTCCTCTCCGCTTGCCACGCCCATGGCTTCACGTGACCACCATGCCTGCCAATGGCGTCCCGAACGGGTCCTTCCCGTGCGCCGCGTCGCTGCAGTTATAGCCGAGCAGTCGGTACCAAAGACGTCTCTGCTGCTAGGCTGGAGGGCGATGGTTCGGGGCCTGCAGCGGTTGCGCAAGTAGCCTGGAGGAGACGCGAAGCGGTGAGTGGCGGGGAGGAGACGTCGAGGGTAGGGTGTGTCACGAGTTCTACCCCCGTTCCTCTTAGCTCGTTTTGGAAAAGGGGAGCGGGAGAAGGGCAGCCGCCGAGCCAGGCCAAAGGAAGGGGGATATGGCAGTTGCCTAGGGGCGGCCGAAAAAAAACCTTCCCTCGACCCCCGGGGGGAACGCTGGTTCTTTTCCTTAGGCCCTGGAGATAGGAAACTTTGGGCGTCGGAGGGCCCGAAGGAATCCAGGAATCTCCCTCGGCGCCCATTAGGACTGCCGGGCTTGGGGTGCCTGCTGCTATCATTTTAAAGAGCTCTTCGGTCAGTCAGTCCACGAGCGGAGTCCATTTTCCGCTCTCCGGATCAGACTGGCGCCGCCGTGTTTTTCAACCCATCCGCTTCTAATTGCAGCCTTGGGAGCAAAAAGTGGGCGGGTGGGATTTCCGAGCGCTTTTTTTTACAACCATCCATTTAGTGATGGCTGGAAGTTACACTGGTGCTGAAAGAAGTGACTTACAACCCTTCCTCCCACTTAGGTGCTTGGCAGTCAGCATGTATTTACAATAGTTGCAGTGTTCCTGGGTCACAAGATTGCCATTTGTGGCCTTCCCAGCTGGCTTTTCACAAAGTCAATAGGGGAAGCGAGATTTGCTTAGTGACTGTGATTCATGGTCATATAGCAAAAAAAGGTTGGAAAATTGGAACAAAACTCAATTAACTGCCTTGCTTAGTAATAAATTCTGATCTTGGTTGTGATTGATAGTCAAGTTTTACCTGTAATCATTTGGTCTCAGCATGAATTCATTCATGGCTCTCTGTAGTCCTGCCTATCTTTTTATCCTCCTAAACTACTTTAAAATTCTAAATCTCTGGATTGTAGTAATCTGCTTTTTTGTATCTGTATGTTCTTGTACAAATAGAAACCTTGACTTGGGGATTTATCTCATAGGACCACATGGAATGCCTAATGCAGATTAGATGTACGGGCTTGCAGTGTACAGGTAGTCCTCAGCTTACGACCACAATTGAGCCAAAATTTCAATTGCTAAGGAAGGCAATTAAGTGTGTTTTGCCCCATTTTACAACCTTTTTGCCACAGTGAAGTGAATCACTGCAGTTGTTAAGTGAATCATCTGGTCATTAAGGGAATCTGGTTTCTCCCATTGACTTTGCTTGTCAGAAGCCAGCTGGGAAGGTTACAAATGATGATCACATGACCCCAGGGGAATGTAACTGTCATAAATACATGCTAGTTGCCAAGTGCCTGTACATTGATCACATGACTATGGGGATGCTGCATTGGTCATAAGTGTGAAAACTGGTTATCACTTTTTTCAGGGCCATTGTAACTTTGAATGGTCACTAAACAAATAGTTCTAAGTTGAGGACTTCTTATGGTATGTATAAAATCTGGGTGTCAGGAAGGACATCTAGAATTCTTCTCAATTACAGTTCAGTGATCCATGTTTAGGAAGTGTTTTTGTCTCTGTGTGTGTGTGTACTGAAGCATCTGCTTATTCTTCCCAATTGTACAAGCTTTATCACGAAGAGCTAGAATGCAGTTCTGTACAATGTATATCACCTGTACTTCACACTATTTAAATTCCAGTACCTATAATTGCACTTAATTATATACCTGTTTACCTTTGTTTCTCTTCTTCCTCTCCTTATTTTTCTTTTCTCCCTCACCCTTTCTCAATTAAATTGGTTTATAAAAATTCTGTATTTTTTACATTAATATAGGAAAAGTTACAAGTAAATAACTACTATGTGTTATAATTCAGAAAGAGTTTGGTAATTAGCAGTACTGTAATATCTACCAATTTTAATAAACTTTGAAGCACTACTTATAACTGAACAGCTCTGATGTTTATTTTAAGTAATAACTAAACTGCATCATATGGGGAGAGTCTGTGTGCCCAATAAGGGAAATTCCGCAGAAAAATGTAATGCTGTCACACATGTGAACTTAATTTCCTGCATGCACATGTCCTGGCAAATATGAGTTGTATTTTGAATACTCTTGAAAACATGATTTTCTGGTATTTGATGGCTGTTAACCCTCTTAAGTTAATACTTTTCTATAAATAGTAGAAAGGAGTAGCAGCAGCCAGAACAATGTTCTTAAGGAAATTCCTCAATTGCTCTCAAACACATAAAAGGAAGGCTTTGTTGTTATTGTTTTCCTGTTTCATATAACATCTTGCTACCTTTTCACAGAAATTATAAAGTTCCTAATATATAACATAAATATCTTTTGCAAAGTCACTCTTCTTTTCTACTTGAATGCTTGCAAATGTAAATATTTAGGAAAGGGAATGTCAGAAAAAAATGTTTGCAATCAAACATTGTAACGTGGGGTTGGATTCTAAAAAAATGGAATAAGTTTCATGTAGCTTTTTTTTTTAGCAGAAAAGATTAGTTAGACAACATTGCTAGTCTTAACCATTCCCATGCTACATCCAGCATTCCCTGCTAACTGTAAGAACAATATCAGTCAAATGAAATCAAACACGAGCTTTACACAAGTCCAGAGTACTCATGCTAGCAAGAAGGGCCTACTTCGGATCTCATCAGTCAAAGAACTCCATCTGGCAGGATCCAGAAGAAAGTCTTGCCTGCTGTAGCACCCCTCTTTGGAGCATCTTGTCCATAATATTTTAGATGCAACTGTATTATGCATAATTGAGATATGTCTGAATATTGTTGCAATATTTACTGAAGTTGAGAAATTGGATAGAGAATTATAAAGGCAAAAGTAAAGACACACTTGAGTTATGGTGTAAAAATCTTCAGAGAGGTGAGAAGCTTAAGGAACAAAATCAGTGGTGGGATTTAAATATGTGAACAACCAGTTCTTTGTGTGGATGCCGCTTCCAGAAGTCAATTCTGGGCCTGTGCAACAAAAAATTAGCTACCGGTTCTACCGAAGTGGTGCAATCTGGCTGAATCCCACCACTGAACAAAATGCAATGACAAAATTGGTGGATGAATGTGGTGAAAGCAGTAGTGGTTTGCAAGGGTAAATCGGAATGAAGAATTGTCATGCAAACTAGATTTAGCTATATTTTAATTGCTTACTATTCTTTTCTGTGCTTTTGATAAAGTTGCTGGCCCTGAAAGGAACTAGCTTCTAGGTGTGCATGTATACATATGCAAATATAAGGCTCTGCCTAACTGGATTGAAGAAATGGCTCAGATACATCCAATTCTGCTTAGAATTTGGATTTTTGAAATGATTATATCATGCTTGCTATTTGGTAGTTAGACAACTTAATTGCCTTATGTGTGTTTCTTTTAAGAAGTTTTAGTAATAGTCAATTTACTATAAGGTATCTATAAGACCTATGTAAAATTCTTACACTGTAATAAACATCCTTTACATATTTATCCAAAAATTGATGATAAATATTCATTTCTTCAGTGGAAATAAATTTTCATGTCTTTTTAAAAAAGGAATAGATGTTTACATTGTCAGATAAAAATATCAGTTTCAGAACTGAGGTTGGCCAGGAATCAATAGAAGCATTTTCATATGCAAATCAGAATTTTCAGTAATTTTGGCTTGTTGAGAAGAAACAAATATGCCAATGCTACATGGTCATTACATCTATGGAAGCTTGTTATCATGATGTGCCAGACAGACTCTTTGTTTGCATGTAAGAAACTTCTGCTATTTAACTGCTCACACTGTAGGAAATGCTAGTTTGCCATGAACTGAGAATGTATCATACCTCTTAAATAATGGCAAAAGATTCAGTTGTATGCTTGAAGCATTCTGATCTATATCATATATCTTGGAAGAATTTTATTAAAGAATTGATATATTTTGAAGAGTCACTGAGTGAGTGGTTATTAACGGCTTCCTGTATATGTGTGTGTGTGTGTTTGATTTCAACTGAACTTTCTATCATGCTTAAGATAGCTGAACTTACCTATTAGGAGATACCTATATAAAAATAAATGACTGATTCATCGTTATAAAAAGAGGTTGCATAAATATGTTTTACAGTGACTTGGATCAAAATGTTTTCAAAATGGAACATGTCAATGCAAGGTCTCTACGTTCTCCTAAGCATTTACTACTTTGGAGGTAAGTCTGTAAAAATGAGTTATAGTGCTATGCTGAACAGGACTGTGATTTAATATTTGTGGTTAAATTACATTAGTGATTTTGAGTATTAGTATGAAAATTAGGTTATAGAAAAAGAATATAGGTATAAACAAAAATCTGTATAGGTTCAGAGTTGATGTGCTAGTTATTTAAAGTGAATTAAAACCTTTTGAATAGATGCTAATTCAAATTTATTAAGACAGAGTCTAATAAAATATAACAAGATGAGACAACAGCAGATTAATAATTGAATTAAAGGACACTAACTGATTTATGACTTGAATTTAGCAAAGGAACTGTACAAGAATTGGAGATCCAAGAGCGATGGGGGACTAACCAGACAGTTAGATTGGTTTGAACCCATAAGAGTCTAGTTCTTAACTTTATTTGGAGTCCCCCAAATTAAAAACAATCTCATTGTCATGTTTTGATGAGCTGCCAACTGCAGTGATACAGTGGCGTTTTCAGAAAATACCAATGAAAATCTACATCTGCCCTTGGCAGATTTGATCAAATGATGTTTTAGCTCAGTCTTTCTATTATGCTACACTTAGTATCAGTAGGTCAGCTCATTTTAACATGTTTGCTCTAATATGCTCTAAAATGTTACCCCAAAGGAAATATAACTTCTTTGCAGTTCATTCATTACATTTTTTAATTACTGGTTCTATTCCAAATCTATAATAATAAACTATATTATTCTAGTTCTAGAAGAACTAGTTCCTAGAAGACATATTAATTCCTAGCATAATGCTAAAGTTCAAATAGACATTAATACAGATAGCAATTATCAAGCTCCTCTTGAGTTTAAGCCTAAAATAAATGAATGAAAGCCTAAATTTCATCAATTTGTGAGGGGAATGTTCTATTAAATTGCAGAATGTTCTGTTCTCCTCAAGACCATGTAATATTTCTGTTTTCTGTTTATGTTTTGAAAGTGACTAGTAATTTATGTAAGACATCACACTTGTCCCCCCAAGAGAGAAGTTAGCTTTTCTAGTGTACTTTTGAGAAAGCTATTGCTGTTTTTTCTACCTTAATAGTTGTTTATGTTAAAGCAATAATAAGTATGTTCTCCAATGGAAAAATAAATCTAATCATTTCTCTCAGTTTCAGGTGGATTTCTGAACATGTGTGGCTATATCGTCCCAGAGTCACCAGTAGTGTTGTCCACTGGTTCCAATTTTACAGCATTTTGCATTCTCCATGATGATTGTTCTTATTATGCTGAGCAAGTTATCTGGAAAACAAAAACGACAGTTGTCCCTAAAGAACAATATAGCATAATAAATCGAACTGTTTCTAGTGTAACATTCAGTGATACTTCTATGTTGGTTTCTCCTCTGACTTGCAACATTTTAGTACCTGGGGGTTTGGTACAGAACATCTATGGAATTCAAATTCAACTGGGCTGTAAGTCATGTCCTTTAATTTTTCTATGGATGGGAACATGGATAAAATTCTACTGCTAGGATATATTAAATTACCGTATTTTTTTAATATCTTTCCATTGCATGTTCTTAAATTTTAGCTGTACTTGAATACAAAAGAAGACAAATCAGTATAACAAATATTTTGGCAAATGTAATTAGAAAGGCTAAATAATTTTCCCATATTTGAGTACCATGTAAAAATGAAAATATAATGTTTGTCCATTTACACAATTTGAGTGTATTTTCTGAGAAAGTATGTTTAATTTTTTTTTAAAATAATGGAATTTTCAAGTAAGTTTCTGAAAAAGATTGAAATATTAGTAAAGTACAAAAGCGTTTGGTTAGATAGGCATGTAGTTGTTTTTTCTTTATAATTGTGAATGAAAAATCACTAGTTCAGAGTTTGGGTATGCAATTTAATATTCTAAACACATGGACAATTTCTATATATTTGCTGTCATTGTAATTCAGTTATGGTATTAGATGTGCTGGGCTTAATATTAATGAAAAGATGCTTAAGCAAGAAAATATAAAGAAGGGAGTCTGGAAAGATCCTTCAAGCAAGGTTTTTCCAGGCTCGCTTTTTGTATTTCCTTTTTTCGTTTGAATCAAGATCCTAGCTATGATCTTTGATATAGGAGAAAGGAATGGGAATTGGGAATTGCAGATTATCCAAATATTCCAGCCCATTCTTTTTATAGAAGTGACTTTAAGCACTCTACAGAAGCTTGATAAGGGTAAATGAAGGAAAAGGGATGGAAAATTTATTTGCATGTATCCTTTTGTTGTCCCAAATTTTGGACTAATTTTTGCTATTTTTTTTTTTTCAGTTCCTCCCGAGAAGCCTACAAACTTGAGCTGCGTTGTGATTCAGACACAAGTAACAACCTTTATTCAAAGATGTTCCTGGGAACCTGGAAGAGATACATTATTGAGCACTAATTATTTTTTAAAGTATAGATGGTAAATATATTTTAAAATGAGCTACTAATTTCTTGTATGTGTTCAATTAACTTTAAAGGAACTTCTAACCTTTTCAAATGAATGGTTTCATATGGCAAACCTAAAATGTTTTATGCAGCCAGAAATTGTGGGATCAGTTACCCTGTGAACTATAAGCAATTCTAACAGTTTGTTCCAAGAAATGTTCCAATTTGAATAAAGGAGAACTTAATTCAGTTTTAAGCTGACTTCTTAAAGTAAATTTCATTTAATTATGTGATATTTGGTTGTGATTAATTATGCCTCAGATTATGTGAGTGTGTCCTTGTAGATCAGTGGTTCTCAACCTGTGGGTCGGGACCCCATTTGGGGTCGAATGACCATTTCACGGGGGTCGCCAAACCACGCTGTCCGCCATTTTTTTCCCTTTTCCCTAGCTGTCCTACTCCCTCTTATTGGTGGCCACACCCACTTGGGGGTCACCACAACATAGGGAACTGTATTATGGGGTCACGGCATTAGAAAGGTTGAGAACCACTGTTGTAGATCAATGATTCTCAACCTGTGGGTCGGGACCCCATTTGGGGTCGAACGACCATTTCATGGGAGTTGTCAAACAACGCAGTCCGCCATTTTTTTCCCCTTTTCCTTAGCTGTGCTACTCCCTTTTATTGTATTGGCTTTTGAAAGCCAATAGAATAGACTCTCTTGAATAGAGTCTAATTCTATTGGCTTTCAAAGCCAATAGGAATTGTCCAGGCTTTCTCTGCCCTGCTGAGCCCGCCAAAAGTCCCATTCTGCAAACGGTGCTGCACTAGTTGAGTAGTCCTCGACTTACGACCGGTTGAGTAGTCCTCAACTTATGACCGGTTGGGGGTCACGGCATTAAAAAGGTTGAGAACCACTGTTGTAGATACATTATTATGGTGTCAAGATATTAATACATTTAATGTATCAAACGTGTTTCTTTATGTAGGCCAACTAAAGTATATCCTGATTGCATACCTCAAGATAGTAATAATTCGTGTACCATTTCTGATGTCGTCTTTTTTGTCACCTTGGAAATGTGGGTAGAAGCCAAAAATGAACTTGGAATAGCTGAATCTGACCACATTGAATTTGATCCCATAACTTATGGTAATTATGTTCCTTTCCATTAATTAATGTTAGAAGACTCTCATTCTTTCACTTTACATTTGAAATCTTTCTCCTCCCACAAATAGTCTGGATTTGAAGAAGAATATGATTCAGAGCATCTGGGCCCCTTGTACATAAAATTTGTCATCAGCTCCTTAGAGTACCTGAGTGTTTTTCCTGGGCTCAGGCAGCTTCATTTAATCTTAAAAAAAAAAAAAAAAGCATTTGGTTAAATGAATTGCCAGCAGAGACTATGAGCACATTCGTGCATGGTCCAAATCTTAAATGTCAAGAAGTATATAGTTCTGAATGCAGAATGTTGGGGTTAAAATTATTGGAATCTGTATATTTAACAATGAAACATTTTTTTTCTCCCTTTGTTCCTAGTGAAACCACTGTCTCCACATAAGCTTTCCGTCAATTCAGGAGAATTTCCTAGAATCTTAAGGCTGTCATGGGAAAACAGATTTAATGAAGCTCAACAATTACTAAAATATAAAATTCAATATAAGATCTTGAACAGGAATGATTGGAATGAGGTAATCCTATAGCTATTTTTTATTATGGCAATGTCTTTTACTGTACAAGTAGCCCTCAATTAACAATTGTTCAAAGTTATGATGAACCTCCTGGGGTACTTATGACTTGATTACAAGGTTATGATGACCAAACTTCACCCCCCACACAGTCACATGACCACATTTGGAGCATTTGTCAACCAACCCACATTTATGTCTGTTTGCAGTGTCCCATGGTCACATGACCACATTTTGCAATATTTTTGTTGATAACTTGGCATTTACTTTCAGTTTTTGGCAAAACCAGCCCCTAGTGAACAATTGTTTCATTTAATGACTGATGCAAAAAAAGTCATAGAATTAGACTGTGCTTGGAAGAAACCCTATAAATATTGTAGATCTCAAAGCAATTCTGCATGGAAGTCGGGGGGGGGGGGAGAAATCTGGTTAATGTCAGAGGCTGGTAGGCAGTTAAGAAATGCCTACTTCAAATTACTTCTACTAGATATTAGAATCAAGGAAATGGATATATCTCTTAATTTTTTGTTGAATAAATGATTGCAGTAAATACTATTTTTGTTTGATTATATCATCTTTATCTTTGTTTACTGTTTGGATGAAGATAAAATATTGATATCCAATATTGATATATGTTTTAAAAAAAGTTTACATGCAATGTATTTACCTTTTCACATGACTGTATAAATAGTCCTCGGCTTATCACTGCAATTGAGCCTGGAATTATGATTCTAAGTTGTGGCGTTCAGTAAGTAGGCCATTATGTGACTCTGCCCAATTTTATTGCTTTTTTAAAAAAAACAAGTTTTATTAGTTTTTTCATTTTACAAACCAGTGCTTAAGAATCACTGTGGTGGCAGGGCAATCAATTGTCCAAATACAAAGTCATACTCATAAAGATCAGATTAAGTCATTAAAAAAAAGTAAAAGAAAAGCACCCCTCTCTATTCCCTCTAGTAGTATATTATATTCAAGTTAATGTATTTCAGTACAGCTAAGTCAGTCAAAACAGTTATCAATAAGATTTCATCTAAATAAATCCAAATCATGTATTAAGCTTTACTATTTCAATTGCTATATTCCATTTTGCTAACATAAATACATAATTAGCACTTCAAATGTCTCTCCATATTTTTTTTTCCATTAACACAATCAATATTCATTTATTAATATCATTCCTTTTTTCTTGGTAACATTTCATCTAAATAAGTCCAAATCCTGTATTAAGCTTTACTATTTCAGTTACTATCTTCCATATTGCTAATCTAAATACATAATTAACACTTCGGGTGTCTCCTGATTCCCTTTTTCCTTAACATAATCAATAAACATTTGTGGATATCATTTCTTTTTTTTCTTTTTTTTTATATTTCTTTTTTTTCTTCTTTTTTTCTTATTCTTCTTCCATTACAAAATAGCTAGCATTCCTAATAATAAAAACATTAATTCAAAAAAAGAAAAGAGGGAAAGGGAAAAAAAACAAAGAAAAAAACAGACAAAACAAAAAAAATACCTTTCTATTTCTTTTATATTTTATAATCTATCACTCCCTCAATATCTGTATCAAACTCCTTTAACCTCCTCCCAAAATTACTATTACCACAACAAACATATTAATATATAGACAAATGTCTTCTTATTAAATTCAAATTTTTAATTAATTTTTATTCAATCTAACATCTTATTTAACCATCTTAAGCCATAAATTAATCCATATCTAGTAAGCCTTAAAATCCAATATATAGAGCCTTAAGTCAAAACTCTTAAATCTTATTCTAGCTTTCTTTTTATGCCAAACAGGTTTTCATAACACCACCTCTATATCAATGAATAAGTCACTTTTTATGCCTTGTAGTATCCTTTGAGTCAAACAAGAGCGTCTCCTTTTCTGTTTTAAAGACCTAGCTTGTTTGTAAGTAATCCCTTGTTGTTTTAAAGAGTCGTCTCCACATTTGAAACTGTTGAATAACAGGCTCAGTTATGTCCAATTTTGTAGTTAATAGATGCTTATCCAAGCTGCCATAGTTTTCAGTTAGTTGAGCTTGTCTGTTCATTTCTGTTGATTTTAAAGTTGTAAGTGGTTCAGTTACAGTTCTTTTTGGTTCCTTGGAGATCTCATCAGCATGCATATAAAGTAAAATAAAATCTTCTTTAATCTTAGTTGATTCTGCTTCTGTTGTTCAGGATCGCGGCGCTCGCAGCTATGCGAAGAGACTGCTCTCTTCGCCAGCTGATTCTCCGCTGCTGGTAGACCCTTAATTGGATCGAAAAGCTGCCCTGGAGGGGCAGCTATCACTGAGGAGGTCCTCGTTGTCCGTGGGAGAGCGGCAGCTTCTTCCACGGCCCGAGATTGCTCCTTTGGGCTGACGGTGGAAAGAGCGGCCAGTAAAATGGCCGCTCACCTTACCACTGAAACCAGAAGTCAGAAAAACATCTAAGCACAGGAACCACCGTGGCTGAGCTGGGTGAGACTTTTTTCTCTTCCTCTCTTGGTTCTCCTTTTGTGTGTGTGTGTGTGTGCCTGTAAAAAGCACTTTTGAAATCATTTCCTTGCTCTGAGAAGGCAGCGTTGGTGAGTGTAGGAAAAAGAAGCTTATGGATTGAATTAATTTAAAGTGACTTTTATTCTCTCTATTTTTATTTTTATTCACTTTGGGGTCTTGGAAAATCTTTTTAATATTGAATATTGAAACTACTATTGGACTTTGTCTACATTTGAAGAATTCTCCTTTTTTCTGTGTTTTCTGATCTTGTTAATGATATTTCTGGTGTCTGGGAGGAGATTTTATATTCTACTGAGGACACCTTGTGGAAAAAGTTAAAATTGCATTATTTCTTTTTCTGTTGGTGAGACTGGCTTTGATCTTCAGACTACCATAAAAAGGAAAAGACAAAGAAATTCAACAGCTGTATTTGTGGGGGTGGATACTGATTAAATGTTCTTTGAACACAGCCTCTACTAAAGATAGATTGTTCCTAATTTTCCGTGAAATGGAGAAATCTAATGTTCAACTTGACTATAAACTTATATTGGAAAAACTTTATGAAGCTACTGACCAAATATGTTTCCAAATAAAAGAGTGTACTATGGCAATAAAAAACAGACATTTTGCTTTGAATTTACAAATTGACCCCCAGACTACATCTGAGTATTTTATAGATCAATTTTATTGCTTTTTTGTGGCAGGCGTTAAGTGAAACCATTTTCCCCAATGGACTTTTTTTGCCAGAAACCGGAAATAAATGCTTGTTTCTGGCAAAAAAAAACAAAGTGTGGTGAAACTGTGGGATGCTGCAAATGGCTGTAAATGCCCTTTTAAGACTTTAAAAAAGAACATACAACTTGGCAGTTTTAAAATCATAATGAGTAAATATTATAATATCATAAGACTTACAAAATTCAGCTTTATTTTCAGATTCCTCCTGAAGATACAGCTTCACCGAGAACTTCATTTACTCTCCAGGAACTCAGGCCAAATACAGCATATCAGATTAGACTGTGTTGTGCAGTTTCTTTGTCAAAGTACTGGAGTGATTGGAATGAAGTAATTGGATTCACTGCTGAAGACAGTAAGTGTTATTTAATTGTTTACGTTGGCCCAAGATTCAAAACGTGAAATAGTTATATGTCTACACAAGTTATCCTAAAAAACTGAAAAAAAGCATAAAAGGAGATCTATAACTCCATGAGCAAAGAGCCTGAAAATGGATGATCATTACTGTCAAGCATGGGAGATCTGATACTAAAAAATATTAATAACGTCTCTGAAATTAGTAATTATTTTTGCTTCAGCAATCAACATTGGTTATATAAAAACAATCATGATATTCTTTTGAGGATTGTGTGTTTCAAATTCAATTAGGGCTCAAGATGGCTCTGCCTGCCTGAGTAAAGGATTAAAATGACTTTTAAGATCATGGAAAAAATGCAGGGCAGATCACACAAAATCTTACAATATTATAGGAGATTCCCCCCCCCCCCCCGATAATATGGATAAAAATTATAGAGGCTGAGATTTTCTATCTTCTGTAAATTATTCAGCATTTTTTTCCTTTGTATGAAAACTCATAGTAATAATCCACAAATTATGCAGAGAAAAGGACTCTTGGGTGAAAGTTGTATGATGTACAGTACTATGGAAGTCTAATACTTCATAACTTTTAAATGCTGCCATGGGATATTTAATATCAACAGAAGATTAACATATATAACATATATCTGCCATTAATACTACATTATTACAATGGCGCATATGTCAAATTGACTTAAGACAGATTTTTTAATTTTGATAAATATGCATCAAATAAAATGAATAGTGAAATTTTCTGAATTCTAGATATTTGGATTTTATCCTCTGTTAGGACCATCTAAAGGACCAGTTCTTTGGCGTAACATTAAAACATCTTACTCGACAGGAAATTGGACATTAGGCCTTCTTTGGAAGGTAGGAAAAAATTATATATCACGAATGTCTGGCTTTTGATGTTCTTGGCAACAATATGTATCTTTCCTGTTCTAATACTTTTATATATTGCAAGTAAATGTGTAGTGTTATAATGTATATCACTGCCATTCTTAGGACAGCAACTTCATGAAGTATCCTTTGGGATAGATGTAAATAGTAAAACAAAACATAGTGTAAAATAGTGTTTCTCAAATTTGGCAACTTTAAGATGTTTAGATTTCAACTATTAGAATTTCCTAGTCAGATAGTTGGCTTGGCTGAAAAACACTGGTGTAAGGGATTTGCATTGTTCTGAGGACTATGCTTGGCTTTTAAACATCATGAATCTATTCCAAAAAGTAGCTAAGGTCACGACAAGATCTATTTATGATCTAATTTAATTGCTTCCCATATGTTTAATCATTTTTTCAGTTAATTATAAAAATTACAATTCAGTGAACGTGGGAAGGGGTGGAGAAACTTTAAGAACTCTCTACAGCTGGGGCCCCCATCTTTGGACTGGTGGCAGCGGCTTTGGTGGTTTTGAAGGCTGGGACAGAATAGCTTCGCACGTGCAACCTAAATCCCGCACATGTAAAATGAAGCTTCATGTGCTCATCTGCTGCTTTGGTGGCCCAGTTACCAAAGAGCTATGGCCCAGTACCGGTCCGTGGCCTGCTCTAGAGGCTTTTCAAGACCATATACACCTTTCTTTGGAGAATATGAAAATATATGAAAAATTATGTAAAACTTTTTTTAATACATAAAATATATGTAAAGGTTTTCTAGCCTTTGGTGCTGTGTATTCTAAGGGTCAAGTTGCATACATAAATCCTCAGTTATAAGCATATATACATATATTTCACTGGGTTGTAGAAGTCTTAAAAGGTAAGAGTTTGGATCATATTCTGCTTTGAATGGAATTTCTTGAAAAAAGCATAAGAGCATGATTGATGTCAATGTCTATTGACGCTGGTAAGGAAATCAGGTTTTAGCCTGTAACGGGTCCCCAACCTCCGGTCCGTGGACCAGTACCGGGGCATGGGATGCCATAAACCGGTCCGCACAAACAAGGAAAGCCCCATCCTCAGGATGCAGGCAGCACACAAAACCACGCCCCTTCCGGTCTGTGGAAAAACCTCTCTCCACATAACCTGTCCCTTGTGCCCTTAAGGTTGGGGACCTCTGGCCTATAACATTTAACAAAATGTAGTTAAAAGCAGCAGAGTTAATGAAGCATAATTAGATTATGCTCTGTTTCAGGTAGACAGATAGATTACCCTACCACTGCATGTTAACTTTTCTAAGAAATTAACAATGACATCAAAATTGAATGTATAACACAGCTATTAATTTGATTTCTTTGTAAGCATTCTCAAGTGATTCCTATATATTTGGAACACGTAATTGTAATTCTGTCTTCTGATCATCTTGATCAGTTTCCAAATATTGATGAACATTATTTCTACCAATGTCTGAAATAAAAAGAATAACAGAAAGTGACCTTTTGGGAACAAAGCCTGTGTAATGGTAGATAGGAATAACTTTGCAAGACAGGAAAGAGCCACAGCAAAGGACAGGTTGGTTAAGAGGCAACTTAGCCCTCAGAAGTAATGAGGGCATGACAAATGTCTCAGAAGGGATCCTCCATGCTGTAAAGGTAACCGAAAAGAAAAACAGACTTGCAAGATATTGTTAATGTAACCTTATAATAAAGTAGAGCTAATATTTCAGGGTGAGCTTCTTGTCTGGACCACCTCCAAGGTTGATATCTTGTTACACGTTCAGTCTGTAATACCCTCCATTTGATGCATTAAGTTCTGTTCTAGTAAACAAAGTATTTGTGATTTTTTAGGTGATATTCTTTCTTTTTTTACCATTTAGATTTTTCCTAGGATAAAAAAGTAGATAGAAATACTAGATTCAGTCCATAAACCTTTGAGAGCATTTCCTGTAAATTAATTTTTCATACAGTAAGGTCCCTTATTCTTTTCCTGACAAAGCCGCTTGTAAAAAGATCTTGGATAAAAAGATTGAGAATTGGCCTACTTAACTTATAACCCACTACTAGTTTGGAACAGAAATGCTAGGTTAGTTGGATGAACATCTGGATGTGTACAAAGCATTTCCTTCATATATCATCTCTAAATAAATTTACTTTTTAACAGGAGTTGACTCCTTCTGAAGCAAATGGAGTAATTTTGAAATATGAAGTATCTATTTCAGGAAGACCGCCACTTTCTTTTCCAACTAGATATTACACTCTGAATACCACGCAACTGATTTTAAATGTACAAAATGGGACATACTATGTGAGCGTTACAGCATTTAACAAAGTTGGTAAATCTCCTACATCAGTTTTGCTTATTCCAGCAACTAATTCAAAAGGTAAAAATTTTCGCATAATTTAGTGAGGTAGAAAAATTCTAAATATTAACGTTAATACTAGACTACTTTTGTTTTTCTATGGGTAGTCCAATTTTATTGAAGCCAGTTTGGTTTAGTGGTTTAGGAACCAGGCGAGAAAGCAAGAGACTATGGGTTCAAATCCTGCCTTAGCTATGAAATTCAGCTAGGTGGCCTTGGGCTAGTCACTCACTCTAAGCCCATTTCTCATCACAGGGTTGTTATTGTGGGGAAAATAAGAGGAGGAGCTTAGTACACTTTAAATTATTCAGACTAATCTGTTATTTTGAAGATTTTTCTTCTGTTTGAAATGACTATCTAAAAAAAACTTGTCTTCGGTTTTCTTCAAAGATAAATAAATTTAAGGAAAAATTTCATCTTTATTGCAACAACCTAGCTGTAGCAATTATTTTGATTAGTTCTGTTATTGAATAGATAAAATATTCCATTTAGGTATCTTAAATATGATACTTCTTATATATACAAGAATCCCAATTAGATCTTAAAGTTTCAGTTGAACAACTGGCTTATGATATAATAATATGTGGTTCTAAAATATCTGAAGAACCGTCTCACTTCAATTGACTAGCCCACCACACTTGTTCCAATGAAAAAGGCCACCTTTGGATTCTGTTGGCCAAAGAATGTCAGTTGGCAGGGTCCATGAGAAGACCTTCTCTGCCGTGGCTCCCACACTGTTGAATATTCTCTCGTCAGAGCTAAGGTTCACCCTCGCACCTCCTGGCCTTCCAGAAGAGCCTCAAAACTTAGCCCTGCTGCTTAGCTATGGGTTCCGACAGGCCTGCTATGTTGGGGGGTGGCTGACCAGCTAGAGAAAATCTCTATCCCCCAGACCACGCATCATCTTGATTTTTAGCTTTTTTTAATTCAGTTTTTCTAATGGTAATTGTTTTGGGTGCATTTTACTTTTTATTATATTGTAAGCCAGCCAAAGTTTGCTCTATCAGTGAGATGGGTGACATAGAAATTTAATAAATAAAATTTCAATAGGTATTCTGTAGAATACATACTACAATTTATTTTCCTTTCCTAAAATACATTTGTTGCTATAGGGATGTCAGATATGAGAATTTAAAAAAGTTTTAAACTATTGAACATAGCCTGTCAAGATGAGAATAGTAAAAGTGCTCTAATATCTGAATTCTCTCTCTTGCTCTCAGTGTTAAAAAACCCTTGAAATCTTGTTCTAGTTCTAATGTTTTCTTATATGTGACCATATACATCCTCTCTGGCTTGATCAGAAATACGTTGGGATTGGATTGTTCATATGGCCAGCTGTATTATATTTCAAATAAGAGTCTTCAATTGAATTTTGATGTTAAAATTAGGAACTTTTTAGAATGCTACAATTTTCACTTTATATCTCTTGCAGAATTAAGGTGTTTTTTTTTTCTAATTTCAGCTCCTGTGAAGAATATTGTTGCATTTCCTGAAGGTGGCAAACTCTGGGTAAATTGGACAGCTCCCAAAGAGTCAGTTAGTAAATATATAATTGAATGGCAAGAAACATGTAGCAATTTAAGCTGTCCTACTGAATGGCAGCAGGAACCTGGCTCAAAACAGAGAACATTTTTAAAAGGTAATCCTAGAGAATAATCTGTCATTTATACAATGGATTGAAAAATTCTTTAGATGCACTTATTTCCTTTTAAAATAAAACCAACCCTTATTTTTTATATGCTATACCCACCATGCTATATCTTTTAATGTAAAAAACATGCAAAGTGCAGAAAAGGAATAAGAAATAATATGCATTTATAAATAATATAAATATAATTATAATACATCTTATAAATTTATTTATAAGAAATAGTAAATGAAAGAAATTAAGGCCTAAGATATAAAAAAGAAATTAAATCTAAATCTGCAGGCTTCCTATGTTACTGGCCTTAATCATACCTGTGGGACAAGCAGTATTCATAACTAACAGTAAAAGTGAATGTTAGCATTTCAGCATTTTCAAGCCAATATACTACTTTTCCGTATAAGCTAGGACCTCTAACCTGGAGATAGCTTGCAAGCCAATATATTGTTGTAGAGTTGGAAATTAGTACAGTTTTTATTTTCCTTTTTTTCATAACCCGTAAGCTGCCCATAGTCACCTTGTAGGGGAGATGAGCAGCATAAAATGTACTAAATAAATAAATAAAATTGCATCAGTTAGTAGGAATTTTCATGTTACAAATACGTTTTTCCTCAATACAATAATTCCAGAATGACATCATTTTGACAAAACAACTAAAATCACTATTCTGTTGCCTGATAGAATTGTGACTTAATTATGACATAAGAAATACGTTTCTTTGCTGTTCAAATTCCCACTGTATGCCCTGTCAGTTTGCAGGTCATTGAACCTTAAAGAAATTTTGTTTTGAACCTTTAGTACAGATGCCATCTCAGCAGTGTGCTCAGAGAAAGCCTAGAAAACAACATTGGGGGCAGACTGATAAAATAAGTTGTTTCAAAATAAGAATTTTGAAACTTCTTATGGAGCAGATTTGGAAACTGATTTAGAATTTTAGAAATAAATAGGATTTTTTTTTTTGTAGCAGGCTGTTATTTAAAGCTTGTAATACATAAAGCAGGCCAGAATAAATGTTAGCTGTAAGGATGTTATTCCTTTTATTTTAGCTGCTAAGTAAAAAAGCTGGTAAAGGAGAGACTTTCACATGGAAGTTTTTTTTTTTTACAACTATTCCCACATCCTTCTCTGATTCTGCCAAGTGATAAATCCTTGATATCCACATTTCCGATTAATTTTTATTGTTGGAGTTTGTTTTATACAAAGGACTATTAGCCACTACAAGTAAAAATGGAGAAGTAGGTCAAATCTCAAATGTTTGAACATTTCTCTACATTCAAAATATTTGACAAACTAAGATAATGTTGTGTATTTTTGACATAGTTCATTCTCACAATTTTGTTTTTAATATTAGCAGTGAGTCTTAGAATATGTATGACAGAACTAGAATTATACTTCTGCATCAGCAGAATGCCATCAACTGCAGCTTCTTTCTTCTAGCAATTCAGAACAGAGATTGCTTAGAGCAGTAATGGCGAACCTTTTAGAGACCGAGTGCCCAAAAACTGCCCCTCCCCACGCACCCGCAGGGCCACCCACCACCACCTCCACGGCCTGCCACAGATTGTTGATGCTGCGTGGCAGCGCCATGGCGGCTACGCAGCATCAACTTTTTGCAACAGGGCGCAAGGGCAGAGTCTTGTCCCCACTGCCCGGCTGCCATATCCTTGGCTGCGCTGCTCCAAGCAGGCCATGCCTGGGGGCGATTCTCCTCCAGGGGGGCTGCTGGTGTAGAGGGGGCCGCGGGGGGAGGCAGGGCTGGGGCGACGGCACGTGTGCCCACAGAGAGGGCTCCTGAGTGCTCCTCTGGCACTTGTGCCATAGGTTTGCCACCACTGGCTTAGAGATTGAAAAATTTATAAATTGATCTTATAAGTAAAGACATTACTACTTTAATCAAGCATCTTTTTATTTTTAAAAATGTGTTAGAGTAATCCTGCTGTTCTGATTATATTTTATTTTCTGTTTCCCCAACAATAAGAAAATCATTTATGTATTAAATGGTTTATTTCTATGATCACTATTTCATCAAAATCCAACAGTGATTTCCAGTGAATAATCTCTTGCCTTTTGCTTTCCCTCATGCTTGCTTCTTCATCAGAAAAATAGCATTGCATGAAAATGTAATATATTTGTCTAGTAGATGGATTGTAATGGGACACATGCAGGTAGTCCTCAACTTACAACCAGTTGTTTAACAACCATTAGAAGTTACGACAGACTCAAAAAAGGGGTCTTGGATTGGGGAGACACACCACTACTCTACAGTCATGTGACTGTACTTTAGGTACTCAACAACATGGCCTCATTTATGCCTATTTGCAATGACCCATGACCACATGTCATTTTATGACAGTTTTGCAAAAAAAAGTCAGTAATTATGTCTCGTTTTCAGCAAAACTGTGTTTATAATGAACCATTGTTAATGATTGCAGTGCTTAACAACTGCAGTGCTTAACAACACTGCAAAAAAAGTTGTTAAATCAGGTTGGTTACGTCACCCATTAACATGTGTTGTGACTTAGGATCAGTAAAGGGCAGGCTCCATTATAGTCATAGCTCAAAGACTACCTGTACCACCAGAGCTAATTTGTGGAGAATGCAAATTGTCTTCAAGCTTTATATACATTTATTACAATTATTTATATCTTGCCTTTTAGGATAACAATAATCTTAAAGCAGCTTGCAAGCAATATTAAACAACTGCAAAAAAAGGAGAAAGTTTTCATGCATTTCTAATGCACAAGCAACTTCTGGCCGCTGTACCTAGCAGTATCTGGTTGTTTTCAGATGTGTCTGAAAATAGTTACTAAACAAGTTAAATTTCTCTCTATGTCTGTGAGAGGGTATCTTTTGTTTCTTAACATAAAACTAGCATTTTTAATTTATATAAATACAACCTGTACAATTCTTTTTTTAGGGACTGTAAAGCCATACAAGTGTTACATAATAACAGTGTATCCATTATATATTGGTGGGCAAGGAGAAGGAGAATCAACACAGGCCTATCTTCAACAAGATGGTAAGTTTACTACCACTGTAAGTGCTTTCTTGAGGATGCCACAATACAGTAATTGGTTTATCATATTATTTATAAACCTTGCCTAATTTTCATTATTAATTTATACCAAAGTCGAGTACAAAACAGTAAAGCTATAAGAACTTAGCTTCAGTCATAAAATATGACAGTGAAAGAAAGAGAAAGAAATGGGATGCAATAACATGTATTTTTTTTTAAAAGCCTAGATGAAATATTGATGCGCCAACTAACATTGAGCAAGGTTATTGGACTGCAATGTTTTTGGTGAATGCAAACAGCCATTTATAAGTTTCCCAAAAAAACCTTGAACTGCTTGATAGTATGGTGGCAGCTAGTGCTGCTTCTTCATAAAAGTTAATATAGTTCTAGTAAGCTGTCCCTTTAATAGTCTTTCAGCATTTTGCTCTACTTCATCTACAGACAAATCCCAAAAGCCATTATTGGGTAATTTCTCATTTCCTTTCATTCTGCACTTATGTAACTTACATAATAGAGCTTGTTTATGAGAGAAGTTGGTCTTTAGAAAAAAAAAACTTTTAAAAATACTCTTGATTCATAGTTCCTGCTACTGGACCTACTGTTCGAACAAAGAAACTTGGAAAGTTTGAAGCTATTTTAGAATGGGAACCTCTCTCGGTGGAGGAACAAAATGGGTTTATCAAAAACTACACCATTTCTTATAGAACAGTGAATGGAGATGAAAGAGGTAATTGTGTTGTTAATTTTTAGTTATTTGAACAATATCCTAGCCCAAGGTTTCAAACTTTACTTTACGCTTTACCAGATTCAGGCTAAATCACTACATGGTAGCAAAGAGTTATAGAAAACTAACTCTGGCTTCCATCTAGTATTCATCTAGATTTTTGTGGATGAACTTTACTTGTCAGTTGCTTCTTGTACACAAAGACTCTTGTGGACAAACAGTCTTGTACTATGTTGTGGTATTCCTGCCACATTATTCATGAATTGTTAATCTTTCATATATATTGCACTCTATATGATGCACTCTACATGGGACTGCCCTTAAATAGTATTTAGAAGCTTTAGCTGGTGCAAAATGTGGCTGCATGAGCAGCCTCTCCATCAGCACATATGCCTCCATTCTGTGGGCTGCCTTGGTTGCCAGTTTTATTCTGGGTGTAATACATTTCGTAATACAAAATGCTAGTGATGATCTATAAAGCCTTTCATGCCATGGGACAGATTATCTGAGGGACCGCCTCTCTTCAATTACATCTAATCCAATCAGATCTGGGAGGAGGGTCATGTTTAAATCTCTTCCACTAAGCAGCTCTGTTATGGTTCCAACTGTATGGAACATCAGTTTTAGTATTCGTCACATCTTCCAGAACAAATTACCGACAGATACTGAGTTGCCATCATATTTCATCCAATACAGTATGTGCATGTTATGATGTGCAGTAATATTGATATTGAGCTGACCATTCAATGCGTAACTACAGGGAGCTCATATTTTGACAGAATTAATAAAATTAGAAATGAAGGATGAACTATACTGAGATCAGATCTAAATGTTCTTATTTGGATTAAGGTTAGAGAATGCTAGTTTGGATAGATTTAATGTAAAATGTTGTCAATCCATTTTTTTAATTTCTAGTTGTGGCTGTGGACCCTTCAAAAACAGAGTACTTACTATCATCTTTATTAAGTAATACTTTGTATGTCGTGCATATGACAGCATACACAGAAAGTGGAGGAACAGCTGGTCCTCAGTTTACATTTTCTACAAATAGATTTGGTAAGTTTTGTATATAAATATTTCAATTTTTAAAATAATCAGCTTGGGATGAAATACCTCCTAAGTACCCATTAGAATTCCTCCTTTTTTGGACCACTTGAAAGTCATGTATAGATGATTTCATTACTTCGTTCTGTATTACATACCCTGGGAATGTGACATAATTCACAAATCAGGTGATTTGTTTGTTTTTGTCGGAGGGGTTTCTTTTGTTTTGCACAATATGTGAATTTAAACATTATGGTTAAGGATAGGTATGATCCAAAAGGATAGGTATGATTCATTTGTTATTTTAGAGGTTTTTTAAATTGTTTTTAGGTAAACTAATAAACGTTTGAAGAAAATGTGCTGATTTCCTTTTACGTTTTCTTTTTCAGAGGATGGAGAAATAGAAGCAATAGTTGTTCCTATCTGCATAGCATTTCTGCTAGTTACTTTATTGGGTGTATTAGTTTGCTTCAGCAAACGAGATATGTAAGTATCCTTAGTGGTACTATCTTGTACAGCACCATATATTCAGCACACTGCAGGTCATTCTTGATTGAGCAAAGGAGGGAGGGCTACACTGGGGTGTGTGTGTGTGTGTGTGTGTGTGTGTGTTGTGTAATTCTGAATATCACTTGTTATTTTTTTACTTGAGTTTTTATTATTTTTCTCCAGCATTAAGAAACACATCTGGCCTAATGTGCCTGATCCTTCAAAGAGTGTGATTGCTCAGTGGTCACCACAGACACCAGCTAAGGTAAAAGGAAAAAAAAAACAAAATTAAATTATAAACTAATTAACAAAAATATTAAAAAAGGCATGGGAGAGGCAATTTTCACTATTTCACAGATGTGGCATCCTCCTCTAAGACTGTGGGGTTGACTTATGGAGAGCTATATGGTTGGGGAAATTGAAAAAGAACAAAATATCTCCTCCATTCTGTCAACCTAATGTTGAATCAGAGTTTACATGGAGAAAAAAGGCTGTTGCATTTGATGAAGAATTTGATTGGAATCCAGGCCAAATCTTCAACTAAATGCAAAAATGTAAATATTTTCTTGTATATATTTTTAAAAAGCATTCCTAATAGATTAGAAACTTCAGTATATAACAACCTAATTTTTAAAAAATCAAAAGGACAAATCTTATATATTATGCAGAACTGTCAGGCATGTACGGAGAATAATGTAAATTCAGCAGAACTTCTGGTATAACTTGTATTGTGAAACGTTTCATTCTCAGATCATGTATTTTAGTAATGAACATTTCAGGGAGATAGAGTCCAATCTGAAAGGCCAAGGAGGCACTTCGTTAATTTACGAATGAAGAAGCTTGACTTTCTGACAGAAAGGAAGGAATGATGAGGGCAGACTAAAGATAACATCAAATGAATGTAGTTTTGATTTAAAATCAAATTGCATGACAGATAATTACAATGACACTTTTGTCTTTTTTTTAAAGCATTTTAATTCAAAAGAGGAAATATATCCAGAGGGCAGTTTTACTGACGTCAGTGTTGTAGAAATTGAAGCGGAGGACAAGAAATCCCTCTCAGATCAAGATCTGAAGCCTTTCGAATTGCTTAGGAAAGAGAAGAGTGCCTCAGAAGGTCACAGCAGTGGTATAGGAGGTTCATCCTGCATGTCTTCTCCTCGACAAAGTGTTTCAGATAGCGATGAAGGGGAACCTGCTCAGAACACTTCCAGCACTGTGCAGTACTCAACTGTCATACCCAGTGGCTACCGGGATCAGATTCCTTCAGTGCAAGTCTTTGCCAGATCTGAATCTACACAGCCTCTCTTAGATTCAGAAGAGAGGCCAGAGGATCAACAGATGCTTGGAAATGACCACTCAGTGCCCAAGCAGCGCTACTTCAAGCAAAATAGCAGCTTGGATGACACAGCCACAGATTTCGAAAAAGCGAAACAGATTTCTCCAGTAAGTGAGGAAGATACTACCAGGCTTCCAGCATCACAAATGGGTGGATCTGGCCCAGAAACAGATGAACAGGGGAAGGACTTAATAAGTGCATTTTTTCCTAACCTAATGGAACAGGCTGGGCAGCTTGAAAATAACACAGATATGGTAACCAATGAAGAGATGCCCAAAAGCTACCTTCCGCAGACTGTACGGCAAGGTGGCTATATGCCGCAATGAAAAGAAAATACTGTTATGCCATTGCTCTGTTTTTAAAAAAATTATGTTTCAGGTGAAAATCAGGCTCATCTATGGAAGATAATTTGGACAACATGAGGTTTGGGAAATTTGAACAGACTTTTAAAGGAAAATTTCTAGACTTCTACTGATTTTTTCCTTCAAGCACTACATATATTCAATTTCAGAGATATGTTTATTACATTTCAGTTTTGTCCTGGGCATTCCACTTTGTTTTTAATGTAGAATATAAAGTTACATTCATTTGCATAAAGACATATAAGCCAGGAGTTGATAATTGCAAATATTTCCGTACAGTTAAGACCATAAGAGGTTAAAAAGTACATTATGAATGCTCCATTTGTGATGGTCTAGCTCTAGCACCAACTTTTCAAAAATAGTGTTTTAATTACAGTGAGAGTTATCCAGAAGCAAATAGTTTGCTGCCTATCTGGCCAAACATAATTTCCTCAGGCAGAATATAAACATTACATGGGTTTAGTTATAGCCCCAATAATTAACTAACTAGAAATGTTTTGTTTGCTTGGGTTCTTTCTCTGACCGTAGCATGTTACTCATGTCAATCAAGGACTGCATTAATTGAGTGAATTATCACTAATTGAATCATGATTATGTCAGAAAGTTGACTGGTAATATTTCATGTTGACTTTTGACTGCCAGTATTTCATGCCTTTTGTATCTTGCACTTTGAGCCATATCTACAGAAATGTAAATACTACGTTTGGAACTCAATCCTATAAAGTTAAATCTCTGTATGTGCTTATTTTTATTACCATATCATAATTAGAGGCAATTGTTACTAAAGAGGAATATATACTGTTCTTTTGCTAACTGCTAAAATGCCAGGTTCTGGTATTCCTTCCTGTGCATAATTATGAAGGCTGGAAACCATACAGCTGGGTTATTGAAGACACTATGCTGAGCTGTGGTCTTTGTTTTGCAGTTCTGTTTTCTCCATTTATTTCTTGGAAATATCAATTCTTTTGGTTCATACAAGTTTGTTAAAAACAAATTTCCACAATGCATTAATAGCCTGAATGGCTTTTGATGCAGTCCAGGAACACTAAAATTGCATAAGAATTAAAGATTATCTGATTGTTTTTTTAACAATTTCATTATGTATATATTGAAACTTTAGAGATCATCACCCTGATCACTCTCATGTTCCTCTTTTTCTTGGGGAGAGGAATTATTATTAGTAATAGCTGACATTTATACAGTAGAAAAGCTGATAAGTTATACACCACAAGCTCAAAATATAACCACAAATATATTTAATCATTTTCAAAGTTTCAGATAATCTTAAATGGCCTTATTTTACTCTTTTTCTGCATATGTCATTGTAATATTTTCATGTTTGGAAATGAAGTCAATGCAAGCCTCTTAAATATAGTAAATAGAAGCCACCAATTAATTAATTCCTATATTCTAATTGTGGAATGCACAAAGCGTGCCCATTAACATTCTACAAAAGCACCATTATCTAAATTGGGAGAATATTATATGATATGGTGTTATTCAAAAAACAGGTTACATCACAACAATGTAACTTCAAATATATAAGAACGGTGCTCAGAATTGTATTACAGTATTACTACTTTATAATTTCTCCAACCTTTTGACCATCTGTATTAACCTCATAGATTTTTAGGTGGAAAACCTTTGCATAGTTAATCCCCACTTACAGTATACAGTATAATAGAGCATTTTCTCAAGTTCACAATTACTACTTTAATCTGGAAAATAGGTAGAACATTGTAACTGTCTCAAAAAAACCCTGCTAGCAAAGGGACAGAAAAAGGGCTGCTTTGTTTAAAGCTGTCAAACTCGCTTAATTGTTTTTTTAAAAATGACCTTCAACCCAAGTTTCCCCAAAGAGGCTTTTAATCTGAACAAAGCTCAGTATATTGGGCTTTGCTTTCTAAAGATGGATTCCCCCATGGAAAAATTTGATCATTGAAGCAGAAACAGCCTTCCTTCAAGATTGGAGTCTTTCTTGATCTCCAACGGGGAAAACCCATCAGTCCTCTGACTCCTGCTGGAACAGTATTTTTTTCAAACTTGGCAGCTTTCCGATGAATGGAAAGCTGGCTGGGGAATTCTGTGTTGAAGCCCAGTCAACTTAAGGTAGCCAAGCTTGAAAAACATTGATAGACATATTTCTAGGGGGACATATTTCAGCATAAATATATTTTTACAAATTTGATTTATTAGTTACATTTTAAGCCTCAATTTCTTCATTACTATGAAACAAATTAATCCACCTATTGTGCCAATTATTTTTTAAGTTAAACATTGACTCCAGTGTTGGAACACAATTATTTTTGTTGCAATTTATATATTCTCATGGTATGTAGCCCTTAATTTTACCATTATTGTGAATATCCACTGAAGTCGACTTGGTGTTAAATTCTGCTGAATAAAATCCCTCAGATAAATTGAATGTTGGGTTGTTTTAAAACTATTTGCCTGTGATTGAATAAATTAGGTACAGAATAACATTATATAGCATTTTTTAACGGAAATAGTTCAAAGTAATTCTGTACCTTGGGTTTTTTAAATACAATTAAGTAGCAAGGATTCCAATTTTAATTTATTGCATCTGAAGGTAATTGATATGATTAGGAAAGTATTTGTTTAGTCTGTTAAATTTATAATCAGCTTCCTTGCATATCAAGAGGAATGTTGCTCTTGATGTCTTAAATGTGAAAGCAGATTAGTAGGAAAGGAAGAAAATCCAAGAAAAGTTACGATGACTTTTTAAGGGTCTTCTGCTTTTTTGTTCTGACTTTTACCTCAGGTGAAAGCAATAATTTAACTTAAATGTTAGTATATATCAGTTATTAATAGATGTAAAGACTGCATAAATAAATAAGCTGCTTACTTACAGAAATATCCATTAAGAATGGAAAAACTCTTAAGTCTATCAGGCAGGACTGTCTACAGGATATGGTCAAGAAAGACAAGATGGTGGCCACAGCAACACAATGCCTATTTTATTGTGGCCACCATTTTAAATTTTTTGACTACATCCTA
The DNA here is from genome assembly GCF_016545835.1 of Crotalus tigris. Classification (NCBI taxonomy): domain Eukaryota; kingdom Metazoa; phylum Chordata; class Lepidosauria; order Squamata; family Viperidae; genus Crotalus; species Crotalus tigris. Next base: position 1,458,617 of record NW_024096482.1, read on the forward strand.
TGGACAACCCAATGATGATGACTGGATCTACCGTATATGCCGGCGTATAAGACGATTTCCGGAAGCGCTAAACTCGGCGCCAAAGATGGGGTCGTCTTATACGCCGGAAATACTGGTAGTTTCCGGCGTATAAGACGACGTTCTAGGAAGGCGACTCGGCGATAAAGACGGGGGTCTTATACGCCGGGTCACCTAATATGCCGGCATATACGGTACTCATGGCTTGCTATGTAATTGGTGACTATAGCTAATTAAAAATAGGCTATTTGTGACATTAAATCATCCCAATATCACTATGCCTCATTAAAATTGGTGTCCCTCCATTGGGCCTTTATGGGGCAGCTTGATAATTTTCTATTCTTTTTGTCCAATTACCAGTTGTAAAGAAATATTAAAAATGATTTAATAATTTTAAATTATAATTGAATGTGTATGTTGCTAAAGTCAAGGGAATTGTTAAGGTGAAAGGAATCAGGAAATGCTCATTTTCTTTTGTATGACAAAGTAGCACTGATTTAGACTATAGACTTTTGCAAACTATTTCAGTAGATAACACGTCTTGATCAACGTACTTTCCTCAGACCTGCTTCCTATTCCATTATTTCTATCTACTAGATACATATCCAAGCAACTGGCATTGTAAACTAAAAGATTAGATTGATTAATCTTTATGATTTACTTCTTGGTCCTTCCATGTAACAGATTCCTTCCCTATGGACAATGGAACTGTAAAAGAAGATGCCTTTATACCCAGCACTTAACTGAAAAGCATAAGACCAAAAAAAAAAAAAAACACCCTCTTTTTTAATATATACATATACAAAAGAAGCCAAAGACAGAAAAGAAATCTGCATTGTTCAAAAAATGAGGGGTTGGCTTGATGTGAAAGGACTAGGATAGAACTCAGGATATACTTTATAGAAGCTTATAAACAGCACGTACATTTATCAAATATAGTTGAAGAGCATTCAGTCCTAGATTTAGACTAAGGAAATAGGAAATTGCGCATTTTAAAAAGTATTGTATTTGATTTGCAGTTTAGAGTTAATCTATTAATAGTGCAATTTACTGAAAGTAGTCAAAATGTTTTAACAATGTGTGTTATCTATCTGAACATTTACAGCAGCCGAAATCCTCTTTGTACTTTTGCAAGAAGTGAAAGAGCTTGCATTTGGCACATGTTGTTTACGTGCTGGTATTAGTTGGTTACTAGGAAGAGTTCACATTGCCATTGCCAGAAATAGTTGCTTCATCTTTTTAACAATTTCAGTGGACACATAATGCTGATTGTATCTCTGCCCATGAATGGAAGAGAATGTTCTAAGTGACCTAAGTTATAACTCTATTGTATAAGTCAGGGGTCCCCAAACCTGGTCAGTGGACCAGTACCGGGCTGCGGCATGCCAGCAACTGGGCCACACAAACAAAGCCCCATCCACAGGATTCAGGCAGCACACAAAACCACGCTCCCTCCAGTCCTCAGAAAAAACTCACTCCACGGAACCGGTCCCTGGTGCCCAAAAGGTTGGGGATCTCTGGTATAAGTTGTTTTCTGGTGCCTAAGAAACTAAGAGTTAAATTAAAAAAGAAAGCAAAACTACCTTAAAAGTATGAATAAGGCAATCCTGCTGCTGTTGTTGCATTGAAGGTGTACACCAGGGGTCTTCAAACTTGGCCTTTTTATGACTTGTAGACTTCAACTCCCAGAATTCCTTAGCGTGCATGGCTGTCCACAAGTCATAAAATGGCCAAGTTTGAAGACCCCTGGTATACACATTCATTATTCATTATTTGATCTGAAAAATCTGCAGATTCTTTACCTGTTGCTGGTCATTATAGCCAATTCATTTTGTATAACGTACCAGTTATCAGAGCCTTTAACCTTTCTATAAAGCTGTCCTAATACCCTTTCCTCATTATGTGAATGCATGTTTGTTACCATATAAATGTGAAAACACTTGTTGGCATTTGAATTTGTAGCTTTCAATCTTTTCCCTGAGTTGCCATTTATGTACCGTATATGCCAGCGTATTAGGCGACCCGGCGTATAAGACGACCCCCGAGTTCGACGCCGGGTCGCAAGACGATCGACGCCGAGTCGCATATAAGACGACTTTCTAGGCATGCGACTCGGCGTCGATCATCTTATACGCCGGAAATAACGTCATTTCCGGCGTATAAGATGATCGACACCGAGTCGCATGCCTAGAACGTCATCTTATACGCCGGAAATAATAAATAAATAAATAAACGTTATGACTCGGCGTATAAGACGACCCCCGAGTTCGGAGGCTGTTTCATCGCTCTCAAAAGTCGTCTTATACACCGGAATATACGGTATTTCTTTGAAATCCATCTATAAACAATTACAAAATTATTAAAAGAGCTATTATGTTGTTTGTATTGTTGCTTTTTTTCATTATAATTTTTTTATTGCTTTTAAAATAAAAAAATAATTTGTCATGTATTTTTCTATTGCTTTCTTTTCAGATATTTTTACACTAATAAAAAAATTACTTTTGCTAATGTAATAATTATACTACTAGTATAATTCACCTTGCTTGTGAAATAGTGGGAGAGATTAAAGCTGTATGGATGTATCAAGACACATTATTTTAGAAGCTGGAAAATCTAAAAACAATTTACAAAACTTTCTATAATATGCAAAAGCATGCACTGAATACTGCTATACCAAATGACAAATGCTATTTTATTTAAATTATGTTGATATTGCTTCCCATTTAAAAAGGAACAGATTTACGGTTTAAACAATTGGTTAAACATACTACGGTAAAGTGTTTTGCAAAATAAAATGGCATCAAAGAAAAAAACTGCAGTTTTTTAAAACAAAATCAATATTTAGTGCATTACCAAAAGGCCTGGGAGAATGAAAAAGGCCAGGCATAATCCAATCATAACTAGGAGGACATTCCATAGTCTAGAGATTACCAAGGAAAATGATAAAAGTATTTTTGTTTTGTTTCAATTTTGCTTATAAGCATGAAGAAACTGAAAAAAGAAAAAACTAACAAAGGAACATAATATACATATATAAGCAACGGATGGAAACTAATCAAGGAGAGAAGCAACCTACAACTAAGGAGAAATTTTCTGACAGAACAAATAATCAGTGGAACAACCTGCCTCCAGAAGTTGTGAATGCTCCAACACTGGAAGTTTTTAAGAAGAGACAGCCATTTGTCTGAAATGGTATAGGGTTTCCTGCCTGAGCAGGGGATTGGACTAGATGACCTCCAAGGTCCCTTCCAATTTTTTATTATTATTGTTATTATTTATTATACTTAAGAAAAATATGTTTTTAAACAATGAATTAAAAAAATGGAAACTATGCAACATTTAATCAATGCAAATTTTTAAATTAGTATGGCAGTCTTCAACTGAACTATATTCTACCTGTTTAACCTTAGCCCAAGCTTAATAAATCCAGACTTCTTCATAAATAGATAATTTTCAAATTTTTAGAATATAGTTCATGTTACATTAACATATTTCACGATAGCATCTTTTAAACTTTCCCCATATTAACAAGCTTAGGAACACTAAATCAAAACAGATTGATTGACTGACTGATTGAGTCACTATGTGTCATCAAGTAACTTTCAACTCCTACCAATTCTTCATTATGAGCCTTCTTCATCCCCTTGCACACAACACTTAGACCTTAATAGGCTAAAATATTTCATATATGAATATATTAATTGTGTGGAAATTATTTTATTTAGTGTGTAACTTTTTAAAAGCTTAAATGCTACCTAAGAGAAAAATATATAATTGCCTGGTTTCCAAATGGGTCCTGCTAAACAACTTAATCTGCTAATAATAACAACGTTGGCAAAAGTAAAAAAATGAAGGAAAACTCACACAATGTGAGTTTAAGAATGACATTCTCCCATTACTATTTAATTACCTGATGTAAATCTAATATTCCTAATGAGCCTAAGAACATGAAGTATTTATAAGACGCTATTGTATTATTCAATATTTTGCAGGATGTTAATGCTACATCCAATATCTCAGTTGAAAAATGATCTTGCTTCATTTTATATTACTGGCAAGAAGGCGTAAACATAACTCCAGTTGTAATCTAAGAATAAAAGACACAAGTCACATAGGTTAGAAACAATCTCATAGTTTTATAACAGAGTAGCAGGATAGAAGATGGCATTGTGACAATATTTCATCCACTACTTTAAAGTTACAAATTTTAGAAACAGTTAATCTTCATCTCATCTTGATGATAATCCAAAAGGTTTTAAAAACATGTCTGTTCTTCCAAGCCTTGAGGTAGGCTGTTGGTAGAGTCCTATTGGTGATGTTTCTTGTTAGATGGAGCATTCTTATACAGCACCTGAGATTTTCTTATTGTGTTTATTATCATTGTTGTTTTATATTCTTATTTGATATAAAATGCCTAGAGTCAACTTGGAGTCAGATAGATTTAAAATCTCCAAAATAAACATATATCAAAACAAGTATGTCTCTTCAGTCAATGCTATGTATAAAAACAGCATTTGAAGATGCAAACTATCGACCTTATTGGCATATTTTTTCCAAACTGGGCTATGGAATAGATGACTATTATTTCTATAGCATGCGGGACTTGAATTACTCTTGTGATTTATCCAGCGGGGATCAGGGCTGCATAGACTTTCAAAGTGTACATCTATTCAGTGGATTATGATTCTACATAATTTTGAACTTAGCATTTAAGGACTACACAACCTATACAGAGGAATTAGGAAAATTGCATATGAGTTTTTCTCTAGTTATCATCAAGAAATATGTATTTAGATCTGAAGGAAAGTGACTTGTTATAGAAGATCCCTAATGCTGCCCCTTTGTATGTGTCAAACCCATCTTTTGCTCACACAAAAAAACACAAAGAAGACTACTTGATAAGACAGAAAAATGTGGGGTAGACAGAATCACCACCAGATGGATCCATAGCTGGCTGACTGGCCATACTCAGCGAGTGGTCCTCAATGGAACTGCATCTATATGAAGGGAAGTGTGTAGTGGGGTGCCCCAGGGCTCTATTCTAGGCCCAGTACTCTTCAACATCTTCATCAACAATTTGGATAAAGGGATAGATGGGGAACTCATCAAATTTGCAGACACCAAGCTGGCAGGAATAGCCAACACTCCAGAAGACAGGCTTAAGATACAGAAGGATCTGGACAGACTTGAACACTGGGCACTAACTAACAAAATGAAATTCAATGGTGAAAAAAGCAAGGTTCTACATTTAGGCAAGAAAAACCAAATGCACAAGTACAGCATAGGTGGCACCATGCTCAATAGTAGTAACTGTGAGAGGGACCTCGGAGTCCTAGTAGACAATCACCTAAATATGAGCCAGCAGTGTGCTGCAGCTGCCAAAAAGGCCAACACAGTGCTAGGCTGCATTAACAGAGGGATAGAATCAAGATCACGTGAAGTATTAATACCACTCTTCAATGCCTTGGTAAGGCCACACTTGGAATACTGCATCCAGTTTTGGTCACCACGATGTAAAAAGATGTTGAGACTCTAGAAAGAGTACAGAGAAGAGCAACAAAGATGATTAGGGGACTGGAGGCTAAAACATATAAGGAACGGTTGCTAGAATTGGGTATGTCTAGTTTAACGAAGAGAAGGACAAGGGGGGACATGATAGCAGTATTCCAATATCTCAGGGGCTGCCATAAAGAAGAGGGAATTAAGCTATTTTCCAAAGCACCTGAAGGCAGGACAAGAAGCAACGGGTGGAAACTAATCAAGGAGAGAAGCAACCTAGAACTAAGGAGAAACTTCCTGACAGTGAGAACAATTAATCAGTGGAACAGCTTGCCTCCAGAAGCAGTAAATGCTCCAACACTGGAAGTTTTTAAGAAGAGACTGGACAGCCATTTGTCCGAAATGGTGTAGGGTTTCCTGCCCGAGCAGGGGGTTGGACTAGATGACCTCCAAGGTCCCTTCCAACTTTACTATTATTATTATTATTATTATTATTATTATTATTATTATTATTATTATTATTATTATTAAGAATTCCATCTAGTTCCTCAAAGTCAGCCAAAAGAGAAAAAAAAAAAGATGAAATACATTTGGTCAAAACCAGCATTTATGTGCTCAACAAAAACTGACAAGGATATGTAATCTAAAATACATAAATCATTCCTTGGCAGATAGTGGGGATATTTTACGTGCCACACTGAACATTTCTGCAATGCTTTGTGCAATCAGTCTCTGTGGGATGGAGAATTCAGATCTTATCCTTTCTCCTCTTATCAGGAACAAAGTCATATTTATGTCATGGTCACAATTCTATACATTTGAAAGCTATTAACAGATCCTCATATCAGATGTGTCCAGCAGTGCAGTAAGTAATATGCAAAATAAGGAAGTGCTTTGTCAGGTGAAAAAAAAATCCCAAGAAGATTTGATAGTAGTTTCTTAGCTACTTCAGAACTTTTAAACACCCTTATCACTTCATTGCAATCATTTGACTTCTTTCTTCTTTTTTCTTCTAATCTTTCTGTTCCAAGAAAATCTAATTCATCTCAGCGCTGGGTAGATTATGAAATAGTGTAACATACAGAGAGATTAACACTTTTGAGAACCACCTAATCAGGCAAAAGCATAGCTTCTAAATACCCTTATCACTTCATTGCAACCATTTCAAGTTTTTTCTTCTAAACTTTCTGTTCCAAGAAACTCTAGTTTATCTCAACACTGGGTAAATTATGAAATAGTTTAAGAGAGAGAGACTGACACTTCTGAGAACCATTTATTCAGGCAAAAGCATTATGGCATCAATAGAAACAACTTTTACCCAAGAAATCTTGAACTCTGACATTATATAAAATATGAACTCTTTAAAGTGACCTTTCTAGATTTACATTTTTTGACAGAATGAAAACATTTCAACCACTAAGTACAAATACAAATGATACAAAGCCTTTATATATTTATATTTATTTCTACATAACCTTTTTATACTAATCTTTACAACACATTCAATTGTTTCGATTGACAATTATATGACTTCATTTTCCCCTCCACATGTAACATATTTGAGATCTGTGATATCAAAAATTTTAAGAAGGCATAGCTTTGACCATATTTGCAACAAAAGCATATCCAACAAATATATTTTATTTTTTATTATACTTTATTCTGCCTTTATTCTTTTATAAACAACTCCTCCTATTTTATCCACAACAACCATTTGAAGTGGGCTGGGATGACAGAGAATGATGGTCAAAGGAAGGGCTAATACTCACAGTCTCCTAGGTTCTAGCCTGATGCCTTAACAAATTGTTTAAGTAGGAAAAGTATATTTTCAGCTCTTTGGGTCAAAAAGTAAGGATATGTGATACTGTGCAACTCCTAACAGCATTTTCTTCTATATCCAAAGTTTCTCAGACCACTTTTTTCTATTCAACCTATCACTATATTTTATTAGGAAACAGAGCAAGCATGAAACATGACACCCTGGTGTGAATGTTTTATACCTACCTAATAATCAAGTCTGAAACAAATTTATGCAATAATTTAAAAAACGTGCAGAACTTACATGCTCATTGTTTAGTAAAACAGCAGTTACAAGCAGGGTGCCCCATAATTTATTTATTTTTTTAAAAAAAATTGTAATTAATACTTTGAGAGTAATTTAACTGTATCTGGTGCTACATAAGGATCCTCAGCACTACAACAGTCCAAAGAAGCATGCTGGGTTTCAATTTATTTTGTATTTTGTCTACATTCTCGCAATCCAGGAACTCTCTTGAATAGAGTTTTTCAAATATGAATTAAATTCAGTTTTCTCCTGTAAATTTTCCTGATATTGCATTTCTTCTTTTGCAGAACTTTCAGAATGCCTTCTTGTAGTTAGAAATGTTTGATTCTTGAAGTCATGGTTCAAAGATGATACTGAGAGAAAAAATTCTAGAGCTTTGTATTCTCCACTGCAAAAAGTCCCTTGACCAGCAACCTTAATTTCCGCAGTAATATTTGCTTGTTTGAAGCGGTTTTCAGGATTCAGCAATGGCAATTCATTCTCATTGCAAGTATCAATTTTCAAAATATTGATGTCATCCTCAGAAGATGAGTTCCCCAATATGAATTTCTGTTGAAGACACGAAAAATGCAGATTCTAAGAATTTAAGCTTCCTTTACTAGTGAAAATGAAAATAACCATCAGCAAAGAGGATGTACATAGGAGAAAAATAAGAAAAATAAATAATTGTACTGCTGTTACTGTCCACATGGATGTGGTAACCTCAGAAAAAAGAGTAACTACTCAGATGGTTGTATCCTATGAGCCATTGCTTCTTCATTCAATCAGGCAAGCAAACTATTGATAGATTTTTTTCTGCCCTCTAATTGTTTACGTAATATGGTCATTCTTTCATGTGTTCACCAGCTTCAGCACGCAATTTAGTTAATGTGGCCAGAACAGAAGATACTGCAAGCTCACTCTTGGATCTAAAGACAAATTGTATTTACAGAAGGATGGCAAGGTAGAGGAAGAAGAATGGGCAGTGGCAGCATCACTAAGGATAACCAATGCAAAAATTAGGGACTATTTCCTCAATGGATCTAATCTCATGGCTACATACTATATTTCAAGGGCTGACAAGGGACATTTTTTGGCTAATAGACTGTGATAGTTATGGTTAAAAATGAATTGGAGGCTCATTATTTACAGTGGTGTACATTACACTTAGCTATTAGCTGTACAGTTTACATTACATTAGCTATTTTTTCTATGCAATATTGCACATTTTTTTTCAATTATCTCCAATAGTATTGAATCCGAAATGTCAGAGATGAAGAAGGTTTAACAAAGTTAAGTCCATGGCTGTTATTACTCAAGGAGATTCATGTTGCACAAAGACTAGGGAAAGTTCTGGGCCATGACAATCAATTTCTCACAGTCTGCCCAGTCCTTACCTGAGATACAGCAGGACAACTTGCTATTACAGGATGTGGAATCTGAGGCCAGCAAATTCGTTTTATCCTGATAAAACAAAAGCAAACTGATTTAGTTCTCCAATACTTGTATTTGATGATATCTCAAGAATGAAACCAAGAGACTTCAGTCCCCGCTTTATGGATTTTTACAGGTTTAGAACATTTCTATTTGATGTCTACACGAAGATTCTGGTAAGATCAGCCGTCCCTATGAGATGACATATTATCAGTATGATGATGATTGTTGTTGTTAATTGCAAAGTCGTGTCCGACCCATCGCGACCCCATGGACAACGTTTCTCCAGGTCTTCCTGTCCTCTACCATCTTCTGGAGTCCATTTAAATTCACACCTACTGCTTCAGTGACTCCATCCAGCCATCTCATTCTCTGTCGTCCCCTTCTTCTATTGCCATGATGATGATACTCAGCTGTATATCTCAGTCCACGTTGAGTTAAACGATGCCACAACTTCCCTCTTTAGGCTGTTAAAGTCTGGATGAGGAGCAATGAGCTGAAACTGAACCCTAGCAAAACAGAATGGTTTTGGGATTGTGTTCTTTGGTTTATAGAGAATTGTCATCTTTGATGCTGGATGAAGTTGCACTGCCCCAGATGTTCCTGGTACTTAATCTGGGGGTTTTCCTGGACTTGCCACTCCTGTTCGAGGAGTGGGTGGCACTCATGGCTAGGAGGGCCTTTGCACAATTGTAGATTGTGCATCAATTATATCCTTTCCTGGACCAACAGCCCATGCTCATCCACACCCTAGTCACCTCTTTCTGTTGGAGACAGGAAAAATGCAGATTCTAAGAATTTAAGCTTCCTTTATTAATGAAAATGGAAATAACCATCAGCAAACAGAATGTATAGTAGATGGGGGGGGGAGAAAAACATATAATTCTACTGCTGTTACTGTCCACATTAAAATGGCAGCAACAGGAAGAGTAAATACTCAGATGGTTGCTTATGTCTACATGGCACTCTAAATGAGGATGAGTAAACATGCTTTACATGGGGCTGCCCTTGAAAAGTAATTGGAAACTTCAGTTGATTCAAAATGCAGTGGCCTGCATGGCTTTGTGCAAGTCTAGATTTGCACATGTCACCCCTCTTGTGGAAGCTGTATTAGTTGCTGATTTGCTTCCAGGTCTAATTAAAGGTGTTGGTTATCACCTTTAAAGTCCTATGGACCAAATTATTTGAAGGACTGTCTCTTCCTAGTTACATCTACCCAGCATATTAAACTGAGGAGTCAGGATGGGTCCCCCATTAAGGAGGTCCATTTAGTGGGACGAAGAAGGCGCTTTTCCATAGCAGTTCCCTCCTTGTGGAATATTATCTCTCCAGAAATAAGACTGGCCCCCATCTTGTTAGTCTGGCCCTTTGTCTGCGGGCCTGGGGATCCCAGTCTGATACGGAGACCATGAAGTAGCTTATCTGAATGTTGTCATGGGGAGGGGAGAGATGGGATTGTTTTGGTTTTGAATTTGGGATCTTATCTTTATAAGCCACTCTGAGTAGTTGTGAGTGAGTTGGATATCCATATAAACCTTTTTATTAAATAAACAAAGGTCCCCTTCCCTAAACTGAAACATTTGGGATGTTGAGACTATTCTGAGGGAACTTTGGGTACTTGTATTACCTTCTTGATAATATATTAAATATAACATAATATAACAACAACATGTTATTTTTATTATTATTATTACTCATAACATAACATTAAAATAAGATAAGATATGTTTAGGTTTGGAGGAAATGTATGCAATGGTCCAACATTCTGAAGATGTTCAAATAATTTCAAGACACTGTGCCAATGAATATGGAAGGGGAGACTTCACCTGATTCCTGCTTAAAGCTAGCTCTAAAATTATCTTGTATATAACATAAGGAACCCAATATTTGGGCAAGGGAAGTTGGATACGGGAATGCTGTGTTTGGGGAATATAAAGTATTGAATCATTCAAAGCTCCTTCAGTAGAAAACTGCAGCCATCTGGAGAAAAATGAAATCTTTAGATTGTGTTAAGAAGGAGTTTCATGTAACTAATGAAAGGGGGAATGGCAAAGAGGTTGCATTTTGATTTGCAAAAAGTCTTGTCACATAGCCTCAACTAAACCCAGCAATTTAAGCAGTGTTCAGTTCACAAAGTCAGATAGATGAAAAATAATCTCAGCACTTTCACAGATGGAAGAAAAGTAAAAAAAAAAGTGCCAACAACCTTGAATTACTGGAGACTGAGATTATGTATTAGATTATATATTAGCCAAAACAAATACTTGTATAGATGCCTGGACCATATTATTGTTTTTTGATATTTCATTTTCAATCATTTAAAAATATACTCACATTTTATATTTTAAAGCCCATAATAGTCCAAAACTTAAGAGGCATGTCATGAATATTCCAATGAAGATAGCTGCAAGGATAATGTCTGTTGTACCTAGAGGAGGGGGCAAGCAAATTAAAATGTCAAATTCCAAATAGTTTCAAGTGTCAAGTTTCAAGTGATATTTTAGACATAGGGATCAATGAAATCGGTGGGATTGATTCCATGAGACTGCATCCAAGAAAGAGAGAAATAAATATTTGTACAGATAAGTGAGCTAAGGATATGGCTCTGGCTTCTCCTTACTTTGAATTGTTTCATCTGGTTATCATGACTAAAATAATATAACTATTCTACAGAATCTTTAGAGGTCATTAAATTCTAAAAGTTTAATGTTTAATGTTTTTAGCTTTTCCAATGGCAGAAGAAAATTGGCATTATCTCATTTTCACACATCTAAAGTCATTGGATTCTTTCTAGTTAAAAACAACGCAAACATGTCTTAAGCAAAAATGATATATGAAGAGAAAAAATATTTGCCTTGAATAACTTACTAAGTAGTACAGTAAAAAAGGACAGTTGACTTCCAGTTGTTCCTCCAATGGTGGTGTTTGCCTTAATCCAAACTTTGTAATTGGTGAGGGGTTGCAAAGACTTAAGTTTGTATTTCAAGATACTGCCATCCACAGTTTCTTCTATTAAGACATAAATGGAAGGTTAAGTGGTCATTTCACCCATCCCTTCAAGCCTCTTTCATTGTTTCATTCATTCCAAGTGTTTTTATGCTGTTTCACACTCTATATGGTTTATAATAAAAGGAGGAAAAAGGCCCTCAGCAATTATGTCTAAAAAAATCTTTCTATAGGTCATTTCTTTTCTCTGCCTTTCATTCTTCTTTGTTTTTAACCACCACTCTCTGAAACATTTCCAAAGTATAAAGCCAATCAACAGGGAGGCAGTGTGAGCCATAGCTTTTGGCTTCCCAGCTACTGAAAAGAGCAGCTCATGTATTTATTTAGAGAGCACAGATTGGAAAAGCATATTGTGAGCACTTAAGTGCTGTAAGTAATATCCTATTGAGTTTACACTGGAGCAGGATATTCACAACTACTATCCCTTCAGCCATTCTTCCATGATATCTAATTGGAAGATGTTTGTGCGCGCACAGAAACACCTTTTTAAAAAATGATTTTATTTGCACCCTGTCTTTCTACTAAATTGAGCACGATCAATAGCACCCCTTCAGGTTGGCTGATAAGACTTCTTCAGAGCTATTTTATTTCCCAATAGATATTTTCAAAATAAGATAATTTCACAAAATCATCACTTAGAATTAGTCATTTAATTATTGCATCACTGGGACTCCTGTCCTAAAATATTTGGAATCTGGCATTTATTTTGTTTGCCCTTCTTGCCCCTCCCCCCCCGCCAAGCATAGCATATGTTGTCCTTGCAATTATCTTCATTGGAATTTTGATGTCATGCCTATTAATTGTTACATCCCTGGGGAGATGGATTCAGCCATTGTTAGGGCTACAAAATCTGGATTAAAAAAAATCCAGTTAACCAATAGATCAGGGGTCCCCAACCCCCGGTCCATGGACCAGTACCAGGCCACGGCATGCCAGCAACCTGTCCTCACAAACAAGCAAAGCCCCATCCATAGGATGCAGGCAGCACACAAAACCACGCCCCCTCCAGTCTGCGGAAAAACCTCACTCCATGGAACCAGTCCCTGGTGCCCAAAAGGTTGGGGACCTCTGCATTAGATAGCAGCAAAGAGGTTCAGAAAATGAAATTCAATTCCCTACATGATTTGCTGATTTGCTAACTTCAAAGGTGGAAATGCTATTGGTTTGCTAATATTGTGTGCTTGAACAAAGTGACAATTGAGGCACTTTCACAAAGCACTGAGGTACTCCAGCACTGATTCTGTATTTCTGCATCATGATCTGAATTTGACAGCTGAGCTTATCTTTTCTGATTTAACTATGATATAATTGTTTATAATGAAGCTCCCTTTCTACTCTGCTCAAGTCATTGCAATAGCATGCAACCATATTGCATTTATTATAAACACTGTGAGCCATCAAAAACCTTTCATTTTGAATGGACAAGGGTATCCTAGTCTAACCTAGTAGATTTAACTAATGATAGCCTCCTCCTATAATTATTTTTTACTGGGCACCCCTTGGGAAAAGCAGCTAAGCAATAGGGTAAAATAATGCCACAACTATACATCATTATATAATGACATTATATTATGACAGGGCTCTGGGGAAATTCTCAGTCATCCAGGTCATGGCTGTCCCAAAAAATAGGATCCAGTTGTCTTTTGAAAAAGCACTTTGGAGATATAAAGCTAGGTATTTTTCAGTAGAGGTACTCAGTTTGCCATTTAGAGTAGACTAGGACCATCCTTTAGTAACAACAAACACCTTTCCTACAAGCTTTAAAAAAGTTTAGGAAACCAAAGATAATAGGAAATATATTAAAGAAGCAAAGAACATAATACAAAAAGAATTGGAAGAAGCTGACTCAAATTATTCCAGGCTGTGATGTACCCTAATGGGGTACGTGTACAGCCTCTTCTGCCTTATGGTCAGTAGAGATGAGAAAGCAGAGTATATCTCTAGGACAGATTTAGGATTAAATAGTTATACAAAGATAATTAGATGAGACAGACACACAGACAGACAGACAGAGGCAAAGTCAGAGGTACTAAGAGAAATGATTTTAAAACAGTTAGCACCAAGTTTAAATAAAGGCTATCTGAGACTAAGGAAGCAGACCTCTGAAGTTAAAGCATTGACAATGGCTGTACTTTTGTTTCAGTTTGCATACATACCCAGTAGTTTGTTGTCTGTTTCATATATTATAGTATAGTTAATAATCACACCATTCCTTTTTGATTTTGGAATTTCTTTCCATTTTATGGTGGCATAATCTTTACCAACATTTTCCAGTTCAGGGTCAGGACCACTAGATGGGACTAAATCATACAGAATAACTTTAACAGTTTCAAAATATCTTAGCAGTTAATTAGAAAATAGTTCTTCCCAAAAACTGCCCATGGCAAGCAACAGAATTTTGATACTTTGGAAATGGCATGTACCATATATATGCAGAACAACATAGACCACTGGCCCAGGAAGATAATACTAATATATATAAAAAAGAGACTAAAATGGAAAATTTGGGAAAATTCTTGCCTTAAAGGTGGCTGATACTGAAATGTGACAGGTAAGTCTCATGTATGATGGAGGTAACACTTTTGTTTGAATGCTATTGCCCACCAAAGCTTTTGCTCAGTGACCCTCCACTATTTTCAAAGAGGTAAGCAAGTTCAGACTTCCTTTTTATTTGTTAATCCCTTGTTATAAATTGGGAAAAGAAATTTCTGTGGAACAACATATCCATGCAAGCTTCTTAGCTAAAGCTGTTATGAATTCACTCCCTATCAGTCCAGAACCACTGTATATACGTACCATTTTCATGGAAGTAGATACTGATGGAAGTTGGCTTTTTTATTTCATCTTTACACAAAGGGTATACTGAAAAATTATAGCATTTAAATTTTTTTAAGATTCCTGGAAGAAAACAAAAGTAATAGAATATTACCTTTCTTTCAAGGTTGCTAGCAAGAATCCTATTAATTGGTCCTTTCACACTACACTGCCAAGAAAGACAGAAAAGTAAAACATAAAAATGAAGGTTTCAAACTCTTGGTAGAGACTTTACCCTTATACTGTACTTAATAAGCATTTCCAAATGCAGGAGGCATCCATGGGTGTGTGTGTGTCAAAATGGCAGCCGTGAACTGTGTAATTAAAGCCATAGTGTTTTTACACATGCTATAAAATGCGCCATAGCATGTAAAAAGTGGAGGAGCTTCAATCATGCAGTTGCAACCACCATCGTACATATTTTTCACCCCTCCTGCCCACCCCTGTTGTACTTTGTCTTTTTATTACATCTGCCACACAAATAAGTTAACATACCAATCTAGCATAAAAATGTTTTACAAATATTCATTCCCCTGGTTGAACTAGAATATGCAGTGTGAATCAAGATGAACGAGCAGTTTCCAAGAAGAATCTTCTAAACTAGATTGCTACATTTAGTACTCACTTACTAATTTTATTCATATGAGTATGCTTTTATACCATGCATATTTTCCAAAATCTACCACAGCACCAAGCAGCATGTAAGCAGAAATCTCATAAATGATATATGGAAGGCTAAAATCTTTAAGCACAAAAAAAGCCTTCCAAAGTAACTGCAATTAAACCAAAAGCATTTAAGATTGAGATAAAACCAGGTCAAAAGCTTCTATTATTAGTTTCTGAAGAATCAACAACAGCATGGGAAGATGCTTGCTCTATCTTTTCCCTGGAACTAATTAAGACCAATGATGACAGGGGGAAATGAATCCCAAGCCAAAGAGACTATCAACAGACTCAGAGAATCTTTTTCTATTTGATTGATTTTAAGACACTTTTGGAACTCCAGAACTATCTTGGCAGAGGAGCAGAACAGAATTACATGAAGCAATACATTCAAAACAGCCATTTCTTTATGCCAAAGGTGTTGTGTGTCTACTGAATTGCATAACTCAGTTTAAGCAGCAACGAAGGACAATCTGGTAAATCTTCAGAATACAGTACTTCAGAATAACAGAGTTGGAAGGGAGCTTGGAAGTCTTCTAATCCAACTCCCTGCTAAAGCATTCCTGACAAATGGCTGTCCAGTCTCTTCTTAAAAGCCTCCAGGGATTGGAGCATCCACAATCCCTGAAGGCAAGCCTTTCCACTGGTTAATTGTTCTCACTGTTAGGAGATTTCTCCTTAGTTCTAGGATGCTTCTCTCCTTGATTAGTTTCCATCCATTGTTTCTTGTCTTGCCTTCTGGTGCTTTGGAAAATAGGCTGACCCCTTTTTCTTTGTGGCAGCCTCTCAAATATTGAAACACTGCTATTATGTCATCCCTAGTCCTTCTTTTCATTAGACTAGACCAGGGGTAGGCAACCTTGCCTCTTTTATGACTCGTGGACTTGGACTCCCAGAATTCCTGAGCCAGCAGGTCAGACAGAATTGGCATGCTCCAAGTCCCATCCATTAAGCAATGTCATCTGATGAGACTCAGGAGGTGCATCTTCTGTCAGAGAAACTGCTTTATGGAGCACATCTTCCCAGAGATGTGAAGATCTGAAACCTGCTGTCCTTTAACTGTTCCTTGGAGACCTGACTCTTTCCCCAGACTTCAGGCTGGCATGGATGTAGACTTCCTCTGGGAGGACTATACAGGTTTTAGCAGATGTTTGTTCCCCTGGAATGATAATCTTTCTTTTATTGGCTCTTTTCCAGCCTACCACTGCAGCCAGACATGGCTCCAAGTTTTGTTACAATATATATAATACAGTTTTGCTTCAGTTAGAGCAGGGTTAGGCAACCTTAACTCTTTTATGACTCGTGGACTTCAACCCCCAGAATTCCTGAACCAGAATGGCTCAGCTTGGAAACTCTCCCTTTCCCCTCAGCATGGCTGGCTCAGGAATTCTGGGAGTTGAAGTCCACGAGTCATAAAAGAGCCAAGATTGCCTACCCCTGGACTAGACATACCCAATTCCTGCAACTGTTCTTCATACGTTTTAACCTTCAGCCCTCTAATCATCTTTGTTGCTCTTTGTTGTTCTTTTCTGAACAATCATTTGCTGTAATGGAATGTGAGAATGACTTTGGGAAATGGAGCAATGAGATGCCATCTAGGGAATTGTCAAATAAGAGGGAGCATAGCCCACTACTGCATAATGAGCACAGCAAGAGGATCAGGATGGATTCTCCCTAAGTTATCAGGCTGTAAAGGTGACAGCGGGAAAACTGTACTTTCAGACTTACAAAATTTGTTAATGTAGGTTTATAATAAGGTATAATTAGCTTATTTGTCCACTGGTTAAGAGAAAGGGGGAAGCAAAGGAAGATGTAGTTGCAATTGACAAATTTATTAAGAAATTTAAGGAACAAAAGGCAAAATAAGATAGAGGAAGGACATGGCAAAAGTAAGGATGGGTTGCAAATATAGAGATGCATTCTCGTGTAAAGTAGACTTAACTATATTTATTTTCATTTTTCTTATCTCATGCCTTTAACTTCTCTAACTTAATATTTCTTACTCCTCTGTGCTTGGCTTGAACTTGCTTGCTCTTAAAAAAAGAAGTAGCACAGTGATACATGTGTACATTGCTAATCCCCAAATTAATCTCTCAATGACTTACAATCTTTAGTAACAGAAAAACAAGGAGGGAAGATAAGATAATTGAAAAATATACTTTAAATAAAAAGACAATACTTAAAAGCACTACCACCCATAGTATGTGCAATTAGCCTTAAAATCATACCTTTGGGGGAAGTCCATTTTGTGGTATTTCTTATTTTATGCCAAGATCGCTTGTATGTGTTTTCCTCCGACTCATACCACTCGATAAGATAACCATCTATTTCTGAATCTGTTAAATCCCATGTCAAATTCATTTTCTCTTTCAAAGCAGAAGCCTTCAGATGAACAATTTTTGGTTCTATGAGAATAATTGTCCATGTTAACTAGGTTGAGTAAATGTCAGCAATTTAAGCAATGATTGCAACTGGCAATGCATGGCAGTGGTAATTTACAGCAAACAGAAACAGAAAACTATAGCACGGTGATATATATATATATATATTAAAATACTGAGAAAAAATTTCACTCTTTCCTTACAGAAGATGTGACAACTTAAATTGGAACATAGGTAGTTCTTGACTTAGGATCACAACTGAACCCAAAATTTCTATTTCTCAATGAAACATTTCTGAGGTGAATTTTGAATACACAGACACACACATTCATCTATGTAACAAAGCTAAGAGCCATTTTCACCTAACAACCACTTATTTCTTCTTCAAAAAGGTACATTTAGATTGGATTTTAGAGCTGGAGGAAGCATATATAACTGTAGCAACAAATTTATTTGATAATATTCTTCTTAATAAAAATCCATATATTTAGCAAGCCTTTCCAATGTCCATGGAGATTCTCAGTCATCCCAGTCATGGTAGTCTCAAATCCTTTCACTGCCCCATCGCCCCCACCCTCCCAACTGATGAAGTTGCTTGAATGAGAAGCAAAACATCTTTTTCCTCAAGGAAAAAACATAGTCCAGTTGCCTTTTGAAAAAGCACCCTTGAGACAAACCTTTCCAATCTCTCTTTCTCTCTGCCAGATGCACTGCAACAAAGCACCAGTGGCACATAAGTATACAATATAAACAACAACAAAAAAGCACTTTTTTATTCTGTGTGTGTGTGTGTGTGTGTGTGTGTATTGTGTACAGTATTTGCATAAACTTACTCATTGTTTTTTCATCTTTTGATGATGGAACTCTAATAGTAGCTTCAGGAGACTCTCCAGCACTGTTATGAGCAGTAAAACTGATATTGTAGGCATCCTCCGTCAGGCTGAGAATGACAAGCTCTTTCTGACTGTATTTTTTTTCAAAAGTAATGTTGCTGTTTTCTGCAATGTATCTTACTGTATAGCCAGTTATGATTCCTGAAGATGGGAATCCTTTATTTACCTGGTCAGTTTATAGTAGCAATTAAGAAAAACAAATGGTTAAACATGTATAGGATTGGACTCCTCAAAACCTAATGCATGAAAAATAAAATTGTAAAGGAGCATTTGAAAAGGATGTACAAGTTAGCTGCAGAGTTATAATTATTCATAGTTCCAGGCAATTTTGCACCATAGAAATATGAAAATGATTAAAACACATTTAAACAATTAAAACAGAACTGTTAAAATCTAAATAGTTAAGCAGCATAAATTAAAAGGCAAAGATGGGATTTTTTTTCCTCAATTCAATCTGGTTCCCTTATTGACTCTGTTTGTTAGAAGGTTGCAAAAGGGGATCACATGACCAGGGGACACTGTAATTGTTATAAATATGAACCAGTTGCCTATCATCTAAATTTTGATCATCTGACCATGGGGATATTGCAACGGTCATGAGAAAAACAATTATAAGTCCCTTTTTTCATTCTCATTGTAACTTCAAATGGTCACTAAATGAATACTTGTAAGATTACCTGTAATTGTTATTTAAACAATGTTGGGAATATCAACATTTCATTTTAAGAAATTGTAATAACTAGGATTCCTAACCTTCTGATATCAGACTCAAGAAGCAGAGAAGAACTTTGAACACCATATATATGTGTATATGTGTATATGTGTATACATATATATACATATATATATATATATATATATATATATATATATATATATATATGTCTGTCTTTGGTTGTTTGGGTTTTCTCCCGCGTAAAATTGGAAGTGTCTTGGCGACGTTTCGACGAAGTCCCATTCGTCATCTTCAGGCTGGTGTTTTCAGCTTCGTGCTTCGAGCAGCAATGTGTGGTCTTAGCTGTTTCTTCCTTTTAACTGCCCGTGGGGGTATGAACTGATTGGGTGGGAGCTTGGCTGTGTTCTGATTGGGTGGAGGTGTGTTCTGAATGGTTAGGGGCTTGGCTGTGCTCTGATTGGCTGGGGGAGTGTTCTGTTTGGTTGTGTTCAGGTTAGTCTGAGTTGCAGAGGGGTTTGAGATTTTGGGCTGCCTTGCTATTTTTTGGCTTCGCGTTCGTGGTCGTGCTTCCTCTTCATGGAGGGTGTCATGCTTCATGTATGGATTGGAGGGGTTTAAAGTGGCTAATGACCTCCAATCTATACAATCTCAAACCCCTCTGCAACTCAGACTAACCTGAGCACAACCAAACAGAACACTCCCCCAGCCAATCAGAGCATAGCCAAGCCCCTAACCATTCAGAACACACCTCCACCCAATCAGAACACAGCCAAGCTCCCACCCAATCAGTTCATACCCCACTGGCAGTTAAAAGGAAGAAACAGCTAAGACCACACATTGCTGCTCAAAGCACGAAGCTGAAAACACCAGCCTGAAGATGACGAATGGGACTTCGTCGAAACGTCGCCAAGACACTTCCAATTTTACGCGGGAGAAAACCTGAACAACCAAAGACCGATATATATATATATATATATATATATATATATATATATATATATATATATATATATATATATATATGTAATAGCATTAAAAATATACATTGATAAAAAGAAACTGGAATTTTTAAATGTCCTGATATTTGTTTACCTCCCACAAAAGGTGCACCCTTCTTTCATTAGGATGAATAGTTTCAATTACTCTCCATAAGTCTACTTTCAAAGGGGCTGTTAAGAATAAATGAAACAAAATTTTAAAATATGAAAACAAAATGCATAAACATTGTACAGGCATCATTCCCTTCTGTAGGTTAAGTAATGGTTAGTCTTCTCTAAAAGCAAACAGATACTGGACTTAACAAGAACACAATGACACCCAATTCTTTCTCATTTTTTCTAAGGCTCCAGTTTCAGCTGTATTCTAGTAACTGGATATGTCAGGCCATCATGACTAGCTAGAAATACTTAATCCAGTTAAAAGAGATATCAACTGCAACTGTGCTGTCAAAGAACCTCTAGGCATGCAGTATATGTTAAAAATAAATATTCTTTCAATATCAGTGTCAGCTGCCAGATCAAGAAACAAGACACCAGAAAAAAGACTAAAAATCTACTTTACTGATAGACTTAAAAAACAACAACACCCAGAATCTTGAAAACAGTGGTACCTCTCCTTTCATACTAGGAAGAATCAAGGCAGAGCCATTTTAAGTCTCTTTCTCGTGATTTTTTTGTTTTCCCATACTGAGCCCATGTTCTGGTAATGGTCTTTGCATATTTTCTCCAAGGTCACTTTTGTGCACTCTGCTATTTAACACAGAACTGTGTCTATCACCAGACAAACAAGTTGCTCTAAAGGATGTCAACTGGGAAGAAATGCTCATGGAAAAAGCATATCACCACAGATTCCACAACATTATCCACAATCCCGTTTGTGGCTGGAATGTGCACTTGCAAAAAACAAGAGCCATTTGCACTATTTATTATTTATATATTTATATTTCATCATTGTCAACTGCCCGTCTCCCTTAAATGATATTTTCCTCAACTAAAACCCAGCTAAATTAAATGAGCTCCCTGTATAAGTGTGGCAGAAACAATATATATGCCATTATTTGTGTGGCTTTTTAAATAAAATTTATAGTTTATTTATTTATTTATTTAAAACATTTATACAGCCATCTATCTTCTAACCAATTCTGGGTGGCTCCCAAGAAAAGTTAAAACAATATATAAAATCATATTGAAACTATAAAACCAAACACATTAAAAAGTTAAAAACAATAAAGACCTGGCATCAAGTCAAACATCTAATGTGTGTAGTTATCCAATCTTTTCCCATGCATTTGGGGGGAAAGCCAGGTCCTCAAAGCTTTACAGATAGGGGCCTGTCGAACTTCCAGGGGACAAATGTTCCATAGGGCAGGGGTAGCCATGGAAAGGCATGCTACACAGCTCCCATCACATGGCAATATTTAGGAGAAGAGACTAGAACCATGCCCACCCTATCCAACCTGATAGGACACATAGATGGTGGTCCCAAAGGTAACCTGGTCCTGTGCCACATAAAGCTTTGAAGGTGATGACCAACACCTCGAATTGCACCCAGAAAGAAACTGGAAGCCAATGCTGCTGACGTGAGATTTTACATGGACAAATTTAAGGAGCCCCATTACTGTGCCTGCTGCTGCATCCTAGACCCGTTGAATTTTCTGGATGGTCTTCAAGGACAGCTCTATGCAGAGTGCATTACAGTAATCCAAAGAGTAATAGACCAAAGCATGAGTGATAGTTCTGCCTTTAACCTTTATTAACCATGATTTGAGATGTTTAAATCTGCAAATGAAATCTCTATGCCAGACTTGGCTATGTTGTTCTTACCTTGTTCTTCTGTTCTGCCTGTTACTTTGTTGCTCCATTCACTCCAGGGACTTGACTCATGGGGCTCACGAAGCCTACACCGAACAGCAACTGTATAATTTGTAAAATTCCATAGGCCAGTGAGATTTGCAATTTGATTTCTGACATAATGTTCGATCGGGATACTGATGTTTGCCTAAAAATAAACGTAACTGTTGTTTCAATTACCAAGGTAAAAGAATAAATTCAAAATTATAAATAAGGATTATCATATATCCAGATTTCCCTAGACACAGCTTCTTTTCAGTTTATGAAAGCTCAGTCCAGTTGAGAATAGAAAATACTGTGTTTATTTTATAGAAGACAAGCTTTTACTTCACTTATTGAAAGTGAGTGTGGTGGAGTGAAGTCTTCTTATCCTGAATGATAAGAACTGAAGCTCTTCCTTGCCATTTGTCATAGAGTACAACATTACCGAAAAATTTGCCTATGGATAGCTTCTTACTAGAAGCATAAACATTTTTGAGCAGCTACAGTAATCAGAATCCAGGCCTGGTAGCTTGCGATGACTGTTCAGAATTAATAATTCCCATTAATTTACTTTCAAATTCTACTCCAAAATTATTTATTCCCCAAACTACTTTTTCCTATTTCCAATTACTCAAATTGCCCTCCTTTATTCTACAACATTTAGCATAAATATTTCATTCCTATTTTCTACTTTATCCACCTTTTAATCATCTTCTTCATATCAATACTTTAATTCTAAAATTGCTTGTATTCATTTTCTGTCATTTCTGCATTTTACTGGAACGCCTTTCTTCCAACAGCCATTCTCTCAATCATCAACAATATAATAATATATAGAAAATACATTTTTGTTCAGTTGTTCAGTTGGAATTTGCAACTGCTCTATAAAATCCTGAGTCACTTGTATGACACACTTCTCTTTAGCTTGTCAACTTTCATGCAGAAAGCCTATTTTAATTAATCTTTATAATATTAGAGTTTCCTAATATTTTGAGCAATTCAGTGGCCTGTGAATTATATAATCTCGTTCATATTGTGGTCAATACTGAGTGGGGTGGCCTTAGAAATTTAATAAACAAATACGTCTTTCTCTCACAAAAGGTGCTATTAGTTGGACAGATTAAAGAGTACAAAGTATGAAGAAGGAATATGCCAAAAATGGGAAGGAGGAATGGCATATTAAATTATGAAAGTGCAAAGTTTCATTGTTTAGATGGCTAAAGAGTAAAAAAGGAGATCAGCTCTCTGTAATTTTATTTTCACCAATGTGGAGGAGTGTAGGAAAGAAATGTCTACATTATTTGGGGATTCAGCAGGCAACAGAGAAATTGGAGCATAGTCACACATTCACAGTAGATTTCACTAGAATTGACACAGTATACAAAGTTTGTAAATAGATAAAAATCAAGCAAGCAATAACTTTAAGGAGAGCTTATTTTAATAAAAAAAGACTAAAGGTATCAGGATGAAAGCTGCCTTTTGAAATTGACTGATGGTGTTCAAGTGGTGCTCCAGATGTTTTGGGACTGAACTCAAGGTGCCTATTACTATTGGTACTATTGTTGCTTTTTTTTTTTCCTACCATCATTCTATTTCTATTTGCAGGTCTTTGTATTGTGTGACTTTCAGGTACTGCAATGTCCACTATCCAAACCTTTTTATCTTTCTTATCAATATTTGTTAAGTCTGGAATGTTATGCAGCAGTTGCTTCTCTGTTTAAATTCTAAAGTCTCAGAGAACTTTACTTCTTCAATTACTATTACTTTGTGCATTTTGTTGTCTCACCAGCTCTTACTTCCAGGTAATGATATTTGCTACTTGTCATGCCTCTGTAGTCAGTCTATGAGATTATTATTCATACCAGATCAACTTGCTTTCCTTTTTATGACAGTGACCCCTTATACGATAATGGAAATGCAGTGGACATACTATAGCAGTGGTGGCGAACCTATGGCATGGGTGCCAGAGGCCCCATTGCCCCAGCCTCACCTCTGCCCACAACCCCCTCCTCTCCAGCAGCCCCTCTGAAGGAGAATCACCCCTGAGCGTGGCCCACAAGGAGCAGCGCAGCCAAGGATATGGCAGCTAGGCAGCGTAGACAAGACTCTGCCCTCACACCCCATCATGCACAGTTGATGCTGCAGGGTGCGAGCACAGGGTGTGGCCGCCATAGCGCTGCTGGGCTGCCTGGGCAATCTGCGGTGGGCCCTGGAGGTGGTGAGTGGCCCTGTGGGCAGGCAGGGCAGGGGATGGGGGCGGGGGCGGGGCAGGGCAGAGGGTGGAGCAGGGCAGGGCCAGTTTTTGGGCACTTGGTCTCTAAAAGGTTCGCCATCACTGTACTATAGTGCACCTTGTCATTAGCAAAGCATTCTATAAAGTTCCTCATACGATTTAGTATAGAAGATTTATTTATTTATTTATTTATGAGATTTATATACCGCTTTAAGTGCAAGCACTCTCTAAGCGGTGTACACCAGTAAGCAATGTACATATATATATATATTTACATTGCCCCCAACAATCTGGGTCCTCATTTTACCTACCCCGAAAGGATGGAAGGCTGAGTCAACCTTGAGCCGGTGAGATTTGAACCGCTGACCTGCTGAACACAGTCAGCTAAAGTGGCCTGTAGTACTGCACTCTAACTGCTGCGCCACCTCGGCTCTTTCAAGGAAAAATTGTCATAACATAAGATAACAAGATGTCAGCTATATTATGCTAATAAAAAAGGAGAATTATATTTTATGCTACCAAGCTGATTGAACAATCATGCCCAACAAGGGTGCAGGTTGTGCATCAAACTGGAAGGAATGGCAGGGTCCACTCTGGAACCTGTAATAGTTCCCATATGTATAAATAATTTGAGTGATGGTTTAGAAAATACATTGATCAAATCTGCAGAGAATCAATGGTAAGATGAAAAGCAAACAGGGTTAGAACAGTATCAAGATTTAGGAGCATCTTTACAAACCAGAATATGGGTCAAAAGACATCAAGAAAAATTTCAGCCGGGAAATTTTGGATCCATTTTTACATTTTGATTGAAAAATTAAAGACTTTAATATAGGAATGGAAGGGAATATACTGGGCACTAGTATTCAGAAAAAAGATCTGGGTCCTTGGAAGATTACAAGCTGAACATAAGACAAAGTCGCGATTCATTTGTTTAAAAACCCAAATGCAATCCTAAACTAAATAAACAGGTGAAGTTACTATTTCTCTCTATTCTGGACTGATCGGACGACACTCAAAATACTGAGTCTGGTTCTAGGTAACACATTTTATGTTAGACACTACCAACTGTAACATACCTTGTGGGGAGTAATCATGGTGAGAATCAGTTAGAGGCAATGGGTAGAATTTCTTAGAGAGGAGAAAACTGCAAGCAGACATGGCAACTGTTTTCAAGTATCTCGAGCAATATCATTTACATAAGATGTAGCAGAATTATTCAGAATTATTCCAAGAAACAAGATAATAAAAATGGATTTAAATTACAGATAGATATCAGGAAATATTTCCTAAAGGTGTTTGAATAGAGGCTGGATGGCCATCACATGGGAATAGTCTAATAATGGATTCCTGCACTGGGCTGACAGTTGGACTATATAATTTCCAAGGTCGGTCCCTACCTTTATATTTTATGATATTCTAGTTTCCAGCTTACTACCACAAGCCTATTGTCATATCACAAATTCTAAACACTGAATGTCTCCTTATCTAATATTTGAAAGCTGATCTTCTTTTAAAAGTCCAGAGGGGAAAAGGAGAGAAATACTAACATATTCATCATGATACACTTGTGACAGATATTATGATGCAAAATGATGGAAATACATACATTACCTCATTAGGCTTGTTCAGGACATCACTATCTTTATTATCATTTGGGGATGAAATTAAAACACCTAGGAGCCTCGTTTCCAATGCCATCATTAATGTAAGGAACGGCTTATTTCTGTCATCATTTAAGAAACTTCTTATTCTATTTTAATTGATTTGTTAAAATTTATATCAATTAAAATTTGTCTTACTGAAATGTTTTTTGCTGTGGCTTGGTACTGAATCTGGCACATAAAAGGATCATAATCTGGTTCTTCTGGTTTTTTTCTCAAGTGAACTCTTAGCATTTCCTTCATCCCTTCCACTTTCATTATTTGAGGAGGACCAGGTTTCACTAGAATTGAAAAATGAGCTGATAAACTTTCAGAAGTTAATGTACAATTTTATAATTTAACTACATTAGTGATAGAACATTTAGGGTGAAATGACTACCGGTGGACAGGAAACCCAGAGTATGTAGCAATCATTCCTAAGTGTTACACAGAGTGACCAAATTCATCTAATACAAAGCTGTTTCAGCTGAAGACTGCAATAATTTTATCTGTGTTCTGCCCAGTATTCCAGATATCCTTAGAGAAAACCCATTTAAATCCATAGTTAAATCCCACTCAAGAGTTTTAGAAACCAACTGAGTGCACAGATGTCCAGGAATGAATTATCATACTTCATCCCAGCAGCAACTCCAGAAAATGGTGAAGTAAAAATTGGCAAGACTGTGTTGCAATATAAACTCTATGTCATTTGAATGGGCAGATGATGCTGATAACCAAAGAGGCAAATCTTGCATCTCAGATTCCTTTTGTAGAGGTTGTTGCATCAACTCATTCATTTCACGGTTATTTAAAAAATTCTTGCTGTTCCGTCGCTATCAAATCCTTCTATAGGGACATAGCAAAAAATACTTTTGACGTATTTTGAACATGACACCTGTATTCTGTCAATAAATTACAAATTTAACTGAGGCACAGCAACTTAGAACATCGAACATAGATTAATAGGGTTGGAAGGGATCTTGGTGGTCTTCTAGTCCTACCCACCTCCCCAGTAAATAGATACTGTTTATGTCTGTGTGTCTATAAATGGCTAATTTGTCAGAGTGCCAGGCTTCTAGAAATTTTCTAGCATTTTTGAACTTGGGTTTAGGATGGTCACAGTTTTCCAGTTGAAACTATAGTTAAGTCTGTCCAGATTGAAACACCCAAGATTATAAATTTATCTCTGCCTAATCGCATACATCCAATCTGATGGGCAAATGTATCAACAAATGACATCTATGGGATCACTGCTTTCAGAACTCATAGCTGAGGTCATAATTCAATGTCTGGAAGCAATAGAATTCCAATACAAATACAAATACAATCCAAAATATGGATTTGATATATAGACAACACCTTCACCATAACAAAAAAGGACCAATTAGGGAAAACCCACAAAACCATCAACAACATCTTCAAAGGATTCCAGTTTACCAAGAAGAAGGAAAAACAACTCACTACCCTTCCTGGATATCCTGATCTGCAATGGTAAACCAGAAGCACAAATGTATGAAAAACTACCCATATCAATCAAGTGCTCCATTACCAAAGAAGTAACGCAACCTCCTATAAGAAAAGTTGTGTAAGAACTTTATTTAAACAAGCACAAACATACTACAGCAATCCTGAACAACAGAAAAAGTAAACAGAGCAACTATACAATTTCTTCCAACAAAAAGGATATCCATGCAACTTCATCACAAAATTCCAGGCCACTCAACCCAATGTAGCACAACCAATACTGCCATACATCAAAAACATCTCAGAAACCACCAACAGAGTATTACAACCACATGGAAGCAGCATAGCACACAAGCCAACTAAAACCCTCCAAAACATCCTAAGTAAAGTAAAACTCTCAGCAGCCCCAGAAGAATAAACAGGAGTCATCTACAACATACAATGTAATAATAATAATAATACTAATAATACTAATACTACTAATAATATAATGTTGGAAAGGACCTTGGAGGTCATCTAGTCCAACACCCTGCTCAGGGAGGAAACCCTATACCATTTCAGACAAATGGCTGTCTAGTCTCTTCTTAAAACTTCCAGTGTTGGAGCATTCACCGCTTCTGGAGGCAGGTTGTTCCACTGATTAATTGTTCTCACTGTCAGGAAATTTCTCCTCAGTTCTAGGTTGCTTCTCTCTTTAGTTAGTTTCCATCCATTGCTTCTTGTCCTGTCTTCAGGTGCTTTGGAGAATAGCTTGACTCCCTCTTCTTTGTGGCAAACCCTGAGATATTGGAACACTGCTATCATGTCCCTTCTCGTCTTTCTCTTCATTAAACTAGACGTACCCAATCCCAGTAACCGTTCCTTATATGTTTTAGCTTCCAATCCCCTAATCATCTTTGTTGCTCTTCTCTGTACTCTTTCTAGAGTCTCAACATCCTTTTTACATCGAGGTGACCAAAACTGGATGCAGTATTCCAAGTGTGGCCTTACCAAGGCATTGTAAAGTGGTATTTACATGATCTTAATTCTATCCCACTGTTAATGCAGCCTAGCACTGTGTTGGCTTTTTTGGCAGCTGCAGCACACTGCTGGCTCATATTTAAGTGATTGTCCATTAGGACTCCGAAGTCCCTCTCACAGTTACTACTATTGAGCAAGATACCACCTATACTATACCTGTGCATTTGGTTTTTCTTGCCTAAATGTAGAACTTTACTTTTTTCACCATTGAATTTCATTTTGTTAGATAGAGCCCAATGTTCAAGTTTGTCAAGATCCTTCTGTATCTTAAGCCTATCTTCTGGAGTGTTGGCTATTCCTGCCAGCTTAGTGTCATCTGCAAATTTGATAAGTTCCCCATCAATCGCCTCATCCAAATCATTGATGAAGATGTTGAAGAGTACTGGGCCCAGAACTGAGCCCTGGGGCACCACACTGCACACTTCTCTCCATGTAGATGTAGTTCCATTGAGGACCACATGTGGAGTACGGCCGGTCTGCCA
The DNA here is from genome assembly GCF_016545835.1 of Crotalus tigris. Taxonomy (NCBI): domain Eukaryota; kingdom Metazoa; phylum Chordata; class Lepidosauria; order Squamata; family Viperidae; genus Crotalus; species Crotalus tigris. The sequence continues at coordinate 1,487,718 of NW_024096482.1, forward strand.
GCTACAATCCATCTGGTGGTGATGCTGTTTAACCCACATTTTTCTATCTTATCAAGTAGTAGGTTGTGGTCTACTTTATCAAATGCCTTACTGAATTCCAAGTATATTATATCCACAGTATTCCTCTGGTCCACTAATTTTGTCACCTGGTCAAAGAATGCAGTAAAATTTGTCTGGCATGATCTGTTTTTGACAAATCCATGTTGGCTTTTGGTAATGACTTGGTTTGCCTCTAGGTGTTTGCTGATTCATTGCTTAATTATCTTTTCCAGGATCTTCCCAGATATTGAGGTCAGGCTGATAGGTCTGTAGTTTCCTGGATCCATTTTTTTTCCTTTTTTGAAGATGGGAACTACATCAGCTCTCTTCCAGTCCTCTGGTAGTTCCCCACTGCTTCAGGATCTTTGAAAAATATAATTCAGTGGTTCTGGGATCACATCTGCCAGTTCCTTGAGAACCTTGGGGTGTAATCCATCTGGTCCTGGTGATTTGAACTCATCAAGGCTGGACAGAACAGGTGCTCACTTACCATTTTCTTGCCTATATTAATTTGTGTTTCTAATTGTATTTTATGGTACTGCTTTTGATAGGTTGGGCTGTTTTTTCCCTTTGTGTAAAGACAGATCCAAAAAATGAGTTAAATAGTTCTGCTTTCTCCCTGTTGCTTGTCACCTTCTTGCCACTTTCCCCCACCAATCATTTCCTTAACTTTTTTAAAGTTTGTCTCCCAGTTGATGTCAGGGTAATTAAACTCCTCCATTACTATTGTGATGTGCTTCCTACATATCTTAGTTAGCTGACTAGCAAAAAGTTCACCTATTTCCTCTGTTTGGTTGGGCAGCCTATAAATACACCTATGGCAATGTCATTTTTTCCCCTTTTATATTGACCCAAATGCATTCAAGACAGTTTTCATCATTGTTGTGCTCTATTTCTGTAGAGATGTAGTTATTTCTTATATAGAGAGAGTAATTCCACCTCCTCTTTTGTTTGGTCTGTTTCTTTTAAATAATTTAAATCCCTCTAGCTGTGTGTTCCATTTGTGGGTTTCATCCCACCATATTTCCATAATAGCAACAATATCATATCTGTCCTCATTAACCTGAATTTCTAGTTCATCCTGTTTACTGTTCATACTCTGTGCATTGGTGTATAGACATTTGAGTCCTTTATGACTGACCATGTTTACTTTCTACATAACCTGTGTGGTGCCTGAGCTCCCCTATTTTCTTACAACCTGTTTCATTAGTGCACTTTGTGTGGCACTCATTATTAAAAGCTTGATTTTGCTTGACAGCAAGGTTGATATTCTTGTCCACACACACATCTATGTTACATGCACTGATAACCCTATAATTTTTAGATTGCCAGGGACAGGGATGTTCTATAACAATCAATCAATTCTGTATCACTGCCCCTGTTGTTTAGTTTAAATATTCCTCCAGAAAATCTGTGAATTGCCAAGTAATTCAGTCCCTTTCTTGGATGGATGCAAACCATCTTTTTTGTACACTTTTTCATTGGACCAGCTACAAACATCATGACTAATATAACCAAAGCCTTCGCCTTTACACCATTCCTTTAGCCACATATTGAATTCTGCTATACGCTGGCTTTTTCCATTTTGTTCCTTATCCACTGGTAAAACCTCTGAAAAAGTAAGCCTACAGCCTATCCTGCTAAATTCCTGCCCCAAGCTCTGGAAATCATTCTGCAGAGAGAATACATCTTTTTGGGACAGATCGTCAGTGCCAAGATGTACAATAGCATCCACATCACAGTCCTTCCTGGCATTCTTGACTATTTTAAAAATACGCTTCTTGTCCCTACTGGCAGTAGCACCTGGAAGACACCTGACCTCTTTCAAAACCTCTGTGTCCTTTCCTAAATTTACATCCCTTATAACTGAAACACCAACCAGAAGGTGGCTTCTCTTTTTGGATGCCTTGCTCTTCTTGCATGACTGATGTGTAATACCTGATTCACACTTCTCCCTGTCAAAAACAAGTTCTTCATCTCGGACCATGATCCCTTGCTTATTTGAGTTATCATCATAACTACCTTGATCTGTCTCCTCAATGTCCCTATTAAGGTAAGCAAGGGCATTGTATCTGTTATGCAGGGACACAGTGAAAGCTTTGTGTTTATGGTTCATAGCTCTCACCCTGCCAGATCCCACGGTTGTCCACAATGCCCTTCTCCTGCAGGATCTTTATGGTAGAAGGGGCTGATAGCATGGAGGCTCAATGATTGCAATAGTCACTACATAGGACAAACAGGCAGAAGACTAGCAGAACACATCCATGAACACCAACTAGTAGTCAGAAGACATGATGAAAACTCTTTAATTTCACAACATACGGATAGACTTAACCATAGTTTCAGCTGGTTAACTGTGACCATTCTATACCAAGCCAAGTTCAAAAATGCTGGAGAATGCTAGAAGCCTGGCATTCTGACGAATTAGCCATCAATAGACATATAGACATAAACAATTTCTATATACTGTGTAAAAGAGACAGTCAACAAGTCAAAAAGGGAACAGAAAGACCAAAACACTTCTCCACCAGCGATCAACCCCAATGAGCATAGATAAATTCCAAGATTAACATCAGACCAACAATCAAAAACTAAACAATACTGCAGTCAAGGAACTACAAACAAACTGTAAACAACCCAATCAAAAAACTGCCAAGACCACTCTCACTAATACTGACAGGGCAAGTCATTGGAATACAAACCGAGAGCAAACCTTATTCCTTACTAGCACTAATGATGTTACTTAGTTTGTGCAATAAAACAACAAAACAACCCAGCTCAAAGAGTACCAAGGACCTCTCATAAATAAATCTACTATTAAGCCAAGAGTTGACTTACCTATGTATTTCTTATATTGGGGGGTCACATTGAATCCTTCTTCTCCAAACATTGGTACTTTGACTTGTGTGATATAATCCACAAATAAAACCTGTTCTACTATACACGAACCATCTTTCATTTTACCAGGTTTGTCCTTTCTTACAATTTCCCCATTGCAGATATGTATAAAGAAAAGTAGATGATTGTTATAAAAAATGTTAATTAAAAAAAAATCAAAGATCAAGAATTTTATCTTGAAACCATCATAGAACATTTTAGACTTGACCCATTTTAGGAAAAAAATAGGCAAATTTTGCCCTTTATTTACTGATGTGACAAAACTCCATGGTAAAGTTTTCATTCCATTTCAAATAAATAAAGGCTAAGTTTTTCTCCCATAAAAAGTAATATGCTCCAAAATCTGCTAAGGCCAAAGCAGATGTTGTAACTAAAGATTGTGTCATTTTGCTTAGGACAGAATTGTTGTTGGTTATAAAAAAAACCAAAGTACTAAACAAAGTCAAATACAATACAACACTGTAGTGGGATCCAAAGTGAAGCAAGATCAGCATGGAACATTAGTGAGGATGCTAATTGAGCAAACAGGAATTGAAGAGTTCAAGACTCATCTTCTGATTATCAGATATGTTTAATTCATGAAGAGTGTCTTCCTGAGTACATTATTACACACAAGAAGTTCTATGTCTTAAGTAGGCATTTTGTCTGGCTTCCCTGAGAATTTGTATCCTCTGGCATCTTCTCTCGTAAGAGTTAAGTGCAACTCCACCAATAGTTCCATGTGGAGAGTGGAAGGTTCCTGTCACCAGACATTTCTCTAACCTGGGGTAGGCAACCTTAGCTCTTTTACGACTCGTGGACTTCAACTTTCAGAATTCCTGAGCCAGCCATGCTGAGGGGAAAGGGAGAGTTTCCAAGCTGAGCCATGCTGGCTCAGGAATTCTGGGGGTTGAAGTCCACGAGTCATAAAAGAGCTAAGGTTGCCTACCCCTGCTCTAACTGAAGCAAAACTGTATTATATATACTGTAACAAAACTTGGAGCCATGTCTGGCTGCAGTGGTAGGCTGGATAAGAGCCAATAAAAGAAAGATTATCATTCCAGGGGAACAAACATCTGCTAAAACCTGTACAGTCCTCCCAGAGGAAGTCTACATCCATGCCAGCCTGAAGTCTGGGGAAAGAGTCAGGTCTCCAAGGAACAGTTAAAGGACAGCAGGTTTCAGATCTTCACATCTCTGGGAAGATGTGCTCCATAAAGCAGCTTCTCTGACAGAAGATGAGCCTCCTGAGTCTTATCAGATGACATTGCTTAATGGATGGGACTTGAAGCATGCCAATTCTGTCTGACCTTACAGGACAGGCAGCAGAAACAGAGAAAAGGCAAACTCTCAAATGAATCATCCCTACACTATATGATGGTCATCAGTTGATTTCCCTCCCCCATGGTCACCATCCAATTGCCACTTACCCGTTTGTGCTAATAGTGCAGTTTGTATCATTGGGTATTTCTCTTCCAGAAATCCAGCTACAATTAAGAATATGTTTGTAATGATAAAAGCAAGAAATATTTTCAGGTTTCTGTGGCAAGGCTATAATTAAGTGGAACAAAAGAAAAGCTGTTATGAGGCATTATTTAATTTTATTGCTTTGTGGTCATCTGAATCAGAGTTCCCTAACCCTTTTCACTTTATAGACTGGGGGGAGGGAAAGGGGATGGTTCCACGCATATAGACATGCAGCTCCATTTGTATGAGCAGCAGGTATGCACACCCATCACACACATAAATGGAGTGTGCTTGCCTGCTGCTTGCACAAGTTGGGATGCCCACCACCTCTGTGGCCCTGTTCCGAAAAGCTCAAGGCCTGGTAGTGGGCCATGGACTGGGGTTGGAGGACCCCTGATCTAAATGCTAAAAGCACAAGTATTCTCATGGAGAGCTTTCTTCATTTTATCTTCAAACAATAGCCTGTGAGGTGTGTTGAACTAGACTGACCCAAAGCCATTCAGTCACTTTCCATGACTGAGGAAAGACTCTTCAGTGCTAGCATTTAAACATTACTTCACACTGGGTCCTTTCATTTCTAAAAGTAGAACTGTTTATAATAAATATGACTACCTTTTTTAACTCCTACTATAATCCCTTTGTTTTTACTGGGAAATAATATTGTCCCAAATCAATCAGCTTTGACTTTTCTTCGACTATCAAGATTCAATTGCATTCCATTAAAGAGGATAAAGAACACACATTACAAAGGATACACACAGAAAAACATTTTTCATTGTGTCAATGAAAATCTTCCTTCTACCGCAATTAGCTCCAAGAAATAAATTCCAAACAGCAAAAATATTCTTGGTCTTTACCAAAGATTCAATTAAGTGAAATTACAGTGATTTAAATTGTTTAAGGCAATTCTTGTTTAGCAACCTCAATTGGGATTTGCAATTCAGTTGTTTAGTGACGTGGTCCTCAAGTGGAAAATCACTTGATCCCCAACTAGGCTTTCCTTCCACACACTGCTTTGAAATGCTCACCTGGATACTGGGATAATTAGCCAGAGGAGAATTAATGCATGCATTTACATTCATTTGACAGGAAGGGGTTACAAAAAAGTAAGCAGGCACACAATGGTAAATACACATCCAAAGGAATGCTAGGGCTCACTGTTGGGCTACTGAATGTCTCCAAGTCACTTAGAAGGCAGACAAAACCAAATAATCCTGTCAATTACAGGTACAACTGTGGCTAACTAAGGTCACAGAGTTGAACTTATTAATCTGTATTTGGAAACTTTGGGGGAAGTGCCGGGCTGCAAAGAAAAACAACTCAGGAAACCATCAGCGTTTAAGCAATCTCTCCACTCTGCAAGTGAGGATGGGAGAAAAAGACCACATCAGGCACAAGACAACACACACTGACTGTAATGGTGAACATGTGACTGATAAGGCCTTGGTTGTGAAATTAATTTTTTTCCAGCACTATTGTAGCTTTGAACATTTGCTACACAAGGCTGTCCGTAAGTGAGGTCTATTTATAGAGGTCTTACAACCAGTTGGTTAATGGCAAAGTTGCCTATTTGAGAGAGTGACTTTGCACTTATGACTGCCATAAAACTGCCATAAAAATGGTTGAAAAATTTGGATCTGCCCATATGGTGGCTGGTCTTATGACTGCAATGATTTATGACTGGAATTCCAGTCACAACAGTGGTTGTAAGCCAAGGACTACCTGTGTTGTTAGCTTCAATTACTACTAGAAAGGTATACTACCAACTTTCATATTACCTCATCCTAACAGTTCCAAAAATTAAATATCACCAAATATAATAGTTTTCTCCAGATTTATTTAGCGTTGCAATCCAATAGTAATAAACATATAAAAGATTCAACTTACCAGTTAAGCAGAAATTACAAAGTATTGCCAAGTTCCAAAGAAAAGATAGGAATGCTTTAATTTGACTCATTTTGTGAAAGCTGGACATTCTGTAATAAAATGTAAGGTTTTCTTGTTAGATTCTTTTGCAGAAAATGTTAGTAGTTCTCTGCCTATTGAATTCTAAAACCCAAGCATTTATAACAATCACATAAAACATAATATTCTATATACATACAATACACTACAATTGCTCTAATCCCCCCCCTCCAAAAATGTCTTGTTCATAGGTTAGAATAATTCTCCTGTAATATTTACATGTTGGAATAATTCTCCTATAATATTTACCACATACAGTATTTTATTAAGTATAATTAAATATCAGAATGAAAGTCAAGTAGTTTAATATACAGAATGATCTTAACTGAATTTCCAGTTATGGCAAGTGGAGAAGAAAAGTAAATACTGTGCCTTACTTTTCTGCAAGAGAATAATTTGTTACTAATATCATGTATTTCAAGGCCAGGAACTGAAAAGGAACTATGATTATGAATTGATCTTTTTCTTCACAAGAATACAACTTGTGGTAGGTCCTATGGTCTTTCACCTATTATTCTGTAGGTGAGTTGTTAGCTAACATTAGGTTTAATTAAATACATAGCTGGAATGAAGATATTCTCGTGGTTGCTGTCTTTTTATCTAAAAGCAGAATTTCTGATTTTATTTCTTGATTGACATGTTTAGATATTTTTATCCTTTATTTTTTTATAAATAACTCAAGACAGTGAATATACCTAACTGAATGACTGGCTTACAGTCATCTAACTAACATTCATGCCTAAGACAGGACTAGAATCCACAGTCTTAAATGGATTTTTTTTAAAAAAAATCACATATTTAGAAACAAGTAGATCAACTGATTGCAAATTAATGTGCTGCTCTTTGGCAGGCAGTTCTTCCTATCTATTGATACACATGTCTATCTTTACAAAGTGCAGAGTGACCGGTTTCTGCCATAAGAGGCACCAGGCCTCTTATAGAAGCCACACCTCATTACATATTACAACATATGTGCATATGATAAATTACATCATGGATAGTAATAACATCACATCAAGAATATCACTTGTCCTTCTTTCCTTCCTGGTGGCACAGTGGTTAGAACGTAGTATTACAGGATAATTCTGCCCACAGCCAGGAGTTTGATACCAACTAGTTCAAGGTTGATTCAGCTTTCCATTTTTCTGAGGTTGGTAAAATGAAGATCCAGATTGTTGGGGACAATGTGCTGACTCTGTAAACCACTCAGGGACTGCTGTAAAACACTGTGGAGAAGTATATAAGTCTAAGTCCTATTGCTATTATTGACATATGGCATACTATTTAAGATTCTGCCCAAGGGAAACAGAGGCAGCAAGAATCTGATAATGATAAAGAACAGATATCTTCCCCCAAGACTTTTAATTTTAAACACAACTTACACAAATCTTTCTGTATCGAAAGTAGCTTTTTCCCACATTCAGTCCTCATCTACAATGAGTTCTCATTTAGTCTTCATGTACTGCCCTGTGGGGCTGACTTAACAGTTACACTTGTCCTTTGAGGTGGAAGAGAATTGACTGTGGCATTCTTCAATATAACTTGTCTATACGATAAGTGTCAAAAGACATCATAAAGAACCTTGTATCCTACAAGAGAGCTATTTCTTCCAGATTTTTTAAACTTTGAAGGCCCCATGCAAATTGTTCTGGAACTGCAAAAGTGAATAGGGTGTTTCAGTTTGTGACTGTTTTTAATGCCTTTCACAAGCTGCTTTGGAGATAATTCAAAGTTTATACTTTCAAAATCAATAAATAGAATTTTGATATTGTGGGAAGTTAGCCCCCCAGAGAAGGAAATATTAAAAGGTAGAAAAATATATTTCCTCAAAAGGATTTTAAAAGCAGAAACCAACCCTGCCCCAAGTCTCTGTCCCAAGCAGAAGCCAGCTCTATACAAATGTAAATGTAAACCATCAGGAAAGTTGGAGCTAGAAGCTAGGAGAAGACAAAGACACCTAAAATCTGCATACCCCACCCAAACTCTAGGAGTCATTAGCCCTAGCACCAGGGAAACAAGATATATAATAGGATTAACCCACCAACTACAAGAACACCAGAAAGGCACACACAGACTCAGGTCAGAATACATGACACAGGAAATACAAAGCCTGAAACAGGAACAAGAAACTACCATAAAAACCTACTATCCACATGTACTCAGCCCTTCCCCCCCCCTTACCTACTAGAACCATCTTGCTGTCTGGCTCTTCAATAAACTGCTACCTTCTTTCTAAAGCAGTCGCCATGTTGCTTATTTGGACGAACCAGGATGAAGACTTTTCTTTCCACAATATGTTATTAGAATATACTTAATTAATGCAATTAATGCAACTAGCAGAAATTCTGTCCAACAGTTAGCACGTTTTATGTGGCTTCAATCGCTAACAATAATCCTTCCTTGTTTTCGATGTCCTTCAGTTTTTGGAGTAATACTGATGTTTATAGTCACAAGTAAAAAAAAAGAATACTCTCATAGAGATTGATTTTTCCCAGAAAATACATGCAGGAAACACTATTTATTTTCTCTTAAGAAGCCTCGGTCTCTTTGTCCTTTTTCATGAAGTTTTCTCCATATCTTTCAGAAACTCTATTGTCTCCAAAATAATTGATATTAATACAGTGTAAGACTTCTGAATTACTTAATTATGTGGTTTCTTCCAGAAATGGTACAATGGCTATAATTATTACATTAAACCATCATTTCAAATCAGAATTATTACAGATTTTACTTTGTAATCTCTGAACCATAAATTACAATACTAATTTGCCACATAAAAACAAATCATGGTTTGCCAATTGTAAGATTGTGCCACATTATTTCAACTTATTTGTATTGTACTTTGGTAACACTGCAGAAGTTACCTAAGTGGTTTATCTCAAATAATAATATGTTTTATTATGCATATATATTTATGTTAGAAAATTGTAATATAAAATATTTTCCCCATTAGAGCAGCAGATGAAGAATCTAGAAAATGGAAAGAAAAGTTTATTGAGATTCTCCTCTTAACACAGGGGTGTCAAAGTGCTAGCCTGCGGGCCCAATATGTCATGGTGAAACTGCGCCCACCCCATTGCCACCAATGGAAAAAAAGTCACGATACATTGCGACACATCACGTGATGTTGCGAGCTTGACATCCCTGTCTTAACATCATAAATTGACATCAGCAGTTAAGTCAAATTTTACCTTAAAAGGAACTCAAATCAGATATAAGAAATCTCCAAAGTCATCTATCTGTAGACATTATTATATGTTTTAAAAAACAAATTCCACATCCAAAATGAAAACACACATTTTAAAGCTGCCAAGTTTGAAAAACACTGTTCTAAACCAGTGGTTCTCAACCTGTGGGTTGGGAGCCCATTTGGGGTCGAATGACCATTTCACGGGGGTCGCCAAACCACACTGTCCGCCATTTTTTTCCCTTTTCCCTAGCTGTCCTACTCCCTCTTATTGATGGCCACACCCACTTGGGGGTCACCACAACATGGGGAACTGTATTATGGGGTCACGGTATTAGAAAGGTTGAGAACCACTGTTCTAAACTAATAGTAACTTTAATTCTAGGATGTTTATAAGAGCCCCTTTTAATATGTCCTCTTATTTTGTCTGAATAAAAAAGGACAAATGTTTCAGTGAAAAAGAAATATATAAAACTCATATGACTTTTATTATATTTCTGCTAGCTAGAAAGAATTGTTTTTTAGCTACCAAGTTCAGACATAGAGCTTATCTTATACTCTTTTCAGTACATGGAAAACTTTAAAAAAATCCCCAAACATTCTTTATTTCTAGTACAAAGACCTACTTCCCCAAAGTTACAAAGACTAAGCTATGAGGGGGTGGGCATCCTTAGCTCAAGATTCTGTTGTGTGACCTCAGCTGTAAAGCTGCCCCTGCTTTATCCTGGGGAAGTGAGAGTGCTTTTTGTTTGTTTGTTTGTGTCTCTGGAAGAACTATGAACCACTTATCTCCCTTTTTTTTGCCACCCAGGGCTTGCCCAGAGAAATGGGAAGGATAACTTTTTACCTAGTGGAAGTCCCTGGCTCTCCTTTTGGTTGTGAAAAATCAGTGGCAGGGACCAGGGGCTGTGCTCGACATAGAACCTTCAGGAACAACTGGGGCAGGACAGGTCAAGCTGATCTCCAAAGGCTACGCTGCAGGCTGTTGGACCTGGGTGGTGTCAGCCAAAAGGAAAAACATTCCTTTGGAAGCCAAGCAGGAAAAGATGAGTAGAAGCTGCTTTTGTGGTGGACTGGGATTGGATTGAGGACAACGTTCTGCATTCATGTCCTCCACAAATCATAAGCGGGATATCTTTGTGCTGGGTCAAGCAGATTCCACAGTTATGCTCTTTTTTTTTAGGGAATCTCGTGCCTCGACTTTAAGCCCTATTTGAAGGAAACTCTCTCATAGGAGACTGAGGTTTGCCTGAGCTAACTTTGAGTGGACTGTATCTTGGTTGATATGGCAAAAGTCTGTGTTGTCACTTGTTTTATAAGTCTCTGCTGGCAGAGAGTGAGTGGTGGGATTCAGACAATTCGCACCACTTCGGCAGAACCAGTTGCTATTTTTTTGTTGCCCACGCCCAGAATGGATTTCCGGAAGCGGCATCCACATAGAGAACCGGTTGTTCACATATTTGAATCCCACCACTGGGATGGGGTAATTAGTTAATATAAATATGTGTTGAAATATTTGCCCTATTTATATATCTAACACTAATCAAATAATTGTAATAAACTTCCAAATCTAGTTATCACTTCTACTACCTATTTTTGGTAGATGGATAAATACTTTTAAACAGAAAAAGAAAAAAAATCATAAAAAATGATTGCATATACAGTACAAGATTTATATTGACTTTATAAAATGCTTTAATGTGCCTATTTCCCCCTCCAACTGTAGGACAGAATACTAAATGTCAGCGTGCACTCTGCAATTCAAAGATCTTTCCCAATAAATTCTTCTTGAGAATGTAAACATTTTTAAAAATGCTGCTTTTTATTGAAATAAATAGGATTGGGAAATGCTGGATGCTATATCCTATTTGTTGATTCTTGAGTTGATGTGGGATGGCCTTAAAATTATTTGAATTGTTTCAAAAATGAATTGCCAAATTAATGGAATATGGAAACAACCTCAGACAGAATCTCTTACAGCACTTTCTTCTACGCAAAGGGCCTCCAGATGTGTTGGACTATGCAGAAAGTCCTCAATTTATGACCACAATGGAGCCCAACATTTCCATTGTTAAGACAATTGTTGAGTGAATTTTGCCCCATTTTACAACCTTTTTGCTGCAGTTGTTAAGAAAGTCACTGCAATTGTTAAGTGAAGCATGCAATTGTTAAGTGAATCAGGCTTCAGCCATTGACTTTGCTTGTTGGAAGCTAGCTGGGAAAGTTACAAATGACAGTTTCTGTGACCCCTGGTAAGTGGGAATGTCATTAATACATGTCAGTTGCCAAATTTTCATCATATCACCACTGGGTTTTTACAATGATACCAAGTCATTACACAAATGGTTGTAAGTCAAGGACTACCTTTAATTCCCAAAATTCCCACCCATGAAGAGATTGTAAGAATATCATCCAATTCTTCTCAAATGAATTCCAGTTTCAAATTTGTGGAATGCATCCAATTGAAAAATCCAAGGGGGATGGATGGGCAGATGGACACACAGACACACACACAGGGAGGGAGAGGCAGAGAGGCAGGCAGGCAGACAGACAGACCTTGGGCAACTCAGACCAAAGCTAGAGATCAGTCTCATTTTTGAAAATATATTTTGGACTACAATTTTAAAAGATTCCAGAGGGTTTCTTATACACGTCCTCAGAAGACGCATCAAGAACCCACCTTTAAAAAAATCAGCTAGGCTGTCCTAAATTCGCTAAACGCCCAGATGGAGAAATGCAAGGCTTCCAGAATGCAATTTAACTTTCTTGGAGCACCTTTTGGAAATACGCTTTCTCGGCCGAGTTCAGAAGGAGGTAAACCAGCGGTTCCCAACCTTTTCTATACCGCGCCCTATCCCTAGAACACTTCTGATATATTCTCGCACCCCTTACAACAGTTCGAAATAACGGCAACGAATTATTCATGTACACTATAATTTTGAAAACCCAAGTTTTCGCACCCCCTAGAATGTCGTTTCACACCCCTAGGGGGTGTTCGCACCCTCGGTTGGGAACCTGAGATGAAAGAAGGGGAAAGAGAGAAAAGTAACGCGCCCGGGATTGGAGGAGCAAGATTATGCTCCGTTTCTCCGAAAGAGATTACATTCGAGGGGACTTGAATTCGAGGGAACTTGGGCAAGAAGCAGAAGAAAAATGCAGAAAGGGACCCTGCAAAAAAGGGAATCGGAAGAAAAGACCGGGGGGGGGGGGTGAAGAAGGCTGACGGGATGTGGGGCGTTAAGCAACAGGCAGGAAATGAGTAAGAATTGTTTGGAAGAGCCGAGAGTCAAAGGGGGGGTGTGCCACTTTCGCTACGCGCTATTAAAGTTCGGGGCGCACAAGCAGGGGGTGAGAGGCCACCGGCTTCTCTTGCCAGACGCCTAAGAAAACTAAGACTCAGGTGAAAGATTCCCGCCCCCCCCCCCCCCACACACACAGTCCGCGCCCGAATAGTCAGCCGGCCACCAGTGCTGTCCCGGTCTTGACTGCTCACCTCCAGCCACCGCAGGAGCCGCTTCAATTTTCTCAGCCGACAGGCGAAATGACTAAGCCTCGGATATGAGACTTTCTCACCACGGCTGAAGTCCCGCCTCTGGGCTCACCCATGCTGTTTTTTCCGCTTCTTCCAAGTGCTTTTCCCCGTCATAAAACGTCGGGGGGAATCGGGGTTTCTTTCATCATCATTGCCCACAATGGGCGGGCCTGCTGTGATGGCGTTCAGTTCACAGGTCTTCGGACCGGGAAAGTTCTCAGAAATGACTCGAATATATCTCATTGCGTGCAAAAGTCCAGAGGCTCCAGACACTTCCATAAAGGGAGATCAATCAAAATAAAGCTGGAAGAGACCTTGGATCTTCTAAGCCCAACCCCCTGCTCAAGTACGAAACCTACACCATTTCAGACAAGTGACTGTCCAGTCTCTTCTTAAAAGCCTCCAGTGATGAAGCACCCACAACTTCTGATGGCAAGCTGTTCCACTGGTTGATTGTCCTCAGTTAGGACGTTTCTTCTTAATTCCAGATTGCTTCTCTTAATTCCAGGTTGCTTCTCTCCTTGATTCGTTTCCATCCATTGTTTCTTGTCCTGCCTTCTGGTGCTTTGGAAAATCATCTTTGTGACAAGCCTCTCAAATACTGGAATACTACTATCATGTCCCCTCTAGTCCTTCTTTTCTCTAGACTAGCCAAACCAAATCTTGCAACCATTCTTTCGTTTTAGTCTCCAGGTCTTTAATCAACTTAGTTGCTCTTCTCTGCACTTTTCCCAAAGTCTCAACATCTTTTTTGTAATGTGGTGACCAAAACTGGATGCAATATTCCATATGCGGCCTTACTAAGGCTTTATAAAACAGTACTGACACTTCGCATGATTTTTGATTTTGTGGCTGTTTATACAACCAAGAATTGTATTAGCTTTTTTAGTTGCAGCTGCACACTGCTCATATTTAAGTGATCATCCACTAGGAGTCCAAGGTCCCTTTCAGTTATTGTTTTTGAGCTTAATCTGTATTTGTACTTTTGTTTTTTTTCTGCCTAATTATTAAAACCTTGCTTTTCTCCACATTAAATTTCATTTTGTTGGATAGGGCCCGTTGTTATATGTGCTAAGACATTTCAGAGATTGTACTGTGAGAAATCACCAAGTCCACTGTAAGATTCAAATATTCAGGTTTTATTAATGCCCTGCTAGAAAAAGGTATGGGACTTGTGACTGTGTCAGAAAACAGAAGATTAACAAATGTAACACCAAAAAGGAACCCAAGGAAAATCACAGGCCAATCAGTTCAATAATTGGTTCACACAAATTGATAGAACCCATAATCAAAGAAAAATAATAATTAGGCACAAAAGGGGAACAAACCCTGAGAAAAGAAAATCAGAAGTTCTGCAATGTTCTTTCTACATCAGTGTTTCTCAAGACCCAGAAATAAACATAGAACATATTGAAGGATATTTTTCAATAGACTCAGAAATTAATTTTAGGAGTTTCTGCCTCTATAGCCTTTAAAAGATGTTATGAAATAGGAATAAGTTTTGACAAGAATGAGACTGATCTGAAAGTGGATTTAAAAATGACAACCTACAAGAATGAAATGAGTAAGGTACTACACTGGATATACAAAAGAAATTGACTGATGTGTGGATGGATGGGTGTACACTTTTCCAAGGTTTTTGACTTTCTCTTAGGATGTTTTAGGCTTTGGGTCTAACCTTTAAACCAATGAGCTAAACCCCATTCTTTATTACATTTGTTTACTGCCCATCGCACCGCGAAGTGATTCTACATGTTACCAATTACCCCTAATCTCTCCATCACCCTACTTCATCTTCTTATATATGTGCTCTACCTCAGATATATCAATTTACTGAGAAATTACCTGTTCCTGAAGAATCAAAAGAAAATTCACTGCAGTTGTGAGCCACTTCAGTGCATCAAATGATTGTCTGAAGATTTCCTAATGATCATTTCAAAAATGTAGCCTTCAACTTAAATTTACCAGTTATTAAAAAGTATCTGAATAGTTCTCGTCCACAATGCAATTTAAGCCTATGCAAAGTTGTTGAGCTAAGAAATGATGACTCAGTAAACTCCAAAATAAGTTTGCTTCCAATAACCAGCATGATAAAGCAAAATAGACTTGAATACACTGTCTTCTTCCTTGTGAATGCAATCTGTGTTATGTAGGTTGCAGAATCAATAGCTGGTAAAATTTTAAGAGAATTTGTGGTTTTAGAGTTGCTATCATGTAATCCTAATCAATGATTTCTGATAAGACTGCCAGAATTGAGCTAAATTCTATAAAATCCATAGCACAGGACATGATTACAAGTTTTTATTAATCATTTCTACAGTCATTTACAACAGTCTTTTACAACAAATTGTGTTACTTCACACAACCATTAAACTTAAATTTGCTAAATAAGGAATTCAAATGCCTGAAATCCACCTTTCCTTAACACGGGAAGACAGCAACATCAATGGTTTCTTAAACATATAATCATCCTAAGCACGTAAACTTAGAAGTAAATTCCATTGAAATTATAGACGATCAAATAAAATTGGTCAGGATCCAATCAGGTTTCCCCAAAACTACTTTGTTTAGAAGATTTTGTATAGTACAACGTTGTTCTACTGCCAAGGGTAGATTTAATCCCAGGACTCATCTGCTACAAGTATATTTGATGCTGCAAATCCTCCACTGTGAGGATTGTCTTTGCCATGGAAAACCTACATAAAACAGAATTCAGATTTTCAGATAAAACAAAGAAAATTGTACATTGCCAGGAACACAGTGTGCTATGTTTATTTTCAACATTGTGTTAGAATAGGGGTGGGCGCCACATGAGAAACTAGGACTGTTGGGAGGGTCGCTGCTGCCCTGCCCACTGCTCCTGCCACGAACATGCCCAGGTCTGTATTAGAAAGTACTTTTCAGATACTTGCTGTCCAACCTGCTTGACAACCTTTCAACATTTATCACAGATAGCCTGAAATACATGAAGCCCTGTTTCTGTATTATGATGCTCACAATTAGCTTCCACTGATACAGCATTTGGTTTGTGTATAAAAGGCCTAAAATTACTACTATTCTCCATTAGACCACTACTCCAGTTGTCCCAATTGTTTATTTCTCAGAATCACGAATACTTACTGTATTCTGTATATCCCATATTATCATTTTAACAGACTACTTTAACAATCTATGTGTAAAGAAACTTAAAAATGGTTATTTCCACTTACATCACTTTCCTTATCATCTTCGTTTTATAATGCTTGCTTTCTCATCTATGCCTATTCCAATATCCATAGCCACAAATATTTCTCAACCTTAATTTGATTTTTCTTTTAAGGATTGCTAAGTATGTTTGGAGCCAGGGGTCTTTCAAAATTACAATACTTAACCAATGTTTAGATAAAAATCAGTTTGATTTAAAAGTTACCTACCTTTCGGGAATCAACAGCTGCAAACACATTTTCCTTTGGATTACTAAAACCAATCCCACCTGAACCACAAGCAATTTCTTCTAACCATGCTGGAACCTCTTGCTGAGCCTTAAAAAGGAAAGGTTGCATTATTACATATGTACTATTGTCTGTTTAAAAACTATTTAAAAATTGGGAAATGAAAGACAACTTACATCTGCAAGCACTTTGATTAGAGGCTGTGCAATGGCACTGTCTGCTTGAAGATCAAAGAAAGAAATTGCTTTGCCTATATTACCACAACGGCCAGTTCGTCCAATCCTATGAACATATTCATCAATTGTGGAAGGGAGATCAACATTTATAACATGTTGAACATTTTCTATATCCAGACCTCTTGCTGCTACAGATGTAGCAACAAGAACAGGACATCTTCCAGTACGAAAATAATGAAGTGCTTCCTCTCTCTCTCTCTGTTCCCGGTCACTAAAAAATAGAACATTTTAATTTGCAAAGAAATTTTAACAGATAGATATATCAAAGTGGAGGGTAAAGCCATGTGCATTAGATTAAAAAAAATCTCATTCATAGTTCTACTCTGCATGAATGGGAGAATAAGGGTATCCTCTGCAGATTGAAGTACTGTAGATAGTGATCCAAAATTTGTGATTGTCTACTGCACATTGTTTTGGTTAGAGATTACACAGTCCTTTAAGAAATAACTTGACTTTACCTTTATCAATCTCATAGTTTAATTAAAAACACAGAAATGTGCCAAGTTAAGCATTTCAATAGCCTTGTGACAGAGGCAAGATAAGGAATGTGGAATGCCTCAGGCCCTGGGAAGATCAGGACAGGCTGCATATGTCTCTCAGCTCTGATGTTGAACATCCTCCCTGCTATTTCAGTACACAGCATTGACTTCCTGGGGAAGCTGGCAGAGAAGATTGAAAACGGCAATTCCATGATCATGGGCCACTTGGCAAACAGTTGTTAAGTGCAAACAGTTGCCAAGCGTCCAGATCATGTGACTACAATCTTGTGACTGTGGTGGGACAGAGTTGCAATATTTTGCATCAACACAAGTGCTTTACATGCCCTTTATAACTTTGAATGGTCATTAAGCAAAAGTCAAGGACTCTATATTTTTAATGTACCAAGTTGTTTTTATTGGAACCTTCAGCCATTTTCAGTTGAATTTGCCTTTAAGGAAATGGAGAGTTATACAGATCTTAGATCAGAGAAAAGCAAACATATATAACTACCATAGTGTTTCAGAAAAATTTAGAAGACTTTCTCCCATGGAATTCCAATTTGCCGTTTTACTACTGGCTGGGAACAATATCATTACAGGTAGTCCTCGACTTACAACAATTCATTTCACTGGCACTGAAAAAAATGACACATGACTGTTTTTCACACAACCATTGCAGCATCCCTAGTTACATAATCAAAATTCAGATGCTTGGTTCATATTTAAGGTAACAGGGTTACAGTTCCTAGGGTCATGTGATTATATTTTGCAACCTTCTGAGAAGCAAAGTCAATGAGGAAGCCAGATTCACTTAGAAAGATGTTACTAACTTAGTGAGTAATTCATTTAACAACTGTAGCAAGAAAGGTCATAAAATGGGGCAAAACCCACTTAGCAGCTATCTTGCTTAACAACAGAAATTTTGGGCTCAGTTATGGTCATAAGTTGAGGACTACCTGAACTTCAACATCTTCATCAACAATTTGGATGAGGGGATAGATGGGGAACTCATCAAATTGGCGGATGACACCAAGCTGGCAGGAATAGCCAACACTCCAGAAGACAAGCTTAGGATACAGGAGGATCTGGACAGACTTGAACACTGGGCACTATCTAACAAAATGAAATTCATTTTGTTCTACATTTAGGCAAGAAAAACCAAATGTACAGGTAAAGTATAGGGGGTACCTTGCTCAATAGTAGTAACTGTGAGAGGGCTCTCAGAGTCCTAGTGGACAATCACTTAAATATGAGCCAGCAGTGTGCTGCAGCTGCCAAAAAAGCCAACACAGTGCTGGGCTGCATTAACAGAGGGATAGCATCAAGATCACGTGAAGTATTAATACCACTTTACAATGCTTTGGTAAGGCCACACTTGGAATACTGCACCCAGTTTTGGTCACCACGATATTAAAAAGATGCTGAGATTCTAGAAAGAGTACAGAGAAGAGCAACAAAGATGATTAGGGGACTGGAGACTAAAACATATAAGGAACTGTTGCTGGAATTGGGTATATCTAGATTAACGAAGAGAAGGACGAGGGGGGATATGATAGCAGTGTTCCAATATCTCAGGGGTTGCCACAAAGAAGAGGGAGTCAAGCTATTCTCCAAAGCGCCTGAAAGCAGGACAAGAAACAACGGATGGAAACTAATCAAGGAGAGAAGCAACCTAGAGCTAAGGAGAAACTTTCTGACAGAACAATTAACCAATGGAACAACCTGCCTCCAAAAGCGGTGATGCTCCAACACTGGAAGTTTTTAAGAAGAGACTGGATAGCCATTTGTCCAAAATGGTGTAGGGTTTCCTGCCTGAGCAGGGGGTTGGACTCAATGACCTCCAAGGTCCATTCCAACTTTTTATTATTATTATTATTATTATGGATCATCGCACAGCCAGATGTTCAGAATGGATTTGGCATTTTGTCTACCTATCGAGTCCTTACCCAGGACCTGGGATAGGCAGATGTGGATGTTTGATGGTATTGCAGGTATCGTCACAGGATGGAAGCAGTTCCTAGTAAGGCCACCTTTTGCAATTGACTAATAGCGAATTTGTCAATGCCAATGGTGTTCAAGTGGTGCTCCAGTTGTTTTGGGATTGCATCCAAGGAACCTATTACTATTGGTACTACCTTTGCTTGCTTTTGCCACAGACTTTCTATTTCTATTTGTAGGTCTTTGTATTTTGTTATCTTCTCCAGCTCTTTCTCTTCTATTCTGCTGTCTCCAGGCACTGCCACGTCCACTATCCAGACTTTTTTGTCTTTCTTATCGACAATTGTTAAGTCTGGGGTGTTATGTTGCAGGTGCTTGTCTGTTTGAATTCTGAAGTCCCAGAGCAGTTTAATTTTATCATTTCTATGACTTTCTCTATTTTATGATCCCACCAGTTTTTGCTTACAGGCAAATGATATTTTTTGCAGATCTTCCAATGCACCATTGTTGCTACTTTGTCATGCCGCTGCTTGTAGTCAGTCTATGCAATCTTCTTGCAACAGCCAGAATTAGTCCCTCGGTCTTTCTTGAATTTTCCTGCTCTTAGCCATTGCCAGGTCTTGTTATTATCTGCTTTCCCAGCTATTTTTTTAATGTATTGGCCATGTAGTGCTTTGTCTTCCCATGCCTCTATTCTGTTCTTCATTTGGTCTTTCCTGTAGGCCAGTTTGGTCTCTCCAGTAGTCAGTAAGCCTTCCTGATATACTAATTTCAGTACATCTTCATCATTGTTCTTCAGATATTCTTCAAAAGCCATTTTTTCTTCTTCAACCATCTGATGTACTTGTAGCATTCCACGCCCACCTATTTGCCTTGGTAGATAAAGTCTGTCAATGTCACTGCGTGGATGAAGGGCATGATTCATTGTCATTATTTTTCTGGTCTTCCTATCCATTTCTTTTGGTTCTGCTTGAGTCCAGTCCACTATTCCAGCTGTGTACCTAATGACTGGAATTGTCCAGGTGTTGATTGACTTTATGGTATTTCCTCCATTGAGTTTGGATTTTAAGATCTTCTTCACTCTCTTGATGTATTCACCTCTAATCTTTTTCTTGACTTCAGTGTGCTTGATGTTGTCAGCTTGAAGGATACCCAAGTAGTAGTAGTAGTAGTAGTAGTAGTAGTAGTAGTAGTAGTAGTATATTATTATTGCAAACTATTAGGAAAGCCTTTTTTCAGAGCCAATTTAGTGTAGAGGTTGAGGCATCACACTACAAACCAAGGGACCTGCCTTAGATAAAAAGTCAGCTTGGTCATGTGGGGCCAATCATTGCCTCTCATCCTGGGAGGCAATGGTAAATCACCTCTGAAAACTTTGACAAGAAAACTGCAGGAATTGGAAATGATTGACTGGAAGACAAAATGGAATGATTTAAATATTCTGGAATTCACTAGATCATGATTTATTTTTGGTTTAGATTAATGTAAGGCATCACACCCTCTCTTGGTACTTTGCTGTTAAAAATATTTTAATTTTTTTTAAATAAAACATTTCTTTCTACGTTCCCAAGAATTCATTTGGGTTCCAGTTAGAGCCCTAAGCATTGTTAGAAATGAGAAATATGAATAGTTGCAACCAAGTATTCTGGAAATGTCCCCACCTCGCCCCAAACAAGGGTAACATCATATTTTTAAAGCTAGTAGAAAGTGACAGGAAGCACAATCACCAATTTAAGAACTCTGAGAGCAGAATTATCCTAACTGGCCAGGGCAGCCAATTTGGAACAGGGAGGCCTCCATGACCACCAATTTCTTCTCAAAATTTAATCTTAAATGTTACAAAAGTAGGCTATTCCACAATTTACTTACCCATGAATACTTGTGGTTGATATGTTTTCTTGGCAAAGTAAAGTTGCAAAAAAATCTGCTTTTTTCTTTGTTTCCACAAACACCATGGTTCTTTTATTGCCTATGAAGAAAGCAGACAATATTATTTTACTCTCCTTCGAAAATATATTCCAGATATTTACATAGCATACTTCCCTTCAATTTCACCCCCACAACTTCATCTCAGTGATGGTAATTGTTCTTAGAGAATGTGACAGTGATCCTTCATAAAATGGGATTTCCCTATGGTTCTGTTACAATTAAGAACTGTCAATTACTTTTTTGAAACAACCTTATTTAGAACACTGCAACTTTCTTTAACTCAGAAAATTTATTTCTTAAAAACTGATGAACCATCCCTAGAACTATACAATGAACTGGTCACGAGAAAAAAAAGAACATTGTGGAGAATCCATAATGCACATACTTATATTACTGAACAATAATTATGCTACACTACACATTTGGCAGCCTTATACTAATTTAACAATTAGTAACATTAAAGAAAGTACATTCCAATTACAAGGCCTCAATTACCTATTTCATTAAGAATTTCAACAAGTTTATCTTTCTTGTCATACTGTTTCACTTGAAGTATGGTCTGCTGAACATCACTGCATGCTCCTCCCACTTGTCCAACAACAACAAATAAATAATCTGTCTTCAAAAATTCTCCAGCGAGCCTTTAAGTAAATTCAGTAAAATTAAGTTTTATTTTACTTATTTCATATAGCATGCATGTATCAGGGAGATCTATACTTTACAGAGTAGTCCTGACAGGCTAATTGTTGTTCATTTGGTTTTGTGCTTGCACGCTTATCCACAATGTGCCATGGGGCGATTCAGCATGTACTATCTGGATAGTGGTATTTGGGTTAATGACATCATCAGACCTATTCCGCCAATCTTACCTCATGTCCAGACAGATCCACCACCAGCTCGTTTTCCTTGCGCAGCTAGCCATTCCCACTGAAGTGGTACCCATTTATTCACTCACAATAATGCTTTCAAACTGCTGGATGGGCAGGGCAAGAGCTAGAGGCGAGTGATGGGAGCTCACCCCATCCTGCGATGCTACCAGAGGAACTGCCAGAATGTCGGCTATTTCTGGTTAGCAGATCTAGTGTCCTTCAGGCACTGTGCTACCGTGCCTCTGTATAATTAAGTTATTTTGAAGTAGTGCATCCAGAGAGAGAAGGTCAACAGTTTGGGAAATAAAGTATTAATGTTTTATACAGGTAGTCCTCGATTTACAACCATAATTGAGACCCAAAATTTCTGTTGCTAGACAATTGTTAAGTTAGTTTTGCCCCATTTTACAATCTTTCTTGTCACAGTTGTTAAGTGAATCACCACAATTGTTAAGTTAGTAACAAGGCTGTTAAATGAATCTGGCTTCCCCACTGACTTTGCTTGTCAGATCATAAAAGGTCATGACCCTGGGACACTGCAACCCTAATAAATATATGCCAGTTGCCAAGCATCTGAATTTTGATCGTATGACCATGGAGATGCCCGCAACAGTCGTTAAGTGTGCAAAATAGCAATAGCACTATAGCAATAGCACTTAGGCTTATATACCATTCCACAGTACTTTTACAGCATTCTCTAGCAGTTTACTAAACATTTACAATGTGTATCAGCATACTGGCCCCCCAACAATCTGGCCTCCAACCATTCATTTTACCAGCCTCGAAAAGATGGAAGGCTGAGTCAACCTTGAGCAAGTCAGGATCAAAATCCTGGCTGTGGCAGAGTTAGCTTGTAATACTGCATTCTAATCACTGCGCTACCATGGCTCCTAAAATGGTCATAAGACATTTTTTTCAGTGTCACTGTAACTTTAAAAAAATCACTAAATGAATGGTTAAGTGAGGACTACTTGTAGTTAGTAAAATGATACTAAAAACAAATGTTAACAGTAACCACTTCTATAAATATATACTATTTAAATTGCAAACAGTTATTGTCCAAATATGACTTGTAAAAACAACAGGCATCATTCCAAACAATTACTTAACTCAGAAGGTACTCTTTCTACGATGAGTCAGTTCCTCCAAGATTAAATAAAGTAGACGCAAAACTTTAGCAATCGAGATTCAAAATTTTAGCAAGGTAACATTTGTATTTATGATTTCACTCTGAATAAATTACCTGAAATTTACATTTTGTAAACTGTATTTTTAAAATGAAGTGCTAATACATACCTTTGGATTTCATCAGGAAAAGTGGCACTAAACATTAATGTTTGGCGTTTGTCTTTTGAGGGCATGCCTGGAGATGAAATTAATTTCTTTATATCAGGGCCAAATCCCATATCCAGCATACGATCAGCTTCGTCTAACACCAAATATTTTAATTTGCTGAGCCCAATCTTTTAGAAAAAATCAAATATACAAGAAAAATTTGAAAAAAGCACACACAATTCTATTTTTACAGGATAGTTGCACAAACTCGAATTAGCCCTCACATTTATATGGGACACTTTACATCTATCCCCATATTCTGCTTTAAAGAACAATATACGGTAGTCTAATTTTACACAAATGATTAATTATACCTAATACCTAGATGCTGCTAAATTAATATCTACAATTACCATATCAAAGCAATACTGAAGAGGTATCGGCCCACCATCTAACAACAGAAATGAAGCAACCAATGCAACATATTTTAGTTACACTAGCAGTAAAGAAAACTTTGTTGAGGTTTTTGAAAGTATTCAATAATTAAAGTTTCATGTTATCAATAATTCAGATGCTGCTCTCTCCTTCCTTCATGTACCTATTACGCTACGGTCCTTTATTCCCTTTAATTTTACATGTCCAACATTCCAGATCGATACCAAACCTCTTTAAGTAAAATGAATTTGGATGATAGGATTGGCAAACACGATAAAGATTCTGGAGAATTATTGTCTCTACAGATAATTCCATATGAATAGTCATGTCACCTACTGTAGCTTGAAAAAGTCAAACCACTATGTTATAACAGCCAGAACCTGTTTTCACCCTTTTAGCCTTAACAGCAGCATTTTATCCCTGGCCTAATCACATATGAAGTACCTTTTTGTGAATCAATTTAGAATATGTTAACTTATCCCCATAAGCTTCTTTAAAAACCTTGTTTTAAACTATATCAAATCCTTGCAATAACAGAGTGTTAAGTCTGAAGTTTGAATAGTCATAAAGTTTAACATTCATTCTATTCATGGCGATGCAGAGATCTTACCTTTTGTCTGCCTATGATATCCAAAAGTCTTCCTGGGGTAGCACACAATATATTACACCCTTGCTTTATCTGATGAATTGTATGGCTCATTTGTATACCTCCATAAATCACAACAGGCCTTATACAAGTTCTAGTTATCAAGAAAATATACAATTAAAATATACAGTTAAAAACAGTGAACACATCCCACAACAAAGCCTTAAATCTGTGATATGGTATAACAGATCTAATACTGTATTACTTTTGGTTTGTTTGAAATATTTAAACCACAGCATTTGATGGTCTGCATTTAAAATTAAGTAGCTTACTTAATCCACATTAACATTATTTTAAGATATAATACAGGAGTACAATTATGTAAGAATTATATAATTAATATTTTTACTATACACTTGTGTACCTTTCTCTAGCCCAATCTGCAGTATTAAAGCTTTGAACACTTATCATTTGTATATAATTCCTAAATAGCTAGAGTTATGGCTTCAGCTGTTTGAATTACATATAATAACTAGCAAGCCGAGGAAATAAATGTAAATTATCAGTCAAATGTTATTTGCAGATGAATCAGCAAAAACTCTGGTTATCCCAAAAGATGGAAAATTATTTAACCAAAACAAAACGCATCCCACTATATCGATCTGCGAACGTTTGCAACCAGCTTATAAACGAACTTTAGATACATACTAAGTAGATACGTATATACACTTCCGTAATTTATTCTTTAGTGGGAGCACTCTGTTGTTGTGATTTAATTTGCCCAAATACTTACCCGTATGAAAATTTTCTTGATTCCAGAAAGATCTGATTTATCAGTTCTCTAGTTGGTGCTATTATTATGCATTCTGGTTCTTGTTCCCCTTTGAATTGACTAGCAGTCACTCCATCTCGCATCATATGAGCTAAAATTGGTATAAGAAAAGCTGCCTAAAGGACAAATATATTACAATTTAGAAATGCTGCACATCCAGTACATGAAAAAGTTAAATAAAAGTGCATTTTCCTGATCCAATCTTAGATGTTTATAAAAAAAATTAAAAAGTACACTAAAATATAAAGGTCCAACATCTACTTCAAACATTGAGAATCTCCTAATTTTTTAATGTCAAATAACTATGATTTAGTTATAAATCTCATAACCATGAAAAGGGATTCACAAACAGTACTCCTAAGAAAAATGTGCAAGAAGAAACATGGCCCAGTCATTTGAGACAGTACTAAAAGAATTAACTTAAACACTAGGAATTTTGTATTAAACAAGTATATCAAATCTGTCAAGAATATTATTTTTTAATTTAAAATGCTTCCATTTAATGTATTCAGTCGTAAGAAATTTGAATTACTAATATATCAATTTCAATTTAACAGTTTGTACTAATGAAAATATTTCACAAATGAAAACTGCAGCTGAGTTGAGAATGAAATACTGACCAGGTCAGTAATTTGAAAACTTTAAATGTTGAAATTAAAAAATGATAAAATAATAAATCCACCCAAAACCTCAAGAGAATTTGGTATTGTGTGCTTACTGTTTTTCCAGATCCTGTTTGTGCACATGCCATTAAGTCACGTCCTGCCAGCACAATAGGAATACTATATTTTTGCACAGGAGTAAGTTTAAAATATCCAGCTCTAGCAATGTTTTTTATTAAGGTTTCACACAGATCAGCTTCTTCAAAAGTCTTTAAAAAAGGATTAAACAGAAAATTACATTAACAAAACTTAAAATATAATTTTAATATATTTACTAGCATATCACAATTTCAATATATTTTATGGATTACATCAACCCATGCCCCCAGGCACAGCCTCAAAAGCAAGCAAAAAATAAGCCTAAAGTTCTTAACAAAATCAGAACAAACAACAATTCATTTTATCTGTTAATTTTAATGACAAGAAAAGCCTGGCCATTAATTATATCCTTATATTTTCATTTTTAATCAGAAGTCATTGATTGTAGGTATTTTCTATTTTGTACTATACATTCTGTACTACCTCCAAGAAAGAACTGTTGGCCATTGGAATACAGAATAGGAGCAGTAGTGGCACAATGGTTAAAATGCAGCATTTCAGGCTAACTCACTGCCAGAAGTTTGATCCTGATGAGCTAAAGGTTGATTTAGCCTTCCATCCTTCCATCCTTCCCAGGTTGGTAAAATGAAGACCCAGTTTGTTTGGGACAATGTGCTGACTTTGTAAACTGCTTAGAGGGCTGTAAAGCACTATGAAGCAGTATATAAGTCTAAGTATATAAGTCCAAGTCTACCATATATGTCTAGGTATACTGTATATAAGCGGTATGGTAAATCTAAAAGAAGGACTAGGGTTGACATGATAGAAATATTCCGGTATTTGAAAGATTGCCACAAAGAGGAAGGGGTCAACTTATTTAGCCAAGAACCTGTAGGCAGGACAAGAAACAATAGATGGAAACTAATCAAGGAGAGAAGAAACCTGGAACTAAGGAGAAACTTCCTAATAGTGAGGACAAGTAACCAATGGAACAGCTTGCTGTCAGAAGTTGTAGGTGCTTCATCACTGGAGGTTTTAAAGAAGAGATTGGACAGTCACTTGTCTGAAGTGGCAAAGGGTTTCCTGCTTGAGCAGGGGGTGGACTAAAAGACCTCCAAGGTCCCTCCCAGTTCTATTCCAATTGATTGAAGTGCTATTGCTGTTACTATGCTGCACAATGAGATAATTTGGCATGGAGAAAGGGGGGAAAGCACTGTGAAAATCAGTAAGGAAGATGATTAGGTTGTTGAGGAAAAGGAGGGACAACACTGGGGAGATTTGGGGTGGGCAAATGGGACCTACACCACTAAAACATTGAAAGTGGAATCAATGGGATAAAAAAGATGGGGGCTGCAAAAATTTGGTTCTGGTTTTAAAACAATTTTTTCCTATCTCATACACAACCTTAACCTTTAATGCTCCCAAGTTACTGACATATAATAAGTTATGTACCTTGTTCTGTTCCACAATTACAAAGCTTATTATAAAACGTGAAACTTAGATGAGCAATGTCTCTATCACTTAAAATAATGGCTATCGTTTTCTTCAGCTCTTTATTTTTCACAAGAATTTTAAACATTCACTAACCAATATTGCTGGTGGAGGATCAAGCCCTGAAACTTCCACAAGAATATTATCGTATTTATCAAAATTTATTCCTGTCTGGTAATGTGCAAAGATACTATTTTCATCATCTGGTGGAGGTGGTGGTACGTATGTCACCTTTGGATCTGCAAATATAAGAAAGATATTCTGATTCTCAAAAAGTTCTACATGTGAAGCCACAAACTTATTATCTGCCTTCATTCTTTCTGATATAACTTATCTGCGTTATCATCTCTCCTGCATCACCATCTGATTTCCATATCTCTTTATTGTTGAAATAAAAAAAATATTGGAGGGAAAAAAATAGCCAGGACATAGAAGGAACTTTAAAACTTGTTCACATTCAAGACACACTTACTTCTTTCAGAAGCTACATTTTCTTCACTGCTTCCTTTGTAATCCCCTGTTAAAAGAATTGTTAAGTTATATACAGCAGAACTGAATTTTGAAGTTATATAAGAGCTATATAGATCATGCTCAAAACTAACAATTTTAAAGGAAACCAAAAAAGGGGTGTTCAGGAATAATACATACATACATACATACACATGCATGCATGCATACATACACATACACACACATACTCAGAAATACCATGCAGGTTCTAATGTTAATTCTATATTTCAGAAAATCAAGGAACAAATTGAATTCACAAATGTTCTTTATACAAGGAGTATCTTTATCATCCAAATAGTTGCTTTTCCAGATAACAATGGTCATACCTGCTAAAAATAACAGAAAATAACAGAAATACTATACATCCAGAGGGCAACAGGTAGTACATAAATTAAACAAATTATTTTTACCTCTGGCTTCAAAGCCTCTTCTACTTTCAAAATCACCTGAAAAAATGTGTATGTTTTAATAATATTGTGATTATGGATGACTGTGATAAACAAATTACAATATCATTAATTTACAACGTTCATCTACATTGTTCAGATGTTTTTGTACTTTAATTTCTTTGGCACAGCTTTTGAAAATGTATGGCCAAGAATAAAGAAAACTATAGTTGTGGAATATCTGCACGATACCAGTTTTCTCTTTCCAAATTCACAAAAAATTGAACTTATCTATGATGTCCTTTTTTCCCCTATTTTGCATTTTTAAATATATCAACTTCCAATAATCTTATTCACAGAATTCAGATGAAGTCATAAAAAATGAACATAACAAAATTTTACATGGAAGTTTTACCTGATGAAGTACCAAAGCCTCTTCTTTTAAAACCTAAGCTGACAGAATTTTGTTTTCCATCTTGGTTCACATTTACATCATCTGTTATAATATAATCAAATATTTATTCAGTCTTACATGCTAGATTTTTATGGAAAAGTTGTTTCATTATATTTAAACTAACATAACATGTTACAATTTTCAAGCTATTAAGCCTTGAAAATCCATTCCAATATTTTTCTACTTTTTTTAGCAGACATATTTGTATTCATTTGTAAATGTTTCTTAGGCACAATACTAATACCTTTTGTTTCTAGAAATTTCTGTGTTAAGCAATGTTTGAATTATTCCAAACTATAATACTTACTTGTAAATTGCCCAAATCCTACTCTATCATTTCTGAATGATCCTCTCCCAGGTCTACGAAGAACACCAACATCATCATTCATTCTCTGAAAACCTAATTTGGGGAAAAAAATCATTTTCTTGAGGAAGACTAAACAAAAATGAACAGTGATAACCAAACCAGGTTTAATTTGTAAACTATGCTTTGTGGGCTAGTTAATGATTAAAAGCATTATTCAAAACTATGTAACTGGGTTACTCAGCAATACAGCAATCATATGCTAATCTGCTGAATGAACTCAGCTTCTATCCAATATAGTGGAAAAGGACCACCTGGAGCAGTTTCAAACATTTAATAAAGTACTACTTTTCTGCCCAACATGCAAAATAGGTATTACAAATCAAAACATGTGTGCTTCTTAAAAGAAAAAGCAAGACAAAATTATAATAAAGTGCAGTGCTAGCCCAAGATTTTTATAATTAGAGATCAATATCTAATTATCTAAGCTGTGATGACACAGTGGTTAGAATGCAGTATTGCAGGTTAACTTTGCCTACAGCCAAGAGTTGAATCCTGACGGGCTCAAAGTTGACTCAGCCTTACATCCTTCTGAGATTGGTAAAATGAGAATAAAGATTGTTGGGGGTAAATTGTTCAGTGTGTTGTTGCTGTTTGCTCAGAAAATGGCATCCACTTCCATGCATATGGTCTGTGTGGATGCCAAGGAATGGAGCAGCCTGCTCTCTTTCCCCAACATGAGCTCTGGAGCTCCAGACATCTATAGAAGGTAAATGAGCAATCAGTGACAGGGATAGGGAGGAGGGTATAGGACCCAATGGATTGGAAAAGTATGCCCTAGGTCTGCAAGGACCCCAAGAGGTGAAAAGTGGAATAGGGGGTGCATCAGGGGGTGGGGGAGGTCCAGGGCAGATTGGCCTGGGCCTACACTAGGCCTTACTCTGCATCCCTCACCTGAAGCACCCCATTCTCCACTTAACAACTAAATAGGGGAGAGCAGGGATAATAGTCATTAAGTGAGGCAATTAAGTGGCCACATCACTTAACAACCCTCACAACTTGCAACCATAGTGGGCAGGCTCCATTATGGTTGAAATCGAAGACTACCTCGAATAAAGGGAAAAATATTTTTGTTAGTTAACATGTTTTAAAAAAAACAATGAAGAAAATTTCCTTAGGTTGCTAACGTAGTTTTATTTAACCCGACTATGCCTGCCTATAATTAACAGATTAATCATGAATTCAATTTTAATTACTATTTTACCTGTCATAAAGTCAACATTAGATGCAGGTTATCTAGTAATAGTCAAATTTAATTGTTTTACTCCACAGTACGAGGTTAGGGTTAGTTGGGTTGGAAATTATTACTTGATACAAATTTGCAATCTTACCTCTTTCAAAACTTGAAGATTTTCGTTCTTCAAATCTATTTCCTAATATATTACAGAAAATTAATATGGCTGACAATGATATTCATTCTTTTATTTAAATTATATAAAAATTAAATAACCATGGGAAATAATATTTTCAAAGTAGTACCTATATTATTATCCTTTTTCCTGAGTTCTCAACTTCTGTTAAATTATATTATCTATTTAGGTCACAATTATTTTCTGAGTAGAAAACTTATTTAGTCGGACATATTTTCTAGAGTTGAAAACCAGAACATTTTTTATAATCTACATTCTTTTCCATATACACAAAAACCATGTAAATTGAAACAGGAAATAAAGCCAGTTCTTTTAGATGGAACAGAAAGAATTAATTACATAACAAATTCTGAGCATAAAACATTTCATGCAGAAACATCTGGTTGTATGAGTTTAATGATTAAAATGAAATATGTGTTCACAAGCAGAATACTTTATATAGAGACTGATATGGTTTTTCCATGCAAGAGGGGATAGCAGCAAAGAAAGGCAAGGCTGACAGGGTTTTCTGGTAATGGCCTGCAGGGACACTGGCAACAGTGGGGAGGCAGGAGAGGGAGGACGAGTGAGCCAGTGGGATACACTGTGCTATCAGTGCAGCTAAGGGGAGACAAGGAAAGGAAGATGCTGAAGAAAAAGATGGGTCAGCACATAGAAAAAGCAGAGGAGTGGCACACACCAGCCTAGCGCTGCTCACCCCATAAGATCTTCCAAGATCCTTGCAGATTTGTTTAGGTCGAACTGTGGACAATCTGAAACAGTTCACCAAACTCAATGGAATGGAATGTTTCACAACTGAAACAATATTTTCAATTTCATATAACATGTAAGTACAAATGCAAAAATATGTTCCATTTATGATTTACACTAAATATCTTATTTTATCAGAAGTAAATACTCAAACTTTAAGAAATCAGCTCCCTTTCCTCTTCTCTAAAGTATTTTTATGTACAGATTTTTAAAAAATATTTATAAAATGTATATGGCCACCCATCTTACAAAAAGTAACTCTGGGTGCTGAATAGCACCAAAAAAAAAGGAAAAAAAGGAAAGGGGAAAAAAAGTAAAAAAGAAAAAAAAAGAAAAGAAACATACTAAGTCATATTAAAGTTGTTGTTTTTTGGTTTTTTTTAAAAGCATAAAAATGTAGATCAGCAAGGGAGCAGCCTTACTGAAAAAAATATTAAAACATATTAAACATTAAACACTATCAATAATCTTTTCCTTAAATGACAAATAAAATTTTTACATTACAGTATACCTCTGTTTCCAAAAATTCTTCCACTTCCAAATCTACCTGTTTGTTTCTCTTCACCATTACGATTCTCTAATAAAAGGAATAAAAAATAAATAATAAAAAATCTTTTAACTAGTTAAATGCATTTCTAGTCAATTTTTTCACACATGGAAATAATTTACAAGTTAGGTCCATAAGTATAATTGCTCAGCCTCGGTTTCATCTTCCAGTGTCCTATGGTTATCCAGCTAGTTTCTACTTATTTCCAAGTAAATTAGGGTTAAATGGATGAAGTTTCAATGTTGATTAAAAGAGGATCTAGGTATAGTTAGTTCCTGCACTGATTACATTGACTTTTCTTATCTGATGCAGCTATCAATAGACATCAAAAGACCCACTTGGGACTCTAAAATTAAGATAGATTCTGCAATTACTTTCTGTATATAAATTACATATGTCATTGCTTTTAAAGTATATTTACAGACACAGGCATCTTCTCTACTTATTTATTACCAAGTGTCTATATGCTGATTATATAAATCTGGTGCCATACCCCTGGTTTACAAAATGTAGTGGAGGGATTTACACTTGTACCAACATGAAATGAACATTAAGTTTTGGATAATATGCGAGCACAGAGTATAGAAAGCGCAATTCAAAAATACTCAAAACCATAATTTAGATACATTGTTGATTTTCATTATTAATTAAACTTTGATTAATTACTAGCAAGTATCCCAAGTTCATGTATTCCTTCCTTCACATAATCAATCATTTTATTATTTGTTTCATATAATCAATCATTTTATTACTTGCTTGCAAAGCTGAATTTGATGTACTTCAATGTTTTAATGCATCCTGGACTCACCCACTGTGCAATACTAGAACATGGTGTGCATAATTTTGATTAGTATATTCTGTAATACTGGACAATTGTGATTTATGCAACCATACAAGAAGGCAGTTTCTAAACTGGCAAAATGCCTAAATTGGAAAGCCTTGTTTAGGAAAATACTGAGACAAACAAATGCAGACAAGATGCAGGTAGTAACTTGAGTATTTTTGTTTTACTGAAATGCATAGAATTAGAATCTACAGATTACGCCCTCCCTCCTAAAACTTTAAGACTATACTTTATCTTAATTTCCAGGTATGGAAAGAAGTAGCACATAAGTTTTAGATTTGCCAGATTCTTTGGCTTATATTCAAACCCTTTCCCCACTTTCCTAATCTCTATCATGACCAGAGTAATCAAAGGTCCAACACTTATTAAACCAAAGATAAGCAACTGCATTTACAGAAAAAAATGAGGAAATTTTATTTCTTAAACTGTAGCCCCTAAGAATTCCTTCAAAATTCTGTGTTCTTACTCATATCCTAAGA
Organism: Crotalus tigris; assembly: GCF_016545835.1. NCBI lineage: Eukaryota > Metazoa > Chordata > Lepidosauria > Squamata > Viperidae > Crotalus > Crotalus tigris. The sequence continues at coordinate 1,520,691 of NW_024096482.1, forward strand.
GTATTTTTAGAGCAGGGGTGTCAAACTTCCCGCCCACGGGCCAGAATCATTATAGCAAAACCACGCCCACCCATTGCCGGCAACGGCAAAAAAGTTGTGATAAGTCGCAACATGTCACGTGACATTGCAACTTTAACACCCCTGCCTTAGAGGGTCTGTTCTGCAACTCCTTGGGAACAGGAGTGACTTTTCAGCAGTCACTTCTCAACTTTGAAATGCCTTTAACAGAAAGATGCACCTAGTATCATTTCTACTCTTTCTGCTATCAAGCAATGCCCTTTGATTCTTCTAAACATTTTAATAAGCTAATGTTGCTGTGATGTTTTAGAATGTCTTTTCTACTGATTTTGTTCTTTTATTGCTTATTTTGAATTTCAAACTATTTTGAGATTAATTTTAATTAAAATATTATCAATTCAGTAAGCGATATGAACAAATCAGAAATTCTATATAACACATTTTCTTGCACATGTTCTCTCGTCTTTTGATTATAAATTACAGGATCAGGTCTGAAGGCTCCATATGTCCCCTAACAACCTTAGAGGCAGCTCCAAGAAACCTCTAGAAGTTGCAATTATAAAAGAAAATTAAGTTCATTTTTGTAATCGTATTTTGATACTAATCAGAATTGCCACCGAGTCATTACATTTGGATATACAATCACCAACATACACTTGAAGACTAAATACATCTCAGAATCGACAAAACATTATGCATCTTAGGCAAAGATATTACTTCCTAATTCATCAGATGAATTTTCTTTCAACCAAAATTATTTCATTTTAAAACTGAAACAGCACAATGCTTACTAGCAATTTAAATATCATACCCCTCCCAACAACCTGGGACTCATGTACACAGCTGAGACCACATATTATCACAAAAGGACTATCATGGCCATATGAGAGATAAGGGCTTGCAATTATTAAAAGTTCATTATTTGCAACCATCTTTTTTTCAAAACATGAATCCTTATTATATTCTTTAACACATACCTGGCTGTTTTACACTCTGAGTGAAATTGCACAAGGTTTCATTTGTTCTCATGGGTGTGCTGCCCTACAACAGACCATACAGGAACTGTTATATGAAGAAATTTCTAAAAATCAGTTATCTTGTAAATATAATAAAGTACATCTGCTTAAATGGGATTTAGCGTTTTAACATTTTGAATAACTTTCCTTAAGTACTCCAAGCTAGAGAACATAATATTACACTCTTTCACTATCTGTGATTATTGGTAATAAATGCAGTGGTTTAGAAATAGTAAATTATATAGCAATTTTTTTCATTTACTTGTAACAGTCCACTTAATCATGGCTCATTCCCAACCAAACTGAACAGAATCATAATCTAAACTTCTAATCAAGCAATTTATTTTGAAACAGGAAGCAGAGAGAATACCTTTAATAGGTGTAAAATTACTCTTTATTCAACAAAGGAGTAGAATCTAGTGGCAAAGTGATTTGGAACACTTTAGACCACAAAAGGGTAATATACAACGTTTGTTTGCTAATATAACTACTTGCCACCTAAAGTCATTCAAAGTCCCAGAATTTGGGAGGGAAGTTTCCAGAACTCTTTAAAAGCAGTTTTTAGAGTTCTGGGAGTTGCATACTGTAAAACCAACCCCTTGAAGTTGAAGATGGGATTATGCCATTAACGTTAGGCACCACCATCCCTTGACTAAGTCAATCCCTAATAGGAAACTTAGTAGGGAATCTGGCATTAGAATTTATTCCTTCCAAGACTGGACGGATTGTTTCGTAATCCTTCTACTCGGGTCCAAATTCCAACCAACCTTCCCATTCGTTGTTCACCTAGACAGCGCGCATCTGACCTAAATATTGGAAAAACAGAGCACGCCTCAAAACATATAACTTCCATAGGCACCCACCGGCTTCTGGAAGCTGGGCTGGAAGACGGGCATGGCCCGGCTTTCCTCTCCACTAACACCTTTTGTAAACTCCGTATCCCAGTTCTCGTCATCCATGGCAGCGTCGGCCAACTCCACGCCTTCCTGCCAAGAGGGGAAATACACTCGAAGCGACAAACTGAAACTGAGGAGAGACAAAACGCAGCCCTTAATATGGCCGGAGACCTCCCACCAACTCAAGAGACGCCGCTCTGCCATACAGAAGGCCCTTTCCATCCACTCCAGCTGCCTCTCCCGCCAAAAACCAGCCAACCTGCCTGCCGCCCGCTTGACTCTCCCCTCTGAGGCCCACCCGGCGATAGAGACCCGCCCAAGGGCAGCAGGGCTGTATCTCCTTCGCTCTCGTGGGTTCTCGTTGGCGCGTAAAACCAACAGGCACGAACCCCACCTTAACGGCGCGCGAGCCTTAAGGCGACGTAGCGCCTCGTCAACACGTGCTCCAGACGTTGCTAACTAGCCGTCTCCGGCGCCGCGTTCGCTTGATTGTGTCTGCGCCGGAGGCCCGCGGGAATTGTTGCGGTGTCTCAAGTAGGGCCTCAAGCCTAGCCTTCCTGCTTTTCGCAACCCTGGGAGCAAATTTCCCCATGAGCCGGGGAGGGTGGGGGGGAATGTTAACGACATATTAGTTTTTGATTTTGCTCTGAGCAACGAACGCCCTTCGAGCATTTTTTTCAAGAGCCTCCTCGGTGTAGGAAAGCATGCCTGTCGAGTGGCCTAGGATTTCCTTTGCCTAAGGGTTTTAATGCTGTTAACGTTGCTTGGGGGGGACGGGTTATTCACAATTATATAATTATTAATTATATAATCTATTAAAGAAATAAGGGTTACAGGATTCTCTAATCATTATTTTTTAAGTAGTGCTCGATGTAACAGTCCCTGTCACTAGTTTGGTTCATTGTGTCCTGTAATACCAAAAATTGGATTCATATGATTAAATTGATTATAGATTAACTGGATTGAACAACCATGTTCGTTGGGCAGACATACGTGGGCAGTGGCTTCTATGAAATCATAATGGTGTAAAATTCTTTTTAATAGGAGTAGACATAAAATAGAAGTGCTTTGCTATGAATCCAAAACAAGCTACTTGTTTGGAAGACCTGCCAAAATCCAAAATGTTCTAAAGAGGTGACAAGCAAGGCTGGTATGCCTCATCCTCTGGAACTGAGTGCCAGCTTGCCCACCAATCTTTTCACTGTGATCTTCTCCCTACATCCCCATAGCCATGCCTGGAGTCCTGGCTTCACTCCTAATATATCTAATGGCCTGCCCACATAACCCTTTTCTCATCTCTCTTTAGAGTAACTGGGGAGATCAGTCAGGAGGATGTATTGTATTGCACTTAAAATAGGACATTGTTAGCTGAGGGAAAGATTGTAGGAGATACAAAGTGGGGAGACTATCTCAATGGCCTTAGGTTTTTTCTTGTTTTTTACAGAACACTTGCTTAGAACATATGGGTTCCTTTCTTACACCTTTGGTCCCATGTCTGGAGACATGTGTTTTGGTTCCATATCTGAACTAAATATATATCTAGATATGGGTCACTGTTATGTACAGAAGTAGAGAAGAAAATTTTGACAGGACTCCAGTTTTATCTGTGCAGCCTGATGCTTTATGTATGCCTGTGGGTCGGGACCCCATTTGGGGTCGAATGACCATTTCACGGGGGTCGCCAAACAAGGTTGTCCGCCATTTTTTTCCCCTTTTGTTTGGCCACGCCTCTGGCACCCGGTGGCCAAACAAAAGGGGAACAATATTATGGGGTCGCAGCATTAGAAAGGTTGAGAACCACTGATGTATGCAAAGGTAGATTTGTGCACATGCTTGCTCCCATTCTGCCTGGACAAGCCAGTATTTGTACAGGCAAAGCCAGAGTCCAGTCAGAGGTTATTCTGTGACATTAGCTATTATCTTCAACAAGCAAAGCTACCAGGAAAGCTCACAGCACATTCTTTGAAAGTTTCTCAGCAATTATGGATCTTATCAAAATTTGTTCCTGCTGTACCTGAGTAAGCTAGTATGTGATTTGACTGAACAAAAGTGAGGAGGAAAGCCTGAAACAAATTCAGGATTTTCTATAGTTGCTCCTATAAAGAGCAAATGTGGATCCAAAATTTCAGACATTAAGCAAAACTAAGCAAATTCATCCGCCCCATTAAAAAAGATTTAAATTTTTATTTTTTTATGTTAAGTTTTAAATTTAAGATAATTTTAATTATATTTTAACTAAATGTCACAAATTTTTATTTTTTATTTACCTCTAATCCCAATGAAATGTTTAATTCACAGAGGTGCCATATAAAGGGATTTCTAATTTTAAGGAGTCATAGATCGTCTGCAGAGTTTGACAATTCTGCAGAGTATTAGACTTAATTACCATTATTTGGGGTGGTAATTAAGTGACTTGAAAGAACAGCAAAATAAGGATCAGTGAGGAAGGCAGCATATTTCACACCAATGTAATTGGGTCACCAGGTGACTCAAGGACTGTACTTCAAATTATACAGGTTAAAAACTAAAGGCTGACCTTTTAACTTTTTGCGGCAAGAAAGATTGTAAAGTGGGGCAAAACTCACTTAACAAATGTCTCTCTTAGCAACATAAATTTTTGGCTCAATTGTGGTTGTAAGTTGAAGACTACCTGTAGTCTGCAGATATACAAACAAGGCACCAAGCTGTGAGAAACCAAACAAATTAATTCCTGGGCAGCATCTTTCTAAACTGAATGTGTTGTCAGTAGTTACCTGGATATATATGGCTACGGTTCTCTCCAGCTGGGATTGAGTCAGGCAGAAGAAGGCTGACAAGTTTATAACGACTGAGTTTAATTTCAAAAGGGGTGGAAGTGGTACCAATCTCCAAAGGAGAATGGTGGTTCAGTTCTCATACTATATTTACTTGTGAGGAAGAGGAAAATCCCATCTCAGAAACAAGCAGATTAATGTTGAGGAAGGGACAACTTTTTAGTAAATTTAATACTTCTTCCCCATGCCAGCCACTCTTTTCCCTTGCTATATATCCACTTCATTCTGTAAGGTCCTTTCTCCTTCCCAGAACACATCCAGACTGCCACTTTAATGTACTTTCTATCAGTCTGCAAGGTAAAAAAAATATGTTCTAAGAGCCAATCTCTACTCTACCTTACTGGGCCTCACTAGGCAAGTGACTAGTATCTGAACCTACATGCAGTTGCCCCCCTCCCAGTGTTGCCACTCCTCAATTGCTGGTTAGGAAAAACAGGCATCATCTCTATTTTATGAATAATGATGGGATAGAATGATAATGATGGTCTCTTAGAAGTAGTCTTACTGTTGGTTTGTTAAAAACTCTACTTTGCATTCATTCCTGTTCCTATCTACTACATGGATTGCTTGTAATGTGTGATCCATGGAGGTGGGATGATGGCACCTGCAGAATAAAACATCCAAACACTCATGGATCAGCTATCTGCAGGGGTAGCAGATAGACATTTACAGTGGGTGGTGTAATGGCCCATAATCTTATATTATTCCCTCCCAGAATGACTTGCCTTCACATAGTCTGGAAGATTTGGGAGGGGAAAACATTACTCATAAGTCTTCTGTAGTCTCCCTTCTAAATTCTAGCAGGCATGTAGGCAAATAAGACTCAGAACAACACTGGCAGAATAAAGGGCTTTTCAACTTTAGGCAGCATTGCCTTGGCAACAGTAAACCTACAACTGGGTTACTGTAGACTTTATTATTTATTAAGAGATATCTTTTGTTTTCTTGTATTACAATTTCATAAATCTAGTCAGACATTAATTTTACTGGGTGTAATAGGATTTTCCCCAGTCTTTTGTGATGCAAACTAAATTAGATTTTCACCATCAGTTTTTTTCTGGGGAAATCTAATAATATTCCTGAATAAAAATAATTTGAAAATGCATTTGTCTTATTATTTTGGAAACTGAGCAGATATAATAGTGCATTAATTGACATATTAGATCACCTAACTCTTGGTGTTTATCTTAAACAATGATCAATCAAATGTTCCACTGAAGGCCTGTATGCAGGACAAAGCCTGATTGCTTGTTTAGCATCTTGTCATGGGGGGGGGAAATAAATGGTATTGCGATACTATTATTATGAAACCAATTACACAAAGTTATATAGGATGTATGGATTATAAACTGAGTAACCTGTACTCCATGCTGATTAATGCAACAGAAGGAAATATTTATCTTTCCTTTTGTCAAACAATAGAATTGGAATTATTAATCATTGTAATAAAATGGAGAGGTGTTTGGTTGTTGTTGTTTTGTCTGTGGTCCCAGCTGGACCAAACCCAGTATCAAGTTCGATCTTTCTTTTGCCAGCATTTCTCTTTACACAAAATCTAGTTTAATTCTGCTCTGTCCTGATGGTCCTAACTTCCCTTAACAGTAACGTTTTATTGTGTTGGAAAGAGTAATAAAAGGAATGTAACTTTTTCATTGTTTGCTATGTTGATGAAAAGTATTTACAGCTGTTGAGAAAGGGCAATTGGGATTTGATTATATGCTGCCAGGTCGGTGTCTGGCATCCTCTTAAAACTCTCTTAAAAGTTAACTCTCAGCAGACGCCTAATGCTCCTAAGGAACTCTTCTTTCATTTAACTACAGAATGTAAAAGAGAAAATGGCATGGGTTGTCTACTATTTCTATCTCTACGGCTAGAGATAGAAATAGTATATACAGGCAGGGTGAGCAACTCTATTTTTATCTCTAAGGTAAAGTCCTATGTTTTCCCTCGGAATCCTGGAGGATTTGCTAAACTCCGTGCCGAAAGTGCTAATATAAGGACGGAGACTGAGCGTGCGACTCATTTTGCTTACAATAGCAATACTGTAGTTCTTCCTGTTTTTGTGTTTGGGAGATGCCGGAACGAGGCTTCAATCAAGTTCCAGACTCGGTAAAAAAAAATAAATGCATACACTTCCAGATAGAGAATCTGCATTGGATTGAGTGAGTCAATGTTCTGGGTGTCACTCCGTCGTACCATCAGATAAAATTGATTTCGAATACATCATTACAAAAAATATTGACCAGCATAGGTAGGTCATAGCTCAAAATTCTTTTAAATTCACCGGTGGCTACAAGAATTGGTTCGCTTTGTGTTTAATTCTTCGATTGAGAATTAATAAATGAATCTTTAGGAATATTCTTACTGCATTGTGCTCAGTAGTATTAAAGATAGCATAATTTGATGATTGGAGGCTAGTTTTCATGAAGAAAATCTATATGGTCGCTAGAATTGAAAATCACTTGACACATAATTGGTTGCTGCTAGTTTAGTTTACAGTGGTAGTCCCTATATAGTACATAACTTATGGAGGAGGAGGAGGAGGAGGAGGAGGAGGAGGATATGTGCTAGTTGATGTGCTTTTACTACAGAGAGTCTTCAAACTTAGCCTTTTTATGAGTTGTGGGCCTGGCTGAGGAATTCTGGGAGTTGAAGTCCACAAGTCATAAAAGGGCCAAGTTTGAAGACCCCTGTTTTACCAGATAATATGGTAGTCCAAGTTCAAAGGAGACACATTGTCCATCTCTGGATACAGAGATGGCTGTGCAGTCCCAGTCTAGAAGTACAGACTCTAGCACAATGGGGGCACTAGAAGTATATTGTTGTAGTAACTGTTGGTGTTATTGTCTGTTGTTGCTCATAGTTTTCGGGTTTTGATAATGCCCATTTTCTAATCTAAACCATTGGAGGCTTCATAACACAGGGCTCCCCAGGTGTTCTGTCAGCTGCTGCAGTTTCTAGATTCTTCAGCTGATATCAGTGGGATAGGATTTCTTTCACAGCATTTTTGTAGCACTTGTGTGGTCAAACAGATTCTAATACACTATAGAGCAACTGGCGAGGCATATGGTAGTTATCCATTCCGATGATGTTCCACATATCTCATTGAGCATTGCTAATCAGTGACTCAATGCTGGTGGACTTCACATGATCCAAAACCACCTGGTTGGGGACACAGTACTATCAATGAATGCTAAGGATGGAGCAGAGAGCATGCATGTAAAATTTCTCCAATTGTTTTGGTTATCTCTTTCCTCTTATACGGATATAGGAAGAAAAGGATAACCACAGCTTTGTAGATTTCTAGCTTTGTGGAGATAAGGATGTGTTTGTTGAGCACTCTAGTATGCAGCCGCCCCAATGCCTGGCTAACCTGGAGTCAGTTTCTTTGTTCAAAGACCCATTGTTTGAGATGATGCTTCCCAAATATTTGAAGTTGTTTACATTTATCAGCTAGGCTGTTAATAGTGACTTTTGATTCTACAAGTTGGGTATTTGGCGCTGCCTTGTAAAGTACTTCAATGTTATTTAGGATGATATCTGGCCAAAGAGTATAGCAGCATCTGCATATTTGTTCAGTAACAACTGTAGATTGCTCTCTTTGTGCACCAGGAGTACACAGTCATCAGCAAAGAAGATTTCTTGAATGACTGTGGAAGCACTCGTTCATGCATTCACCAGCAAAGGCCAAAAAGAGCCATTCAGTCAGGATTGGGGCTAGCACATAACCGTGTTCTGTAAAGAACGTGCCCTATCATTCTGTTAGGTAGTAATTGGATGAGCTTCACAAATTTTCTTTGGCATCCATAACATCTCAGGATAATCCAGGAAGCCTCCCTATCTAGTGTCAAATGCCTTTATCAGGTCAATAAAGACAGAGTAAAGAGGATTGTTCTGCCTGATGTACTTCTGCTGGGCTTGCCTCACAATAGATAGCATGTCTGCTGTACTCCATTCTGGACAAAAGCCACACTCTGCCCCTGGAACATTCCTTTCTGAGAGTGGCAAGTCTGTTCAGGAGAATCCCAGCAAACATCTTGCCTCTAATGGATAGCAGAGTGGATATAATAGTGACATGCCTCTGAAATTTCTGCAGTTTGCTTTCCTTATTTTACAGAGAGCCACTATGAGGGTGTCAGGGAAGTCATAAGGCATCTCCTTTGGGACCAAAAGTCTTCTAACATGTCTTGGAAGGACTGCAAGTATTTGGGTTTAGGGCTTAGTAGATTCTGCCTTGTTGCTTTATTTGAGCTCTTCTGCAAGATTGCTTTTCTGATCTTATCAGTAAAGAAAGGCAGATTTAAGGCACCTGGCAGCTGAGGAATCAGCTGTATGACATCATGATAAACTGGACAGTTTATGTTCAGGCAAATGGTTTTTCAGTTCTTCCTGGTCATTGATTAGACTTGATCCATCAGATGATAGCAAGAGGGAGCATTCTGATTTAGAAGTGATTTTATAGCACTGAAGAACTGTGGTGACATGCATGTCTGCATAGATAAATGTAAAAATGTTCAGACTGGGCCAAATCCCAGGGCCCCTGAACCAACCTTCCTACTCATATTGAGAGGAATGGAATTATACTCACTAATGCAGTGGTACCAAGGCATTGTTTTAAGAGAAAACAAACATCACCTAAGTTTGTATGTATTGTATTGTAAGCCGATGCCACACACTACTATCAAGTGTCTGCTATCTGGGCAGAAGGAAGCCTAGGCTTTCAGATGAGTTGAAGTAAACTGATTTAGAACAATGTTTCCCAAACTTGACAACTTTAAGGTATATTGACTTCAATTCTCATCCTCATGTCTTGCTGGTGAATTCTGGGGGTTGAAGTCCACATATCTCACAGTTGCCAAGTTTGAGAAATATGGATTTAAAAGCATTCCCCTGGAGGGAACATTATACAAAATGAAGTTTGAGATGAGACCAGCATTACAGTACCGATTTTCCTAATGGCAAATATATAAAGCTTTCTTAGCTTTTCTTAGGATTTTAGAGTTTTCAGTTACTATTTATTGGAACTTTAGACACAAAGGGCCAAGAAAAAAAACTGGTTGGATAATTGAAAGGAGAATTTCTTCAGATAGCTTCAATCACTTGAAGTTGATTTAAATAACACAGACTCAGAATTCTGGAATCATCATGCTTGAATGTGCCCCAAGCAAAAGCTGCAAAAATAACCTCCAACCTATATTAATATATGGAATAGAAAACCAAGTTTTCTTTGCTGTCCATCAGTATGTTCCCAAGTTTCAAGGAATCTTTTTTCTGATCTCAGGACACACCTCTCCATGCTTGTGTGTTGCAATAGGGATGAAATAAAATATCTTTGTGTTTAAAAGTTTTATATTCATTAGTCAGTCCCAGTCCCCAGCCAGCAAATTTGCAGTGGAATGTCCATCTGTCCATTTTAGGAAAAGTGCAAGAAGCAATAGTATAAGATGCATATGTGTTTCTTGATACATTAATCTTAGCCTTGAATGGATAGATCAGTTCACATACTGTAACGGATGTGTGCTGTTCCTTACCCTGAAGGACCAACAGTTTAGCATGTCTGATTTAGGAAGTTACAAATGTAATTTTGTACAAAAAAAGAGAACCTCTATAAATTCAAGCTGTGTGTCGACGTTAGTGTTGAACCAAGCAGTATTTTTTCTTAGGGTTATTAGATTTTGATTGTGGACATTCAGAAGACCTATACAGTGGATGGCAGCATAAAGGTAATAGAAAATTTCAACTTTATTGGCCATCTAGATTTCTCTAGCCTGGATCTAGTAAATCTTATTTATCCTTTTTGTATAAACATGCATATAATTTCTCCAGTTTAAAAAAGTGCTCAATGAAGTCAGGGTAACTTTTCCCGACACTTGAGTCAGTCCCAGTATTTGCATGGTTACTTTCTGATTCCTATGACTTGCTTTTTCTTCTTAACTCAATCAATTGATATATGTGTTGTTCTTTATTCCAGTTAAAATATGCTGTGTCCTTTCTGTTCTGGAATGCAGATGTTCATTTATAGCCTGCCATTTCTTTTTAAAAATCTGTTTATATTTCAATTCTTTTAATAGTATCATAATGTTTTCTCATTAAAAAGTAACAGTTGATTTCCCACTGCTTGAACTACAGTATAGAGACACATTTGTCCCACTGAATGCTTAAAGTAACGAGAACTCATGAAAGAATGCATTTCTATATTGTTTTAAATAATTTCTCTGCTAGTCTTAACAATGTTATTAGAGTGACTTGTACAATATTACTAGTAAATATACATATCAGCCAACAGCACTAGAGGTTTTCAATGTTTCTCTGTAATGTATCTCTGCACCTTGTATACAAGATTCTTTGCCATTTTGGAACAGCTTCAGATTCTGTATAATGGCATCATGTTGACTGGTTTGGAGAGTTAATTTTCCCCTCCCCCTCCCAATCTTCCATTGTGATTGAAAACAGAATAAAGCTGGTGTTGGTTTTGGGAAACATAGCAATTCTGCTGAACCTATATGTCAGTGATGGCGAACCTTTTAGAGACTAAGTGCCAAAAACTGGCCGTGCCCCCACTCCATCCCCTGCCCTGCTCCCCACCTGCCCGCAGGGCCACTCAACGCCTCCAGGGCCTGCCGTAGATCACCCAGGCAGCGCCATGGCAGCCACGCCCTCTGCCCAGACCCTGCAGCATCAACTATGCATGATGGGGCATGAGGGCAGATCTTGTCTACACTGCTTGGCTGCCATGTCCTTGGCTGCGCTGCTCCGTGTGGACCACACTCGAGGGCGACTCTCCTCCAGGGGAGCTGCTTGTGAGGGGGTGGTTGCGGGAGGAGGCAAGGCTGGGGCAACAGCATGGATGCCCACAGAGAGGGCTCCGAGTGCTGCCTCTGGCACCCACTCCATAAGTTCGCCACCACTACTATATGCGGTCATTTTCTGATGTCTTGCTTCACTATATACTGTGCAATTTCTGAACTTCACTGGTGAAAAAAAATGCTTTAACTGCTTTGCTGAGAAATCACTTAGACCACTGAGGAAGCACTTAGGTTTGCTATAAACCAGTGTTTTTCAAACCTGGCTATTTTAAAATTCTTCAATTCCCAGTCAGTATGCTGGAAATTCTGGGAGTTGAAATCTATCATATCCTAAAGTTGCCAGGTTTCAAAAACACTACCATAAATCAGGCTCTATCTTAACCTTGGAGTAAGAAAAGTAATATTGCCTCTGCTCAATTCAAGTTGGCAGCATAACATGGTGTTAAATTATAATATGGTTAGTTTGGTTTCATTTTAAGATGTGCTGTGAATCCAGCCATTATGGCTTGGTGGGTTGTACAAACTCACTCGATGTTTTATTAAATGCACATTTGTGAATCCAACTAGCTTAGCCTTTTTTTTTTTAAGTTGCTCTTAAAATCAAGTCATCTCTGAGCTAGAATTCAGCTTTACTCTGCATTTATAAAAAAACCCAAAAACTTAAAATAAAAAGAAAGGCCAGTCATTTCCAAGTATACAGTTGGGGAAAACAGCTCCTTTTTATTAAAGTCCCACATAAATGTGTGTTTTTAGGGAAAATTTAATTCTATAATTTTATTTTCATTATATGAGGAAACTTTATAGAAATGGAAATATAACCCCCTCTAACAATATATTCCTTTCATTTCTAAGGTTAGAACAACACAGTAAGTGCAAAACATTCTTCTCTAATGGAGGAAGATGCTACTTCTCTTCTAATTCCTGTGGGAGGTGATGAAAATGATCTTGGAGTCCTTAATATTCAGTTTAATCCAGAAGATCTGAAAAGCAAAAGGTGAAAAGAAATGTTTAATTATAGATTTCAATAATATGGATAATTGGTGTTAGCAGTATTCATACTTTTTAAAAAATCTAGTTATATAGTATCTTCATCTTAATGTTATTTATTTCATTTTATGCTCCTTCATTATGTCTTAATTTAAGTGTATAGTGATACCTTATACAGAATAGGGTAGCAACTATCTGTTCTATCTGGAGATCTGCTGAATGTAAAATACAACACAACCATTAATTGTTGTTTCCAACTTTCAAGCAATATGATGAGTTTCTAAATTAGCCCTAATTGCCTGATGTGACACAAACAATCCACACTTAGGTTTGCATTGTCTTCTAGTGACTAATTTTCTAGGATTACATTGCCAAGCATGTTTTAGCAGCCTATTAGCATACTCAGTGAGTGATTGGGTTCTCTGTTCAACCTGAGACAGGATTTTAATGATTTGTTAAATACATTCCATTTACTATGTAAGGGAGACTGTGATCTCTAATTGAAGTTAAATGCAATCTGATCTTTGTCTCATTGATACAGTAAATAGCTATCTTTAACTCATTTAACCTAAATATTGCACCCCACAGTCCTAAGATATAATGTGTATTAAATGCTTCCAAGAAATAGCTTTATAGATTTATTACCTAGTATATTGTGCAGACGCAGCCAATAGCTGAGTTTATACGTAATGTTTACCTGTAAAGTTTACTAACACAATAGCTAAGTCATAAACCAAGCAAACCATATTATAGCTTAATGATACCTGCACACTGAGGGCAACATGTGTTGCATTGAGTGCAATGTGTGTTGTACTTCCAGCATTCTTCAGAAGAGCAGCCTAGCTTGAGAAAAAGGATTCTGCTTTAAATAGCTATATTTAAATATACTTAGTTCTGTGGAACTGTTCTAGAATAAGAATGACTGCCTGGAACATGGCTTATCGCTAAGATATGTGTCACCTTAAATTGTAAATAGTCATCCCCTGGCTATGTTTATTGTTTGATGATGTCCAGCTGCTATGTGTGGTTTTTTTTATTATGTATTTTATCTCTAGCTCCCTAGAGTCACGTATGTGAGGTGGGAAGCTATATAAATTGAATAAATAAAAAGAATGCTCCAATTCTTAATTAAATGAACACAAATAATGTGACTATTGAATGGAAAAATCAGAAAAAGTAAAATCTTGATTTTAAAAAAAATCTTGTTTAGTGCCTAAATTTAAATATCTGAGATATCTAGAGATGAACTATATTTTACAACTTCATCATTGTAATATCTGATCTCATGACTTTTATATCATTGTTAAAAATCTATGGAAACTAATTATATTTTGAAATATTATTAGGACTGCCAGTTTTCTTTTTCCTTATGATTATGTGCCATCAAGGTATTTTTGACTCCTAGCAATAACCTAGATTGTTGTTCTACTTGGCGATTTATCCTTAGCTTGGCCTTTCGGATCTTCTAATGGTGCAACTATTATCACTGTAACTAAGTTTATCCACTTTGCTGCTGATCATTGTCTTCTGTTTCCTTCCATCTCTCCCAGGTTTGAACTTTCTCCAGAGATCTGGGCCATCAGATAATGTGTCCGAAGTAGGATAATTTGAGCCCAATCCTTTGTGCCTTAAGTGACAATGCTGGGTTGATTTTAATAATAGAGATTTAAGGTTTCATAGTAATCTGTAAAACCCTAATTACTTAAATACACAAATAACAATACAGGGGCTAAAACTTTTACATTTGTATGTCACGACTTAAGTTTACACAGCATAGTAAATCATGATGTGATTTGCTTGCTTGTAGATTAAAACAATATGTGAACCCAGCCAATTATTTACAGTAGTAAACCATGGCTTTATAGTTTAACATAGGGTGTGAACTTAGTCCATTGTCATTAATATATACCTGCTGAAGATCGGCTTTTGATATAGGAGACAAAGGTCTTGGTGGCCAAATTGGAGAACATGCCTATGTTTTTGTAATCATTGCAGAAAGGAGAACTTTTTAAGAATGGAAGAGAATCGTTATGTTTCTAAATTTGCACTTTTGACATTTTTCCATAGTGCACTATACTAATTTGTTATACTTTCATAAGGGCAGAGCAAGTAGAGAGTAAGTGAACACTACAGAAATATATCTATTAATGTGGCTTATTCTAGAATGAATAGGAAAGTAAGTCTGCATATATAAAGATTGCTCAGGATCAAACAAAACAGATCACTGGAATTTGGAGTCTAATCCTAAATTTGGTGATGTCCTATTTTGCAGCTAACTAAGCTTTCATACAATATGCTTAACCACAATGTGATAGGTTTAGTTTGGGCTGAATGAAGCCAGCCACTATAGTCTCCAAACCATGATTTATGGGTTTTTCATGACACAGTAGTTGTGACAGGAGCACTAGAGAATTGCTACCTTCCTCAAAACAGTGCCTACTTAAAAACTTGAGACTGTAGTTCCCAGAGACATTCTATATGAAAATATTGTTTAAGGAAGTCAGCATTATAGCTGTTCTCTTAGAAATTGATTATGTATATTTTTGTTACAAAGTCATCTTATTTTCTGCATACACAAGGAAGATACGTGTTTCTTAAAAACTTACTCAGCCTTTAGCAATAGGAAGTTATGGAAATCCAAGGCACATGAAGCCCTGACATTTATTGTATAGCCAGATTAAGTGCAAGTTTGCACATGTGTATTTCCTAAATCATTGCTACAGCATCAGAAGATTATTTGCAAATGCTCAGAACAACTTTTGTAAGCCAAACACCATAGGAGGGCCTTGACATCACTCTATGCTCCAGCTGTGATTAATAAGTTAGACATTCACAGGTGGGAATCAACTCTAAAACATTACAGAAGAGAAACACAGGAATCTTGATCGTAGGCTGGAGTTGGCAAACTTCTAGGAAATCTGTGTCCCGGTTGACATCATTTTGGGCATGATTGTTCTTGCATTTGTAAAGTTAGTCCTATTTGGAGAGAATGTGCCATGAGGTCAGTGGCAAACCATATCAGGCTGCTAGGATAAACAATTTGCATTATCTTATATATTAAGAATTTTAAGAAAATATTTCTGGAATGACATTTAATCCATCCTGATCAAAATGCTAACATAGATTCTTCCATTTCCTCAAACACAGAGCATTTATGTATATAACTTGTGGTTCCAGGGAAAACTTTATTGGTATTTTGGTCAGCCAGAGAGACACTGAACTATATGTTCTGTGGCCAACATAAGTGTGTCATTTTTATTTTGCTTTTGTCCTGTCATAATAGATTATACTGTTCATAGTGATGGTGTATAGATTCAGGCAAATAAATAATCCAAAGCAATTGAGGCTGCTATTCCTTTTTAATTAGACTCCCAAAAATATAACAGTACATGAGAAATATAACTTTACTAACTTTACTCTTCAGCTTGGCTTGTATGACTCATTTGCTCATAGTTATCTGACCTGAATAATTTCTGGATTCACACTCATATTCTAACCATGTGGAATCCATTTATAAATATGATTGCCTGATTCAGTGTTTCTAAACCTTGGCAGCTTGAACATATGTGATCATCTCTCAGAATTCTGGGAGTTTAACTGTTCAAATTGCCACAGTTGAGAAACATTGGCCTAGTTTGTGATTCAGTGCATTGTGTCCAAACTACTACTGTGGTAAATCCTGACAGTGTAATGCATTTTTTTTGCAGAAATCCTCATTCAGTTTTGGAGTGGGGCTGTTAGGTTTTAAGATCATGAAGAAAAGACAATGTATTTTGCCTGACAACTGTACACGAGAAAACTTGCACAAATAGCATCTGAATCTACTAAAATAATTCTCTATGTGATTAAAGTATTTGGGAACATGTTTGTTTTAAAAAAATGTAATGAACTTTAGTAAGTTTATATGTTTGATCTTGTAAAGTTATAAATGCATAAAAATCCTCTTCAGAAATAGCTATTTGTTGCCATATATTTGTTGCCAGTGACAGACTGGCCCTTTATTAATCCTGACTTAAACAGTAATCAACTTTTTGCTTTTCTTTTAGACCATTCCATGTAGAACCAACAAACATTGTTAGGGTGAATGATGATACACAGAGAGTAACAGATGAAGCTTCAGCAATGAACAAGCGGATTCACTACTACAACAGGCTCACTTCGCCTTCTGACAGAGCACTGGTGAATGAAAGTTGAATTATTGCATAAGCTCAGTTAAAAAAGCCATGACAGCCTTGGGTGTTTTTTCAATTTCTTAATCTCTATTTAGGAATATTCTCTCGGACAAAATCTGATTGATTTATCTGCATGACCTGAGAGCTATCCTTTCAGCTTTTTTTATTATTATTATTAGTTTGTATATCTGGAAAAAAGATGTAATATGTCGGATTGCATTTGTCAAAAAATTGGATTATACATAAATCAGATGTATGAGGAACTGCGTATTTCTCAAATATCATAAAATTACTAGAGATGACCTTATAAATAAATTCATATTTCATTAGTAGCAATGTCTGAGAAGCAGATTTCAAGGCAGAGCAGATTCTTTTAAAGTAAAGTTGGTTAATATTAATAGACCAACTTCTGTGTCAGACAAAAAAAAAGGATTTAATCTGAGCCAGGACTGAATAATTTTTATATTTAGTATTAAATTTATTTATTAAATGTATATGCTGCCCATCTTACCATCAATTCTAGGCAGCCTACAACAAGGTAAAACAACAATATAAAAAAATTAAAATATTTAAATGATAAATATTAATAAAATTAAGAATGATGGCTGAGGAAGGAAGCAAAAATACAAATGGGATGGAGGTAGAATCTTCTCTCAGTCTATTAAAGATCTCCAGTATAGAGTGCCCCCATCAGGATACCAGGCCAATTGGCAGAACCAGGTTTTAAAGTCCTTTTGGAAGGGCAAGAGGGTGGGGTAGATCTCCCCGCGGGGGGGACGATGTTCCAAAGATTGGAAGCCATAATTAGAAAAGGCTCTTCTCCTGAACCCTTCCAGGCAGAATTCCTTGGTCAACAGGATTTGCAGCATGCCCTTTCTGCCTGCACAAGTGGGGCAGACCAATCCCATTGGAGTGAGATGGTTCCTCGGGTTAATGTTAACAGACCAATTTCTGTGGCAAACAAAAGAAAAAAGAAAGCAGGATTTAATCTGAACCTGGACAGAATACTTTTTAGGAGTCAAAAGAATTAGCACTAGATCTGAAAATTGTCAGAATAACTGTAACCAAATTTTCCATATATAGACTTGTGAAGCCAAACAATGCAAACGATACTGAAATGTTAAAGATTTAGTCTGAACTAATGCTATGGGCTCCCCTCTTTTGTTAGGTGGCCCCTGATCATGTTCTTCCTGCTCCAGAAGAAATCTATGTGTATAGTCCTTTGGGAACCGCTTGCAAAATTGATGGCTCTACTGATGGCTCTGGCAAAAATTCCAGTATAGTAACAATGTATGTGAAGTGTTTTGCTTGCATTTATTTATTTAAAGTATTCTGTTTTGAAATACATTCTAAATATTTGAATTAGCCTCAAATATAATGCAAGTTTTCTTATGGTTCTTCTTTGTGTTTTCCCTCTGATTTAGATTCATGATCTGGAATACAATGATGGGTACATCTATATTAAGTATTCCCTGGGGAATAAAACAGGTAGCACAATTTTGTGTCTCTGTGTTAGGACAAATTTTGCCTGCTAAATCGTGCATAACGGTTTGCATCAATGCCATAATTTGCATAAGTGTTTAGTTAAATGTTTACTTTTCAAACAGGCTGGATTTACTACTGGAATCTGTATTATTCCGCTGATGGGCATATTGACTCTTTATTGTTGCTACAGAGTTTTGAAATCTAGGTCAATGATACGTAAGTATATTGTTTTAGTAAATATATATGTTTCATTAAAGTATGTGTGGGCTTGCTGAAGAGATTGGTGCACTTAAGAACATGACTCAAAGATGTGCAGTTTTAATGTTCCCAGACTACCTTTTTGTCTACATTTTCTAGAATACACAGGACTTTCCTAAGGTAATATATTAAAATGGAAGTAGCAATGAAATGAACAGAGTAGTCTTCCAATAAGTGAAATGTTCCTGAACTTCTTAATGGGCAACTCCTAAATCTTTCTGATTTTATCAGATTATATAATTTGACTATCTCAAACTTAGCAGGATGTACAAGTCCAAATGTTAATCTCTTGTGTACATTTGTAGATTTGAGAACCATCAAATAGTTGACTTCTTTCCCTATATATAAATTATATGATTTATTTAACATTTAGATAAACTGAAGTTTTGGTGGTCTAGCCTTTTATTTTCATTGGTGTCATTGGGTGCTAATGACTAATTTCCTTTTCAATACTGGAAAGTGTATTTATAGTAAGTATACATTTTTCTTTTAATTGCTTTCCTATGGGACAGAGTATTTCTATTTAATAAATAGATACAAGGGGGCCCTTGGGATTACATTAGTTCAAAATAACTTCAGCATTTCTAAATATTAAATAAATCATATAATATATATATAGGGATACAAGTCAGCTATTTGATGGCTCTCAAATCTACAAATATATCTCCATGTATATATACATATACGTGAAATATCAATTTCTTTCAGTTTGCATTTTACTTTATACTGTACAAATAATTATAATAGCAGTGTCCCTTTTGTTTTAAGCCTGTTATCAACCTGCTATGAAGACCTTAAAATAATTAGTACAGAATTAAATCAATATCATCTTTTTCTTTTTTGTCAGCTTCAGTAGATACCTCAACTTGGGAATTCCCAGATGTTTGTAAATATTACTTTGGATCTTTCGGTCAGTGGTCTAGCCTTTTATTTTCATTGGTGTCACTTATTGGAGCCATGGTGGTTTACTGGGTGCTAATGACTAATTTCCTTTTCAACACTGGAAAGTGTATTTATAGTAAGTATACATTTTTCTTTTAATTGCTTTTATATGGGACAGAGTATTTCTACTTAATAAATAGATACAAGGGGGCCCTTGGGATTGCATTAGTTAAAAAAAACCCTCACTTTCTCTAAATGTTAAATAAATCATATAATTTAATAAATGCACACATGTGCATAAGGATGTTAGAAAAGATAAAAATCTCTTCTAATATAAGAATATATATTTGCCAGTTATCTTTCTTTGGGGATAAAAATGAAATCATCAAGATAATAAATTTTTAAATTATAGATAGAGCTTCAGATACCAGGGCGAAAGATGATGAAGGGAAGAAAGCCATTATAGGAGAGATTCTGAAGCAACTCGTTCTTTTATGGACACTGTTTTTTCACCATTTTCTTCCCATTAGTTCCAATGTGACAGAAATTATATGTATGCAGACTTCAGAGTAAGAATTCTTTCCCATCGTCAATTCCAGTTCCAAGTTGAGAGAACATAGGTCTGATAGATTCTAAGAAACTGCTGTCCTCCATTTGACATGCTTCTAAAATTTGTTCTTTAACATTGAGAAATGTGGGTGTTGAATCTAAAACTAGATGTACAATTTTTTTTCCAAATTATCCTAAGTACATACAAGTAGTCCTTGACTTACGACCACAATTGATCCCAGAATTTATGCTGCTAAGTGAAAAATTTGTTAAGTGAGTTTTGCCCCATTTTACAACTTTGCTTGCCACATCTGTTAAGAAAATCACTGCAGTTGTTAAATTAGGAACATGGTTGTTAAGTGAATCTGGTTCCCCCATTGGCTTCGCTTGTCAGAAGGTTGTAAGAGATGGTCATATGATCCCAGGACACTACAACCATCATAAATATGAACCAGTTGTCAAGCATTTGAATGTAAATCATGTGACCATGGGGATGTTTCAAGAATGAAAAGTGGGCCCAAAACTTTGGTGAACCAGTCCCATTGGATACATGGGAAACCATTTGGGTAAGAAATGTCAAATTTACACAGGCACAGAATTTAAGGGAGAATTTTTATAAAATGTTTTATAGATGGCACCTTGACCTACAAAAAATGTCTTTCATGTACCCGGACTTACAGCCTAAATGTTGGAGATGTGGTTGCTTGGATGCCACCTATTATCATATTTGGTGGTCGTGCAGAGAGATAAAAGCATTTTGGATTAAGATATGGTGGAATATTCAGAGAATTTTCAGAAGGAGGGTAAAATTTACTCCGCAGTTATTTTTGTTGGGTATAATTACTGATTGTGATACAAAGGAGGTTATATTGATGTTAAATTTGATTACAGCCGCAAGGCTGTTAGTAGGACAATATTGGAAGAAGGAATCCTTGCCTACACTGCAGGAATGGTTTTTCAAAGTGTCTTATCTGGCGGAAATGGCAAAGATTTCGGCTTTTTTAAAGGAACAAACGCAAGAGAAATTTCTTGCTGTTTGGGATAAATGGATAGAATTTATACAATTTAAATTGGATATAAAAAAATATCATATTGCTTTTTCATAATTTTTATTTTTATATATATATATATATATTTCAGTCTTAATTTTTTTTCTTTTTTATATATAATTTTTTTTAATTCCTTTTTAATTAAGCCTATATTCTGCTCTGGGAAGCTCGGGGGGGGGAAGGGGGGGTGTTTTGGGGGGGATGGGGAAGGGGATGTTATGTTTAGTTTTTTGTATATGTTGTTTTTTGTTTTTGAATCGTATTTTTTTTCTGTTTTTTTGTAAAAATTTATAAAAATTTTCAATAAAAATAAATAAAAAAAAAGAATGAAAAATGGTTATAAGTCACTTTTTTCATTGCTGTTGTAATGTTGAGGACTCCCTGTACTGAAGGCCTAACGTATGTATTCATTTCTTCAGGATTTTTTTTTTTTTATAAACCAGGGTTGACCCCAAGTAATTTCTTAACTGAATTAACAGAAGTAACAGTATTTTTGTGTATACATGTGATGGCATGAATTAACAGCAATTCCCGGAAAAGCCTCTTGCATCTTCATATCCTAGTACTGATTTTGCAAACAAGCACATTCTTGATTTTACAGCTACTTTTTGAGCTTTGTAAATATTTAATCATGGTTTGAGTGGTTAGATACCTTACTTTTCTATCATATCACGTATCATACTATGGTTTTCTGACCTTAAACACATTTACTTGGAAGCAAGTACTAGTTGGTTGCAATAAGCCTATTACAATTAGAAAGAAATGCTGTCAAGTAGATTATTTTATTAATGCGGTGCTTCCCAAACCTATATAATTACCCAAAATTGGATAAAAGTGGGGGGAGGGCGGGTATGGGTAATGACACAATGACATTATCCATCACAACAGGAATATTTAACTTGACTTAAATATTGTCACATGTACCAACATATATTTGAAAATCTCCCAAAGTATTCCTATTAAAACAAAAATGGTGAAATTACCAATGGAAATTTGTAGACATCACATAAAAATCATTCATTGATGTTGTTTCTATAAGGTATTCCTTGAGTTATGACTTTTCATTCAACGACCACTCAAAGTTGTGATGGTGCTGAATGAAGGGACTTAGGACCTATTCTCAAAATATGATAAGAGTTTCTGATTAGCAGTTTGGGGTAATAAAGGAAAACATTTGGGAAGCATTGCTTTAATAAGACATATTTACTTGTTTAAACCATTTAGCCACTAGATGGCAATATATGCACTGCAGTGTGAAAAGGTAGACTAGACCAGGCTATATTTTTTTCCTAATGTAGATGGATTTGCTCCCCATTTTATTTATGTGCATTAACAATGCCATGGAGTATATGTAGAAACAAAATACTTACAGTCTTAAATTAAATTAAACTAAATTAAATTAAATTAATGATAATGACAATGACGATGACAATAATAGACCTCCAAGGTCCCTTCCAACTTTACTACTATTACTACTACTACTACTACTACTACTACTAATAATAATAATAATAATAATAATAATAATAATAATAATAATAATAATAATAAAGTTGGAAGGGACTTTGGAGGTCATCAAGTCCATTCCTCTGCTCAGGCAGGTAACCCTATACCATTTCGGACAAATGGCTGTCCAGTCTCTTCTTAAAAACTTCCAGTGTTGGAGCATTCACTGCTTTTGGAGGCAGGTTGTTCCATTGGTTAATTGTTCTAACTGTCAGGAAGTTTCTCCTTAGTTCTTGGTTGCTTCTCCTTGATTAGTTTCCATCCATTGCTTCTTGTCCTGCCCTCAGGCACTTTGGAAAACAGCTTGACTCCTTCTTCTTTGGGACAGCCCCTGAGATATTGGAACACTGCTATCATGCCCCCCCTCGTCCATCTCTTCGTTAAACTAGACATACCCAATTCCAGCAACCGTTCCTTATATGTTTTAGCCTCCAGTCCCCTGATCATCTTTGTTGCTCTTCTCTGTACTCTTTCTAGAGTCTCAACATCTTTTTTACATCGTGGTGACCAAAACTGGATGCAGTATTTCAAGTGTGGCCTTACCAAGGCATTGTAAAGTGGTATTAATACTTCACGTGATCTGGATTCTATCCTCCTGTTAATGCAGCCTAGCACTGTGCTGGCTTTTTTGGCAGCTGCAGCACACTGCTGGCTCATATTTAATGATTGTCCACTAGGACTCCGAGATCCCTCTCACATCTACTACTATTGACCAAGGTATCCCCTATACTATACCTGTACATTTGGTTTTTTTCTTGCCTAAATGTAGAACCTTACTTTTTTCACCATTGAATTTCATTTTGTTAGATAGCACCCAGTTTTCAAGTCTGTCCAGATCCTCCTGTATCCTAAGCCTGTCTTCTGGAGTGTTGGCTATTCCTGCCAGCTTGGTGTCGTCTGCAAATTTGATGAGTTCCCCATCTATCCCCTCGTCCAAATCGTTGATGAAGATGTTGAAGAGCACTGGGCCAAGAACAGAACACTGGGCACCCTACTACACATTTCCCTCCATGTAGATGCGGTTCCATTGAGAACCACACACTGAGTATGGCTGGTCAGCCAGCTATGAATCCATCTGGTGGTGATGCTGTCTAACCCACATTTTTCTATCTTATCAAGTAGTAGGTTGTGGCTTCTTTATCAAATGCCTTACTGAAGTCCAAGTAAATTATATCCACAGTATTCTTCTGGTCCACTAATTTTGTCACTTGGTCAAAGAATGCAATAAAATTTGTCTGGCATGATCTGTTTTTGACAAACCCATGTTGGCTTTTAGTAATGACTTTGTTTGCCTGTAGCTGTTCGCTGATTAGTTGTTTGGTTATCTTTTCCAGAATCTTCCCAGATATTGAGGTCAGGCTGATAGGTCTGTAATTTCCTGGATCCATTTCCCCTTTTCAGCTCTTTTTCAGTCCTCTGGTAGTTCCCCAGTGCTCCAGGAACTTTGAAAAATATATTTCAGTGGTTCTGATATCACATCTGCCAGTTCCTTGAGAACATTGGGTTGTAATCCATCTGGTCCTGGTGATTTGAACTTGTCTAGTTTGGACATGTGCTCACTTACCATATTCTTGCCTATCTTAACTTGTGTTTCTATTCTGTTATTTATGGCACTATTTTTGATAGGTTGGTCTTTTTTTTCCCTTTGTGTAAAGACAGATGCGAAAAACAAGTTAAATAGTTCTGCTTTCTCCCTGTTGCTTGTCACCTTCTTGCCACTTTCACCCACTAAGGGACCAATCATTTCCTTCACTTTTTTCTTGTTTTTTACATGTTGAAAGAAGCTTTTTTTGTTATTTTTGACTTTGGTCGCAAGCCTTAGTTCATTTTGACCCTTAGCTTTCCTCTTTCATCTTTGTAGGCTCGGGCTATTTACTATATTCTGACTTATTTGCTGATATTCTGACTTAGTTATGTGTCCCTCTTTCCACTTTCTATACTTGTCCTTTTTATCTTGTCTAGAAGTCTGGAACTGGCTAATAGGCAATCATTATGCCTTTATTACACATATGTTGAAACCAGTGAAGTAAAAATCACATTCTGTTTTATTGGTTAACTTTTCCATTTAACCAGTTTTCCGGTATATTTTTCACCATATGGAAATACTCAGATTTTTTCCTGCTCTCCAGAATCTTGCTACTACCTGTCTGACTGCAAACAATAAGAGTATATCAACTTTCTATGTTTCAATGTGTGCTTTCTATTATTTTTTTAAAAATAGGCCAATGTAGAATCTGATATAACGTGGAATAACTTTACAAGGCCATACATAATGATGCAATGAACCTTTTAATACATTCTTTTCTCCAAACTCATAAAATTTATACTAGATTTTATCATGTTAAGCTTTTTAGGCAAGATGTTTGTGTTCTCTTCTAATAGAATACTGTAATTTAGATCTTATGATTCACAGAGACAGATAAGATTACAGGTTGTCCTCAACTTACGACCACAATTGAGCCCAACATTTCTGTTGCTAAGCAAGACAGTTGTTAAGTGAGTTTTGTTCTATTTTACGACTTTTTTGCTATATTTGTTAAGTGAATCACTGTAGCTATTAAGTTACTAGCAGGATTGTTAAGTGACTCTGGCTTCCCCATTGACTTTGCTTGTCAGAAAGTCACAAAAGGTGATCATATGAGCTCAGGATATTGCAATCATCATAAATACATGCCAGTTACCAGTGGTGGGATTCAAATATGTGAACAATATTTGATTGGTTCTCTGTGTGGATGCTGCTTCCAGAAGTTCATTCTGGGCCTGGGCAACAAAAAATTAGCTACCGGTTCTGCCGAAGTGGTGTGAACCAGCTGAATCCCACCACTACCAGTTATCAGTCTGAATTTTGATTACATGACCATGGGGATACTATAACAGTCATAAATGTGAAAAACTGTCAAGTCTTTTTTTCAATGCTGTTGTAACTTTGAATGGTCAATAAACAAATGGTTGTAAGTCAAGGACTACTGTTCCTCTCCACATCATTATTATTCCAATGCCTAAGGTTTCATGAGAAAGTATTCAAATTAACCATATTTCAAAAGTCTTCTTTTCAGTGGAAGTTAAGATATATCATAGACTGAACTGATTAATTATGTGCCATCAATTTTCGACTCCATTAGCCACATAGACAGATTTTCTCCAAGGTGATCAATCCCTAGCACTGATATTTCAACTCTGTCTTGGACATGTTGATTCAACATACTCTTTGTACATATATCTTGTTTTTCTCCTGATGCTAATTTAAAAAAAGGGACATTTCATGAAAAAGAGATCCAGTTTTCCTCAGAATTTGCATTAATCTCTTTATATTGTTTTTAATACATATTATGAATGTTCTAAAACATATTTATTTTGGAATACTGTTGGAATATTGTTCTGTGCCTTTAAGTAAGTTTCCTTATTTATTTATTTTTAGATTATATTCATGATATTAACGTAACAGACATTGTTCCTGGTACAAATGGAAGCAATAGAGGTAAGCAAACTGGAAAAACAATTCTTGCTGTTGCAGTGTTCCCGTACCTTGGAATCTGGTTTACCTTAAGGACAAAATTCTCAATTTTCAACATTGTGAGGCAGTTGGGATGGTGAATCATTTGTAAGCCTTGCATGTTTGCATTCCTCATAGATTTAAAGTAGGCAGAGAGGAATAATCTTGGTAAATAATCCCTAAACAATAAATCATAAAATGATAATTGTCTTGCTTTCAGATAGATAATAACTGAAGACCACACAGTGTTTCACTGACTCAAATTCTCAAGCATGGAAATAGATGCTGGTAATAGTGCATATGTAAACACTTTTAGAACTTCTGCCTTTCCAGGTGGAAAGTTCTAATACAGCCTTTCATCAAACAATGAATCCTTCTTTTGCGTGGGTGAACAATTGAGAATTACAATAGTGCCATAAGGTTGTGCAAATCTTAAGGCATGAAATTTACCACCTAGCACAAAGCCCTTTCAGACTACAAGACGAATGAGAACAAAAAAAGAAGGTTCAGAATTGTTAGTCTTGTCCATCCTGGCAATAGCAGAGTCTCACTTTTTAGGTTGTTTTGCTGGTCTACTAGTTTAGTCACTTGAATAGTTTAGTATCTTGAAGAAAAAATGATTTTTTCAGATATTTGCAGAACAGAGGGATCATAGTTTCACAACAGAAACATCTTAGTTTTAAAAGCTTATCTCAAAAGCCACCCTGATGTTATTTCATTATTTGTTATTACATGGTACTGTTCTTAACTCTGCTAGCTAAATGTTGCATCAAACCAATAGGAAGAATTCAGCCTTCACTGTAACTTCATGTAAATTTCAGAAATGCTGTTAATTTTTCTCAAATTCTACAGTTATATAGATAGCAAGGAACAAACAAACTGGAAAAATAATGCTAATTATTGTTTTACATCAATCTATTCTCTACAAAGGTTTGTGCTTCAGGGAGTTGTAGCCAACTAGGCTAAAGGCCAGCATGGGATAAAAAAAATTACACTGGGAAATTAATTCATGCTTTCTGTATAAATCATGACTAATGACATACTAGATTCTCAAAAAGATAGCCTTCTATATGATTTTGGTCTTCCACCTAGATCAGTGGTGGCGAACCTATGGTATGGGTGCCAGAGGCGGCACTCAGAACCCTCTCTGTGGGCACATGTGCCATTTGCCTCAGTCCTAGGCCTTCAGCTGGGTTTTATAAAATCTTTTCGCTTTAGGTCTCTGCTGCCATGTGCAAAAAAAAATGTTCAATCAGTCAATTTCAACTTTTCGCAGGGAAAAAAAAAAGATCTTGCAAAGTTGGAATTGATTGATTGAACTTTTTAGTCCCACCCAGTTTGCTGTTACCACCACAGTCACGCCCACCCAATGGGCCACACCCAGCCAATGGGCCACACCCACATAGCACCCTACGATGAATAAGTGGGTTTTCGGTTGCAGTTTGGGCACTCAGTCTCTAAAAGGTTTGCCATCACTGACCTAGGTCTAACCTAGTAATTTCCAACATGATATCTTTTGAATATTGGGGAGTTCTAAGAGTCAAATCAAATCAAATCAGATCTTTATTGTGATCATATACCTCATAAATCAAAATCAAAATTCCCATTTGGAAACTACTGCACAACTATGAGAAAATTGTATAAAATGAATGGTGGAAAATTTAATGAGTAAAAGGAATAGACAGTACTCTGGAACTCTTTTTATGTGCATTAATATCTTAAAACTATAAAAAAAGCACCTTCCCTTGTAGAGTTCCACTTGTCTGGATCTGTTGCTTGATTGTGTTATCTTCCCTTTTGTGCAAAGTATTATATACCACTCAGAAATCTGTAGTTAAAGGAAAGAATGCTGAATGTATTATCTTCCCCTTTGTGAAAAGTATTATCTGCAACTCAGAAACCTGTTGTTAAAGGGAAAGAATGCTGGATCTGAATGCAGTATACTATTATGAATCTACCATTACATTTATAGTTTGAACTTGCTGTAATCCACATAAGTCTTTCAAGTTGTTGGGGCTATGAAAAATCAAAAATAAATAAACAGATATTGGAATCTGCTGACATCCAGGAGAACCATCCTTTAACTAAGATGCACAGCTATATCCAATCATACATGACTACATGCTGCTGAAATTCCATGCTGCTTATGTACTGCTTAGAAGCCTGCAGTTTGGTAGACTGTACCCTTGGCTCCTAATAATGATCCAAAAGATTATTTTGCAGTTTACGTGACATCTTTGCAGTATTTGGACTTGTTTCACTAGGCTAGAACTGAGGCAGTGCTCTAGAAGAAAACCAATTTGAAAGTAAGGGGAAGAGAAAACATGTTCAGGGACATCAAGAGTCTTATAAAACAAAAAAATATAAAGGAATTATATATATATGATAGATGACAGAGTGTTAGCCATTTCTTTCCTGTTGAGTACACGTGGATTGTGTTAATTCCAGCTCAGATGCCTTCCTGATGTGCATATGTTTTATAATTTGTATGTACCCAAGGTTGTGTTCAGTGGTACATTATAGCTCTGGCTGGACACATACTGTGCTGTGTGGCTAATTTTGAAAAAGTACCAATTCCCTATGTAGGTTTTAAAGACTTATAACAAAAGGAAAAGAGTATCCACCTCATAAGCAACCCCAGTAATTCTGGGGGGATTTGGGAAGCAGAAAATTGGCAAAATGAGTTTCTGTGCAAGGAGTTATAAGTTAGACTAATCAGTATTCAAATGATTTGAGCTACAAAAGTTGTGGTGATTTCATTGGGAATTGCAGCACTGCCCAGCTGTCGAAATGTTTTGAGTGAAATAAAACCAACATTTTAATGTATCTAGAGACAACCTGACTTATTAATACACTGGAAAACTATAACCCTCTGATAGCTGCCTTGATCCTTCTTCTCTTTTCATTGCAACAAATAGTGAATAGGGGAAGAGTGTATTAATTTACACAGCTGCAACAAATGAGATGTTAAATGCAGCACTCTTATATTGCACATCCCATCTTTCCCTATCAGAGGCCTAATGACCATATGGCAGCATGAAAAGGGCAGTTTGCATGATGAAGGATGGGGATTATTGTTCAGAGGTACTTCAGAGTTACTGGAGTGCAGCTCCCATCATTCTGGGCAGCATAGCCCAAGGCCTTTGGTCATGTTGTCTGGAAATGGCAGTAGCTATAATAATGTTATCTGAAGGATACCAAGCAAAGGAAGGCTCACTCCCGGTATTCATTTCTTACCTGCAAGAATTATGTGTGCATATAAACAATATGGAGATCATGCTTAAATAAAAGTAAGCCTGCCATAAACAGAGCTTCTATGTTTTTGGTTTTAGTGCTTTTACACCAGTGTTGACTCCTGGCAATACCTGGACTAATCCCTGTGGTTTTCTTATCACGATTTTGAAAGTGGTTTACCATTGCCTTCTTACTAGGGCAAAGAAAGTCAATGACTGGCCCAAGGTCACTCAGCTGCCTTTGTGTCTAAGGTAGAACTAGAACACTGTCTTCTGGCTTCTAGCTGATGCCTTAGCCATTACATGAAACTGACTCTTTTCTATGGATTAGAGTTCATATATTTATTCTCAGGTTATTGTTTTGCTTTAGACATAAATGATTCTTTGCCATACGGATGAGTGGCTATTAGTCTTAGTGGCAGTGAGACTGCTCTGGAGGGAATCTAGTGGACTTTCTTGTACAATTGACTGGCCATTGTAAGAACAGACAATTGGACTATATGGGCCAGCAGGGCACTGCTTATGCTTATTTGAAGAGGTTAATCTAATGCAGTGTTTCTTAATCTTGGCAATTTTAAGATGGGTGGACTCCAATTCCCAGGATTTCCAGCCAACCAAGATTGAGAAACACTGAACTAAAGTTCAAGCTTTGATTTCCAACACATACTTCCTCATTATCACCATCACCACCAAGTGCAAATGATTTCCTTAAGCTAAACAATCATTTTCTTTCCTTTTTAATTTTACAGTAATATGTCCTAGTGATGGTAGCCATGAAGTACCAGGAAATGAAACTTTTGAATTTACTTCTACAAGTGCTGCTGAATTTGAAGAATTTGAAAAGTGGTGGGACAAATCCAAAACCGTTCCATTTTATTTAACCATCATTCTTCTACTGTTGAATTTTAAGTCTCCATCTTTTTTTGCCAAGTTTAACATATTAGGTATGTAGTAATCATTTTAAAAATTTAAAAAGTATGCACAATAGATTATTTTTAGATATCTTGACTCAATACATTTTTTATTAGTTATGGACATCTCTACACAAAAGTATTTGCTTTGATTTTTCAGCATCTCATGAAATTTAAAACTTGCCAGGGGTGGTGGTGAGGGGAATAACAGGCCTTGAATTAACTTGGAGCAGCAAATGTTGGGGAAGATTTCATATGTTGTTTTAGTTCTTCAACCTCTCTTTCCACTGGAAAATGCTTCCTTCTTACAAAGACAGTGCTTCCACTGTGGGAAAAGAAAACATTTTGCTCCACTCTTTTTTCTCCAGTAACTGGAAAGCAATTTCGTCCAGATTTCATCATGTTTAATGATCCCTCAAAATGGTTAACTTTTGCTAGTTGACATCTCTAATTGTGTTTTTTTAAACTTTAAAAAAAGACAGCAGTAATCCAGTTGTGAATCTATTACATTGTATAGTTCAGCCAAGGAAGAAAGAACAATTGTCTACTTTAACCATAACAGAAAGGTTTCAAACTTTTTGCATTTTCCTTATTCTTTTTATTCAATTGGAGATATTTCTTGAAATAGTAAAAGGTTAAAACAAGACTATGAAGGCTTAGAAATCCATAGGAGTTTATATTTTTGCTCATTTTGTTTCCAGTTTTTCAAATGCTGTTTTATTTTCTCTGTATGCAAGTATATTCACACACATATAAGAAAGTAATAGGTAAAGTAATAATGAAAGTAACAGATAAGGTGAAATTATACGTTGTAAAGCAATATTGTTCTGCAATATTATTGTAAAGCAAGGCAGTAATGCAATCTGTTTATCCTTGAGGATCAGATCATGTTTATGCAAATGGATGTGCAAAATATGCTCGCTTTATGTTGCAGAGGGACTGCAGTACTATAAAGGAAGTTTTTGTACTGCAAATTCATTATTTTTTATGAAAATATCCACATTTAAAACACATCTGTATTTTGTTACTTTGTCTAGAATTTCTAGTGTCCAAAACCTTGATTAATTTTTCTTTCAGATAATTATTATAGGAATAATAGTAGTAATCATAATGTAGTAGTAATAATTTTAAAATTATTTTGTCCTCTCACTAACTTATGTTCCAGTTTGGTATTGTTGAATCTGATGCCAAGTAACTTCATCTCAGTCAGTCACTATTAAATTGATTTACAAGAAGAATATAAAAGAGAGAAGCTGGACTGTAATGTGCTAAGTCTCATAGAGGTTAAATAACTTTTTTCTCCCTCTGTCCATTAGTTTAAATATGTCTAGATATCATTGGTTTTTTTTCCCCACTGCAGGTACTGTCTCTGTCATTTATTTAGTTATTCTTGTTACTATGAAAGCTGCTCTTCTAGGATTCCATTTAGAATTTGATTGGACTGCAACAAATACATATTTTGTGCCAGGTAAACTTTAAAAAAAAATTCTGGACTATTCCCTTTAAATAATTTAACAGACTGAATAGGGCCTGCAGGGCAGAATATGCTTTCTGCTGTAATCTTACTTATACCTATCTTGCTATAATCCAAGCCCTAATTGACTAAAACACATCAGGCCTGTAGCTTCTCTACCTATAATGAAGGCTGGAACCATCCCTATAGGCAAAACTGGGTCACCCATGCTAAGCCATAGTTCACTAAATAAGATACGATAACTGGGTACACACATAAACATAATCCTTAAATTGGATAGTCACCACAGTGGTGATTCTACTTCAGATCTGAAGCCAAGACAGTGGTTTTGTTCTTCTTCCTATAAAAAGACTTGTAAAGAGGTGTCACAGGTTATTTCTTTTGCTTTTGCTGGGAATACAATATGTCCATGGTGGCGAACCTATGGCACGCAGAGCCGTCCCTGTGGGCACGCACGCCATTGCCCCAGAGGGCTGCTCCCTTCCCTCTCCACATGCGCCAGCGCTCTCGCTCTCTTTCTCTCTGCACTGGGAGTCGGAACAGCTGCAAGAGCTGGGCGGATCCGGGCTGGATGGTGGAGGCGGGGCTTTTTTTGTCATACAATGCAGGTTGTATGAACGGAAGCTGCCAGCGCAAGTCCAGGTATGCCTGCAGAGTGATTTTGTGCCCCCCCACGGCCGACCTGGGCTCCGGAGGCCTTTTCCAACCCTCTGTAGCCTGGATCGGGCTGCTGGGGGGGGGCCCGCAAAATCGCTCCACAGGCATGCATCCAAGCTGGGCTGGGCTGGGCTGGTTGGACGTGGAGCCTCCTCACCGCTTCTTCCCCCGTGGACATCGGGAGAACCCACCCTACCTACCGCTCGTCCCAGGGCGCCCGCCAAAGACCTTCTGGATCTCCCCCAACCCTGCCTGGCCCCCACAGGCATCTCTCCCCAGGAGCAACATTGTGTTGGCCATGCCCTTCCAATCTGTCATGACCACTGTAACCACACCCATCCAGCTGGCCATGCCCACCTGGCACCCGGCGATAAATAAGTGGGTTTGGGTTACAGTTTGGGCACTCAGTCTCTAAAAGGTCTGCTACCACTGCAATATGTTGTCAAAATAAGCTCTGAAGAATATTGTTTTCTTCTGCTACTCTTTGATTAGATTATTCTTTATTTTCTTGGGGAATCCTGCCTGGGGAATCATTATCCAGGTGCTAAATTTAATTATTCCTGGACAATCGCATACAGCTAAAGGAATTACAAACATTGATTCCTCCTAGGGATTTCTTCTCAATTTGCTCATACTTTATAGGCAGTCCTCCGGTTTCCCTTAGCCCATATGGATTGGTACAGTAGCTAACAGCCATTACAACAAAAACAAAACAGAATACTTAAAGATAGATTTCAATGCCATTCTTTTCTTCAAAAAAAGAAAATCGAAAATACCCTGTAACAAGAAGTTCTTGATATTCTGTGAACATTGCCTTCCACATGTAGGTTTCTCATGTGAGAGGCTTTATAGAAATGTTCTCTTTAAAGAAAAGTGTTGGAAAAGGCCTTTAAGAAACAGGATTGTGGTGATAACATGGCAGTGTTAATAAATCAGGATAAGTACTGGTGAAATAGCCATTTCACTATGGCCACTTGGCTGTCAGTATTTTTCATTAATTAGAACACATAATGCTAGGTTTTTCTGGTTAGTATGTAATATTTTTTCAAGATTATATCAAGAATGATATAAGCAAGGAAATCCATTACACTAAGATCTCCCAAAATTCTGCTTTGTTTTTTGTTCTCTGCTTGTTGAACAGAAAGATTTTCCTTTCCTTCCTTCTTTTCTCATTTGTACTTCCTTCTCTTTCCTTGCCTGAAAGAGTTTTCCTTTGTCTAGCAGAAAGGTCTTTTTTCTTGTTATTTTGTTCACTCTATGCCTAACAGAGGCTTCCTCATGGCAGGATGATTAGACCATTCTCTCTGGCCAAGCCTCACCTCCCTACTGTCACCATCTGGACAGCTCAGGAGCAGCACAAGTGGGTGGGGATTCCCAGAGGACACCACTGCTTAGCATGCAAGGCTTTAGGGCATCAGTGACACAATCTGGCTGCCAGCTGTCAGGCCGCGCCTTGTCCTTGAATATTCCTGCCAGCAGTCCTCATGGTCTACCATTCCTCTTGCAGACCATGAAAAATGAACTGGAAATTGTTAGTAAATTATGAGGCAATCTTTCCCAATCTACTTCCTTTCAAATAAATTGACCCCACATTACATAGAGTTCACAGATGGTATGGGTCAAGGACAGTGTGTTCCCTCTCATGTGGAGAATCAAAATGTATTTGTTTCTTGTCAAGCATGAACATTTCAAACCTGTTTAAACAGCAGAGTTTACTGTAGTTCTAAATTAGTTTGAATAAATGATTAATACAATATATGGTGGATAACATTCATAAA
Source organism: Crotalus tigris (assembly GCF_016545835.1). Taxonomy (NCBI): domain Eukaryota; kingdom Metazoa; phylum Chordata; class Lepidosauria; order Squamata; family Viperidae; genus Crotalus; species Crotalus tigris. The sequence goes on from NW_024096482.1 coordinate 1,554,674, forward strand.
CTAAGGCCATTTTGATTAAAAGAAGAAGAACTGTTGTTCTCTATAATGGGAAGCATCAGAGGAGGAGTTTGTTAGAATCCATACCAAGATTTTGGATCTGTGGTTTGGATAATTTTCTCCTCCTTTTTTCCAGACATTATAATAGAGTAAATAATAGTTCTTAAAAGGGTTTTCTTAGTTAGTGGCTGATTTTATGGTAAACACAAGTTCCTATACACATGATGAAACAGAGTGATTTTAACTGTAGCTTGACAGCAGAGTAGGAGAAAAATAATATTTGTGCTTGAGAGCTTACTTTGAGTGCTTGAGTGAAATATAATTCTCTCAGATCTCCTAGGTAAAAGTCCAAGTAGGAAGAATGGGGAGTAGGGAGTAAATATGATAGTAATCATACTCAGATCATTTGCCCAGGTTAGAATCTCCTGGCATGCTAGCTCATATTTTTGTCATGTGACAATCTCATTGGTGTGTGATAGAAGACATGCGGGATATGTATATGGACCAATACTTCACCCTTGGCTATCATTATTGCATCTACTTGGCTGTCCGATAGTTTTGTCTAACATGCAATGAGGCTTTCCCATAATAGTCTTCCAGATGGCTTTTGTCAGAAATCATTGCTCAGATGTTACTATTTACTGGCACACTTCATCTGTGAATGTTTGCATGATTATCCAAACAAGGCAGGAAAAAGAGCAAAAGAGGAGGGAGAGAATTATGCAATTCTTTTGGGTTGTTTGTGAATCTGAACAGATGTTAAGTTAGTGAACTTGGTAAATCCAGCTTTAACTTTAATCAGGAAAGTCTTACAAACATTAGAATTTCAGCCTTGTATTTTGATAAATCATGGGTGGGCAACAAACTCATCATTGAAAAGTCATCTATGAATTAAGTCAGCAAGGAAGCATCATGTTTCTACTTATTTTTGTGAAATGGGAACAATACATTTTGTACATGCAATATGATCAGTGTGGATGTCAATAAAACAAAGCAAAACTCTTAAATAGATATTCTAGAGCAGACATCAAAATAATTCCACTCCATTTTCTTTGGTACTAATATTTCTACTGGCCTCAATCTGGCACCATATCTTAACTGGGAATATGTAGCATGCTAATCATAATAGTTTGTTGCTTTCTGCTATTGTGATTCTAGCCGTAGGCTTATACTGTGCATGAACCCAGCCAAATGTGGTTTCATCAGTAAATTATCATTATGCCAACCATGGCTTAGTCTCTCATACAAATGGAACTAATTTCTATTATAGAGATATGTAAGTAACCTAGTAGGAAAGCAGTGTCCTGCTTAAACTTCCATTTGTTTTAAAACATAGCCAGAAAAGCCATTCTAGTGGTAGAGAAGGGAAAGCAAAACTTTTTTTTGAGCTTAGCTGGTCAGTCAGAGAACAGCTTGTCTTCAAAGATAAGATTTTACTATTGAATAGTAATTCATGGTATCTAAAATAGATGACAACAAAAAGAAATATGTTTTATTGATTGTTAAATTAAGATGTTACCCATCAATACAAAATAAGCTGGAAAACAATTATGTATTAGGTATAAACATACATGTTTAACTTAAACCTTTTTTAAAAAAATTATATTTAAATACAAAGGAAATGAATGTTTTTTTACCTTTTTAAAATCTGCATTCCTATACATACTTGAGATGAGTGTGGCCCATTTTCAATGCATCTGCATATCCTAGTGTAGAAAATGCTACAAAGCTGTTACTATCACATTCACGAATGCTTCCTTTTAGCTTTTATTTTACTTGTATTAGTTAGGACAAGATTAACCCCGATCCCAGAAGTCCTCGGTATAGCTGAATTCTGCATCATAGTAGAACATTCTTACTTTCCTAATATGCAGACTGTGACTTTTTTTGGGGAAAATGCTTCTTTCTTGTGGAAAATGTGTTCCCCCCCCTAAATGTGTTCAGTATTATTATTTAGTCTTCTATGGTTTTCAAAATTTAAAAAATGTGATTAAAATGATGTAACCGCATTGTAAATAATACAAGGCAATATAAATGGGCGGATAGTTGTTATAACTACTATTTGGATAGCTTTTAGGAAAGAAGAGTAAAATGAGCGGAATTAGGCATTTGTTTTGTTTTGTTGGTATGTTTGTGTGTGTGTGTGCATGTATGTGCGAGAGAAAGATTTATTCAATATCAGTTATGAATACAATGTCCAGGAGGCAAGCAATATATTAAGAACTGTCTAATTTCTAATTTCATACAGCTATTTCTATAATGGTTGGTTTTTCTTTTACATCTAATTTGCTTGCTGCTTCTCCGGTATGTTTTGCCAAGCTTAAATATATCTTACCTGAATGTATAACAGCTGCCACTACAAATATGATTGGGAACTTGGCTTAGAAATCAATAGACTGGACATCTGGGATATTCATTGTAACATTAACAGTCACCACTCCAAAAATTCTGATTTATATTTTTCTTTCTCCAGAGTTCAGGATCTTTTTTCCTCAGCTTACAGGTGTGCTGACCCTGGCTTTCTTTATCCATAATTGTGTAATTACGCTACTTAAGAATAACAGGAACCAAGAAAATAACGTAAGTGACTACTGGAGAAAATATGTTTATGTGCAAAAAATGACTCTTCCTGAAAATGCTTTTTGTAATGGTTATTATGTGCTCAGGTATTGCCTGTGCTGAGGTCATGTAAATTTCAGCACCTTAAGTCAATGTTTGCTCGCCTTAGCCTGCAGCTAGTTTTCTCTGAATGCTTCATTAAACAATCAAATATTATTAGGGCCAGCTCTTTTCATGTCAGAATGAAATTCTTACTGTACAGATTTTTTGAAGCACATCATGTCATGCCCTGCTCAAAATAAGATTCTGAATAAATCAAGTAAGGAAGTCATTGATGGCTTTCAGTTTGAGAAAGTTTAGAGAACCATTTCTAATGTTCCGAGGCTGTTCCATTCCGTATTCATACACATAATTTTCAACTGGCAAAGATGTAGGATAATAATGAATCTTCCCTACAGTGGATGTTCTATCAAAATGACTCCATTAGCTCTGCATAAAATCATTTGTCACTTCAGCCAGTGTCAGTCTTCACGACTGACTTTTGAAAAAGCATTGAGCAGCAAGGCAGAACATTGATACTTATCTCAAGTTTGCCATTCAGCATCTGGATGACCTTCCAAATATTTGGATAAATGTTTTACAGCTGGTTCACAAACTTAAATAGTCATGAATGACGCATGAATTCTGGTTCATTAACATGAGGACCAGAACACTGATTTTTGTATATTTATACTAAAGGCTCTAATGAATCAAGAAAGAAGAAAATGAAGGGTAACATGGTATGTCATTAAACAAAAAAATATTAAATTTTTAAAGAATGTTGAAAAAAAAAGGTATAGTGCATATATTTTTTTGCCCTTTTACTTTGACCATTTATTTGACTGCATTTTTTATTCATCAGAACACAAATATTTGGTTTGGTTTGGGGGTATTGTTGAATAGCAGCATAAAACCTTTGAACCTAATAATGTGAAACTTGGCACTTCAGACGAGGCAATTATTCCTGAAAATAATTTTAAATTCTGCCAAGAAATCAAAAGGATATTTACAATTCTCTTTAAAGAGTAGGAGGATTGAAAGGGGAAATGCATATTTTGTTTTTATGAAATTACCATAAGTACAGCTCACTTCCAAAATATTTTTTAATTGAAAGTAGGCTGAATTTATTATTTTCTGTCTCAAAGAAAAAAGCAATTGCAATTACATGAGTTCTAGTTATAACTTCCAGTAATAATAATAATAATAATAGTAAAGTTGGACGGGACCTTGGAGGTCATCTAGTCCAACCCCCTACTTAAGCAGGAAACAAACCAGGTCCTGGGTAAGGACTCGATAGGTAGACAAAATGCCAAATCCTGTCTGAACATCTGGCTGACTGTGCGATGATCCATAATAATAATAACTATAACAACAACAACAACAAAAAAAAATTCTTCCTTATCTTGGCTTGGCACTATGGATTAAAGCTGTATGATGGAAGTAGCTTAAAAAGAAATGAAGTAAGAAGTACAGATAGTCCTTGACTTCAAACCATTCTGTGTTTGAAGTTACAACAGCCATAGGGGTTACTCCATTCCACAGGGACTTATACCAACTTCAAGATGGAGATGGTAGTGTCATGATTTCAGTGTGCTTTGCTGCCATGATAATTGCCATCATTGGAGGTAATATGAATTCTGCTTTATATCAGAGAACTCTACAGGTGAAATGCAAATGCATTATGTGGCAAACTGATCCCAGCCATACCAATCTACTAGGGAATGGATGAAAAAGAAACTTAATATTTTTGAATGACCAAATAGTAGTTCCTAGAAATTATAGGAAGTGTTAGTGATATGTCCAATTAATCAGTTTAAGAGGGCAAATACTTTTTCACACAGACACATATATTAGCTACCTTTGTTTCTGCGATAGATAAAACAAGCATCAGAGTTTGTTCACTCCATCTCTCTTCATATAACAGAAGGATCACATGAAGCTCTGCCTGATTCCGTCACAAAGATATGCAACATTTAAACAATCTGAAAGGTGCTTTCCAAATTGAGCCACTTGGGAGAATTGCTTCCTTAACCTTCTGCTTTTGGAGCAAAACAAAACGGAAAAAAAAACTATCAGTGTAAATGATGACTGGGAAGCCCCCCAGGAGTCCTAATCTTTTATAAAATGATCACATGAACTTTATTCTCCCATATTTTCAAACTTATTTTAATTGTTCATGGTGACCATGTTGAGCAGCGGTTATTTGATGTTTCTACTAAATATGCTTTCCATATTTAACATAAGAGCTGAACTTGATGGTTTTTGTAGCATAAAACTGAAGCTAAACTCTTTCACTATAGCAACACAAAAATAACATATTCTAACTCCTTTGTATTGAAGAGATGCTTATTTTAGAAGGTTCTCATCTTTCTGTTCTTATAAGTAGAGAAAGAGAAAAAAAGTGTTACTTTCTGGGTGAATATGGAATCTAAATCTGTAAACTTTTTACACTGTAGCACAGCCTAATGCTTTAGACCAGTGGTTCTCAACCTTTTTAATGCCACGACCCCCAACCGGTTGTAAGTTGAGAACCACTCAACCGGTCGTAAGTCGAGGACTACTCAACTGGTACAGCACCGTTTGCAGAATGGGACTTTTGGCGGGCTCAGCAGGGCAGAGACAGCCTGGACAATTCCTATTGGCTTTTGAAAGCCAATAGAATTAGACTCTATTTAAGAGAGTCTATTCTACTGGCTTTCAAAAGCCAATAGAACAAAAGGGAGTAGCACAGCTAAGGAAAAGGGGGAAAAAATGGCGGACTGCGTTGTTTGGCGACCCCCGTGAAATGGTCGTTCGACCCCAAATGGGGTCCTGACCCACAGGCTGAGAACCACTGCTTTAGACTGTAGCCTAGCCTAATGTTTGCAGATCTCACTAGCAGTCTAGTGTTTCCAGAACTAGTGTATTAATATTCAAATGTCTGCAGTAAAACAAGTTCAAAGTTCAGAGATTGAGATCACTGTTTGTGCTATGAGCAAGCATTGACTAGATATAAAATCTGTTACGTTCTCCATTTTTAAATTCATATCATCCCTATCCTGCTTGAGTAATGCAGCTGTTGAACAGACAGCAACAGACTGGGGAGGGGAAGCATGTTCTGCCAAGGAAGAAGAGAGTTCCATAAGTTGTTGGTTTTCAATTTGGGTTTGAAGATCCCATTGCAAAGAGTTAAAGGAATTATATCTATCTGAAGATAAATTAAGGTCAAAATTACTCACTGAAATTGTCTGTGTTTGTTGTATAATTGTTCATTTTCCGTTGCTTCAGGGACTTGGACAAAATCTGGGTTGCAGAGAGTATACACTGTCTCTTCTTCTTTTTTCCCCTCATTCTTGAGTTCTGATTTGTAATTGTAGTCCTGGAGCAGGTGATATAGTTGTGAGAGTAATTTAATAAATATTAAAAAACAAGAAAATAAAAATGGAATGTTGCAAAATAGAAAAATTTAATGTTTTTCTACACACTGCAGGTGTCTGTGGTTCTATTACACATAACATTATAGTTCTATGATTCTGTGAAAACACTGTAGGAATGTAGATAAATGTTCAAACAGTGCTGGGTATCCAAGTGAAGATCCCCACTTGAGAAGAATGAAGTCAACCAGGAGTATTCATGCCAGAGTCAAGAATGATGTTAATAGGGACATGGATTTGATCCTATGACGTGGCTGTCATTTTGACTTTTTTAAATATCCCCCCAGAATCTTATATCTCTGTTTTTCTACTATATCATCATAAATCACAAATCAATAACCCACTACTAAAGAACTGAATAGACTACAGTATGGTCCAAGATGTTGTATAAGTGCCTGTTTGTAAAGAGAATCCAAAAAGAGAAAAAGGGGTAGAAATGGAAAGAGGATGGAATGAGCTGTCAGAGAAGACATAATCTTGCAAGGATTTTGAGGGATTGTTGCTTACAATCTCTATAATAAAGCAGCCCAGTGAAAAGGAAATTGGGTGAACCACAACTTTTTCTTTGAAATGGAGGAAGTCATAACATTTGCTTCAAATGATGAGCAACAGTCCTGAAATAAAACTCAAAAGACTGATTTAGAAAGTGATCCAATTTCTGAAAAGGGGATTTTGCAGGCAAAAAAGGATAAATAAAAATGAACTTGCTTATTATTCAATTTCAAGGAATTTACAACAAAAACATGGTTTCCTCACTGTCCTTTTTATTTGTACAATAATATTGTAAGGATAGGTTAGTTGAAAATTAGTGACAGAAACATCTACAATAGGGCGAAAAAAACAAAATGGCAGCTGCAACTGTGTGGCCAAAGCTCTGCCCTCTTTTAGCGTGTTGCCATTTGAATTTTTTTTTTAACAAACCCTTCCCATCCTTCACCCCTGATTCACCTCTTTTGTAAGCCATGAAATCTGGAAAAAAATTATTTCATTCATCAAGGCAACAGAGCCTTTATCCAGTGCTGTAGTTTGCCCACATTGTACTTTAAATGTGTAGAAAACTAAAAGGCACTGCTAGACTTGAAGCATTTTCTCCCCAACTAAATAGTATAAAAAGCATTCAATAAAAGAAGACACTTGTACAATTTCCATATGTCATTTGATATCCATATTTTTCGAAAAGGAAAAGTTTAGTTTTTAACATGGGGCCTGGCCCAAATTGATTCATTTTGAGAACATCATGGCTTAATTAGCTTTGATCTCCAAATTTATAACTTTTCTTCATGCCCTTGAATGTATGCTAAATTGTTTTGTTTGTGTGTGTGTAACTGCTTTAACTCACAGCCCCAAAATCACTGTATTGTATCTACTTAATAATTAAAAATAATAATTTAAGAATCATTGTTCCATGATTTAACTGTTTAAGGATTTGTCCTGTAACTAATTTTCCATACAATAATTGAAACAAGCTGATTTTATTTGTTTGCTGTTTCTTGTGTTTTAACTACAGGTCAGAGATCTTTCAATTGCCTACTTTTTAGTTGGTTTAACGTATCTCTATGTTGGGGTGCTAATCTTTGGCTCTTTTCCATCTCCACCATTGAGCAAGGAGTGTATAGAACAGGTACAGAAACCTTTAATATGGGGATTTTTTTTTAACTTGCTAAGGATTATAGGTAAGGATTGCTCTCTTTTCTTTTATCTTCATCTGCATTTAATGTAATGTTATTATCAAATCTCACTTTCATTTGATCAGGCCAGAATTATGAACAATGTCATACTTAAATAATACCAGATTTTTGTAATTAAAGCTATATTGGTATCATTAAATATTAGCCACCAGTTGCATCAATCATTTCAGTGTAGATATTAATAGTTGATTACTTTTTCAAATTAAGAAATTTGGTTCAGATAAATGTGTCTTGGTTTAATTAGCTGGCTTAGTGAGTTTTTAATCTGTACATTCATCTCCTTTGAGCGAAAGAAGCTAAAACTAAATGAAGACATTTCTAATTAAGTATAGTTTCCTTTTTTGTCTGAACTGGAAAAATATGTTTATCAGTTCTGCAACAGCTACAATCCTTAGGCTATTATATGAAGTTCCAAGCTGATAGTTTCCTGATTCAAATGAAATATGAAATAAGGGCTAATTAGGGATTTCCTGGATTATTCTCACCTTGAACAAACAGTTCATATGCCAACCAAATATTTATTTGTCATATTGTTTACACAGCTGAGATGACATCCAGATTGGCTCAGTGTCTAATTAAAGTATGGTACAATTTTCCAAATGTAAACAGTGGTTATATGGAAGTATGATGATATACACTGGATTGGTGCATAAATAAAAATTATCTGTACAGCTGGAAAAGAAAACAGATCATTAAGCAAAAATTGTTTTTCTATTAATGTTCCAATGTAGCTGAGCATCTCAAAATATTTTTTTATACATCTGAAGAAATGCATTTCTCTAGGAATCTATGTCAAAATAAATTTGTTTAAGGAAAAACAATACATACAGTAAATATAGAACTGCATCTGTGTGCATGTGTTTGTATTGAGAATATAAAATACTTAAGAATTTGTCCCATTTAAGATACAAAACTTAATTTGCAATAAAACTGCAGTTTTTAAAATTCTGAAACCAAGCCATCAGTTTCATTTGTGCTTCAGGAACAAAATTCTGTAACTTCATGCATAATTGTTTCCATGATTAAAAAAACAAATATGTACCGGTAGATGAAGCAGTTGTAGAATTCTCCAAATCTTATGTATTCCGATTATGATCATGACAGTGTTGATGTGTTATATATTCTTTATATAGAAACATCTTTATGTTTATTGCTTTAGAATACTTGATATACTTACAGTAGATCATAGAGGCAGAAGGAAATGATAGCCCCTTTTCACTTACATCACAAACTTTTCTTTCGGTTAGAATTTTTTAGATAATTTCCCCAGTAATGACATCATGTCATTTCTTGCAAGAATATTCCTGCTGTTCCAGATGGTGACTGTGTACCCACTGCTTGGCTATTTGGCACGAGTTCAGTTTTTAGGACATGTCTTTGGAAATGTTTATCCAAGGTAAATCACTCCTTTTTTACATACCTTAATTCTATTCCTTGTTTTCACATCCATGTCTTAGGAATATTCTGTCACTGCTCAATTGCCAGTGTTAGAGCAAACATTTTATTGTGGTTAGTGATGGCTTTTCATTCATGCCTCATGTCAATGTCAAAGTGGGGGAGTATTTTCAGTTTTTTTTTTTTTTTTTGGCTTAAAATGATATGTAAACAGGGCCATTGATATTCCATAAGTAATTTTAGAGCAATTAACCAAAATTTGGCATCTTGATTTTGGGTGATACATTGATTGCAACTGTAGCTTGGTGTAATGTGCAAGTGGGATTCATGATTTCTTTATGGTTTCTTGGTTTTTGTTGTTGTTGTTGTTTGTGTTCTACCCAAGACTCTTACTTGTCTACAAAGTACATTCTCTAGTAAGAACAGCTAAAAAATAAGACAAAACCAACAAAAATTGGCCAAATTAACAGTGAGTCCTTTTTCTTTTAATTTGAAGGAGAATTCTTGCTTGCTAATTCAGGATTCATCCTTGTCATAAGTCTCCTAGGTGAATTTTTATGTGCCTTTTTTCAGAGACCTTTCTGACAGATAAGGAAGGTTACATGAACAGTTGAAGAATCCTGACTCTAGTAAGGTCCACATTTTATATATTTTTTATTACTTATTATATTTTTTAGAATGCCAGACACCCAACAACTCTGGTCTTTTCACACTTAAAAATACAGAAAACAATAAAATAATAATAAAAACAAAGAACAAAAGATGGTGCAAACCAGACAAACTCAGAGCAAAGTACATTACCCAGAAGGGAGCCTCACTTACCCTCACCAAAAGTCTTCAGTCTCTGGTGGGGCCATCCAGATCTCGGGGGCAGGCCCTATGGCAGAGAAGATGAGTTTGAAGGATCCCAACAGGTGGCATTAATACAAGGAACCCAAGCAGTATAGCCTGTAGGGCATTGTAGGTAACAACCAGCATCAAACCCAGAAGCAAACTGCCAACCAGTGCATCTTATGAAGCAGAAGTACTGCATAAGCAAAGTGAAGCATGCCCATCACCCACATTACTGGAACAAATGGTTCTGGATGCAAATGGTTCATTTGGTTCTGGATGGCCTTAAAGGGCAGCTCCAGGTAGAAAGCATTGCAGTAGACAAGCTGCGAGGTGACCAAGGTATGAGGGATTGTCTGAACATTTTCTTTTAAGATTCCAAATATACAGATATGGTTATTTGCTATTTTTATGTTGGCTGCCACTGGAAGCTAAAAAAGGGACTTTAGACCCAGATTTTATCTCTCAGAGTTGAGATAAAAATGCAGACTTGCTCCCACTATCTGGTAATAACTTTAATACCCCTAACAGTTCAATCCAAAAAGTTGAAATAATTTATTTGCTGGTTGGTAACAATTTCCTGGAAACTTAGTGTGTTTAGAAACACATTAATCCCAGGTTATTATGCTAAGTGGAGATCTGTCAGTTTTCCAGAAGTTTCAGCTACATCTAACACCAGCTGTAAGAATCTACTTCCTGATCTGGAGGCTAAAGAAGTATATTTATAGTCGTGTTCTGGCACCCATGCTGGCTTTGTGTGCTCTTCAGCACCATCTCAGTTTTAGAGATGCTATGTTTTTTTCAAAGAGCTGATTGGGTATTGTGATAAAGCACCAAGTTAGAAACTAAGAGACCATTGTTTCAGTTCTGCCTGTGCTACAGATCCAACTAGGTAACTTTGGGCTAGTCACACTCTCTGAACTATAGTTAGAAGGCCACGGCTATCTGCTTCTGAAGTCTTATGAAGAACACTGCACAGACTTCTCAACAATGACTCAAAGAAAGAAAAGGGGTTTCTAAAGTGTTTCATTAAATTCAGGGTATCCATATACACACACTCCAGAAAAATAGTGGCAATAATTTTTTATAAATTTATGTAGCACCCCAAATCTTTTTCTTGAGGTAATTGTACTGCTTTGTCTTGTGGTAGGACTGGCTTTGTTCAGGTTGCCTTAAGGTTCATTTATAGCCATAAATTACAAGCATCAAATAATAAATGTGTAAACCACTGTGATGATGGCTTTGCTTTGGCAGGAGATTTACCATTTTGAATTAAAGATGTCAGGAATAAAATAGTATAATCTTGCAAGTCTGAAAACACGTTCCTCCTCTCTTGCCTTTAATTTCCAGAGAATTAGGGACGGTCCCACCTGAGATGCTTTCTCCACCCTCATCGAGTATCTTTTATCAGACTGCAGCTTTTTCTTCTTTCTCCCAAAGTTATTCTCATAGCCTATTATGGAATCAGACATGCAGCAACACTGCTTGGTGATCAGCACTTTTTCAAACAACATGCCCCACTCTGTGGACCACAAGTGGTGATTGAAATCTAATATATCAGGGTGGGAAAGGCTTTTTAAAATAATTGTAAAAGTTGATAGTGATTTCTCTAGAACAGAAAGTCTATTTTTTGCCTTGATTTTCAGGATCCATTTTAAAATATACTAAAAAACAATATGCAGATTATTATTATTTTTAAAAAAACTTGTTTAAAATATCTTTTGTGCAATAGTGAACATAATTTCAGAGGAAGTCTCTGTGCTACTCTAAAGAACAAGGGTACTGACCTCTCCTATTAAATATTAGCATCGTTTCTTTTTAATGTATTAATTTGGAGGGAGGCAGTGAATTGCTTGAGCAAATCACCATTGGGACTGCTAAATATTATTTAGAAGCCATAGAATATAGTCGTTGGTTAACAATCACTCATTCAGCAACCAGTCAAAGTTATGACAGTGATGAACAAGTGGCACTTACAACCAGTCCTCAAAGTTCTTGCCATCCCAGCATCCTGATTGCACTTGGCAACTGGCTTCTACTTCCATGGTTGCAGTGCCCTGTAGTCATGTGATTGCCATTATCAATCTTCCCTTGCAACATTGACAAGCAAAATCAATTGGGAAGCCAACAGAGGAGATGGTAAATTACTTGGGTAAGTTTTCACCCCTGGGCACAGCCATCCCAAGCCTCATTATCCTTGTGCTGTGCTGCAATGTATCTTTGAGCAACCTCACCTGCCCCATAGCAACCACTTACCTGCCTAACAACCTGCTTGCAAGACACCTTTGTCTTGTAATTTCCTGCTGGAATCCCCTCTAACTGGTTGTTGGAAGCCATCAGGTAGCCTCGCTTAACAATGACAATGGGGACTGCAGAAATTGCTGTGACTAAGCAATGTGTGTGATGTCATGCTTTATGACCACATTACTTAATGATACTTCTGATTCCAGTTGCCATCATTAATTAAGGACGATCTGTATGCATTGGGCTTAGAGTCAGATTAGCATAGGAGATTTTTATTTGTATCCAAGGAGAACCCATGTACTTCTCCGTAGTCTAGTCTAGTCTACACCAGGGGTCCCCAACTCCCGGTCCATGGACCAGTACCGGGCCACGGCATGCAGCAATTGGTCCGCACAAACAAGCAGAGCCCCATCCACGGGATGCAGGCAGCACACAAAACCATGCATTCTTTGGGCCGCGGAAAATCTTCTCTCCATGGAACCGGTCCCTGGTGCCCAAAAGGGACCTCTGGTGTAGATTGAGAGTTAGACTTGAATCAAGAAAATGTAGCTTGATTCCATCATGTTTAAATAAACCATTAATGGAGAACAGAGCAGGGTTGGGGAATTCAGTTTCTTATAGATTATAACTGTTTAATAAATTATTAAATTCTTAAAAAAAGAGTAGAGAGAACATCATGGAAGGAAAGACTGTTCAGGTGTTTTATTTTTATAGAATGATTCATACATCATACTAAACCATATTTAATAATTACATTACAGCGAATAAACACATTTATGTTTGTACAAATTGTTAAGCAAAAGCCAAACCACATTTATGCTACAGTATATTTCTTGTAATATCAAGAATTGACTAATATAGCAAAATATCATTTTTCATATTTATTGGACATCTTAGTGGATGTTTTTATACTGGTCATGTAATATATTTGACCAACTCTTTTATATGGGCTTGCTCTGTGCATGTCCTATTTTGGTTCCATATTCATATTACTATTAACAAAAATGCAGTGATTAATGGGATGTTAAAAAACCTGGAATATTCTGTTTTATGATGAACTCTGGACTTACCAAACTGATAAGATAATTTTGCACTGTTGCAAAGAAATCACCACCCCAGGTTTAAAAAAATCCTGAATTGAAGAAATAAGGTGACTGTGAGGTTTTAAATTGAATGTATTGATGTAATGGATGGAATCACTGTTATCATTCCATATGGTCAAGCTTAATTTGTTTAAAGGCCAAGTACCCTTATATATTTTATTGTAATATTTATGTGGGGTTTGTGTGTGTGTGTGTGTGTGTGTGTGCGCGCGCGCGCGCTACTTTTAACGGGTGAGTGGTGATGGTGCCTTTTTCATTTTAATTTTTAATATAGGTTGTTTTCTATGTTTAGTTTTTCTTTTTCTTTATTATTTTTGTATTATAGTAACATGGATAAATATATTTTAAAATAATAAGTCATAATGTCCAAGTTGTTTTTTTATCTGGTTTCTTTCTTTGTTTAAAATAGCAAGACATCCCATTTCTAAGTGTAAGAAGTTTCTGAATCAGAATTTAAATAGGCTGCTATATTTGTATTAACAGACAGGCCTTGTTCAGAATGTGAAAAATCCTACAAGTTTAATTTCCTATTTAGAAAATTTAAGAAGGTGGAGTAGGATACAAAACCCTTTCTGTTTACACTATCTCTAAAGAATTATGATGAAAATTTGATGAAAATTGTTCCTAGGTATGAGTCCTGCAAACCTAAATATTTATTTACTCTATCAAAATGCTTTAAAATGTGCCTGTGCGTACATTTATAATGTCATGATTTCTACTCCTCTAAAGATTCTTCTTCTTATATTCATTAGTTTGGTTGAGCAGCTCAGATCATTCCTAGATCCAAAATATTGTTTTTCATGTGGGGAGTGTCTTTTAGAGTATTTTATTATACTTAATAGAGTATATGGATTGTATTTTAGACTATTCATGAGCATGTGTGTGAAAAAGAGTGTGTGAGAGAGAGAGATTACATTTTTATGAACTGTGGCATGACCAATAGAAAAGAAAGGTCCCTTCTAGCTCTATTCTAAAACTGAATTTCAAATAGCTATATTCTATTCAAAATATCACTTTAGGATTTGGCTGTTGGAAGAATCACTATATGTCAAGCTCATTTCATCTAAAAGTAATTGGCTTTACTGGATGAGTCACAGAAATGGAAAGATTTTCATTAGCTTATTGAAACTAATAAAGGGAGTTCCTCTTACATAGAGTTACATAGCTTGGTTTTTCTCTTTTCTTACAGTTTTTTCCATGTGCTGGTTTCGAACATTATCATTGTAGGAACTGGAGTTGCGGTGGCCAGATTCTATCCAAATATAGGGGGAATCATAAGGTACTCTTGAAATATGAATTGATTGTTATGCTGAAATTGATGCAGGACTATGCTAACCATCATATAAAATTTAAACAAAATAGTGGGTGATTCTCATATCTGGTATATGCATATAATAAACTAAAGTGGTAAAATTATAAAATAAGCCTCAGAATTTCACTTTTTTACACATTTTTCCTACACGGAACAATTCAGTAGAATGTACATTCTGGCCTTCTCGTAGTCACTAGTATTTGTTTTTTTGCAACAAAAAATATCCAGATTCAATTTATTTCACATTCAACTTTCACCAGGATTTTCTTTGAAAAATCTGAGTTACCCAAATGAATCCACAGATGAGACAGTTGATCTATCCTCTCCAAACAACATTTTATAATTCTTATTTAATACTGATATAGATCAGGCTAGACATCTGGATAGCTCCAGGCTATGGGCGGAGAATCAGAAGTCATAGCTAGTGACTCCCATAATCAAACAAGCAAAAGGGAAAAATAAACTTCACTAAAAACAAAGGGGAAAGAAAGAAAATCCTGGTGACACCTATAAACGTCACATACCTCTGACTCATTGACAGTTATGACAGACTTGCGAGTGCTTTAAAAAAAAAATCCAATGTTGCCCAATTCTGTTCTATAAGGTATCTCAAGAGTGAGCAGGCAATTGTATTTCAAACCTCTCTGAAAGAGTTTCCACTATTCCAAGACAGGAATCCTAAATTAGCAGCTGTATCCTAGCTGGAATACTTCTAGCACTCCAGAATCCTAAATTAGAAGCTGTATCAGTAGCCATGTTTCTAGGGAAGCTGAAAATTGTAATTCAGCAAGATCTGGAGTGCCACAGCTTTCCTGTCCCTATCTGACCTCATTTACTTCTTGTCACTCACAAAATATTTATATTTAGTAAAATATTTAGTATTTAGTAATAAAGATAAAGTTTTGTATTATTCCTACTTTTTTTCTGGAAGCAAAAAATCCCCAAACCTGCAAATAAAATAAATGAAGCCCCAGCTCCCAGTGAAGTAGCTATGAATATTAAAAATGACTGTATGATCCTTCCTTCAAATCAGCTTTTTTTTGCCATGATTTTCTTTTCCCTTGTAATAATAACAAATACTATTACTAAAATTCCACATTTTAAAACTGCCTTTTAGATCTGTGCACATGTGAATGTTTAACATTTTTGTCCTAACAAAGTTCTTATTAATTGATTTTTTAAAAACAGAGCTTAGAAACCTTTATCATAAATACCTTCCTCATTCCCTTTTGTTCTCTAAGTTCCTCATTCTTTTCCCTTTCAATTTTATTTATTTGTTTTTATCCCACCTTCATTGTTGTTATAAATGACTTAAAATGGCAAACGTAACCAATACTCCTTCCTCATCATATTTTTCTCCCAATTTCAATTTCACTTGAACTTTCTCCACATGAAAAATCTTGGATCCTGTTTCTTTTTAAATATCTTTTATACATCCAACCACATACTCCCACCCATTTGTTCTATTGTGAGCAACAGAAACAAAGAACAAATGAATTTAAATAAGCAAGCCTTGGCTAAGCAATTTTGTGCAGTCATCCGAATGCACAAAGGAATGTTTGTGATTGGTTCCTTTTCTCTCTTCAAAAGGAGTACTCTGCCATGAACCCATCTGGTGTTCTTTATAAAAATATGAAGGACCATTTTAAAAAAAAATAGGAAGAGATTTTCTTTAGCACTTCATGTCAGATGCAAGCTGCAGCCTCACAGCCTCTGATATCTTTTGTGATTGCTCCCCTTACCCACTCAAGAAGTATTACCGTAAAAGAATGATTGTGAAGTTGTTTGAACACTACATAAATGCTGTTGATTAATGTAACACCACCATGATGTTGAAGAAAACTACTGCAGTGGGAGTCCTAGTGAGCAGCATTTACTTGTTATTGAATTAAAGGGTAAAAGGATCATTTTCTCCAATTAAATATGATAATTGTTACATCAGATGTCCTCTGTGTGCCTAAAACTTCCATATATCCAGCAGCCTTGTAGAATTTGTTCCCTTCCCTTGGCCATGTCATAACAGCTTTTTGTAAAACACAGGAACAATGCTCCCATTTTGTCTTATAGTAGCACAATTTTTGTGACCCTGAATATAATTTTTACTAGTGCATGTAGAAACTCTACTGACTCAAGCAAAATTTGTATAGCTCTATTATCAATTTATGTTTAATAACTTTTATTAAATAATCAAATGTAGGAATGTGAGGGATGGGAAAAGGAATCTGGCCAAAAGGAACAGAAGTAAATATAAAGTGTTATAGTAATATCATTTGTAGTCTTTTCTTGTGGGGTGATTGTGGTTTCCATCATGCAGTAAAAATTTTTAAGATAATAAAGCACATTGAAATAATTGCTCTGGTCTGGCCATGTACTAAGGCTTAGTTTGCTTAACACTGGGAAAGATTTGTCTCAATGGCTTGTGTGTAATTTTTTAAAATAGTAAATATAAATCAGTTAACAATCCAACCAACCAACCTCATTATGGCTGTCTTCAAGGCTTATTCATAGTTAGTTTAACTATGGACATTGAGTTAATCCAATTTTCTGGGCTTGCTCAGCATACTAAATCACACTACTGGGACTGCAGTTTC
Source organism: Crotalus tigris (assembly GCF_016545835.1). Classification (NCBI taxonomy): domain Eukaryota; kingdom Metazoa; phylum Chordata; class Lepidosauria; order Squamata; family Viperidae; genus Crotalus; species Crotalus tigris. The sequence goes on from NW_024096482.1 coordinate 1,571,846, forward strand.
TGACTAAAATGTTGTTGGCTAGATTGTTTGTTATACATGGGACCTGTCACTGAATAGACATGTAGAAATTATAGTTCGAAAAAATAAATATATAACCATTTGTTGTTTTCTTCCAGATATTCTGGAGCAACCTGTGGCCTCGCCTTTGTATTTGTATATCCATCCATCATCTATATTATCTCCTTGCATCGGGAGAATCAATTGACATGGTTTGCACTACTCAGCCATTTTTTGATAATTCTTCTAGGAATGGCAAATCTGATGGCACAATTTTTAATTTGAAAATCGATCTTAAGTCAGAATTCTTTCTTTGCAAGAGGTGCAGGAGTACCAAAAAGTTACCTTGAACAGTATTATAAAAATTGTATCCTGCAGTATTATAGAAGTTATACAGCAGTAGATCTGTAGACTGCCATCTTTCAATCTTAGCTTGTTCCAGAGAAAACAGCCTTTTAAAAAACCAACAAGCAAACTTTTAAAAAATGGAGGCTGTATCTTGGAACATGAAGCACCAAAGCAATTGAAAGGAACTGAGTGAATTTATGCTCAACTTCAAGTAGAAATGGAAATTATTTGGGAATTATTAAGTTCTTTTTATAAATTAAAATTTCTTTTTTCTATGTGGAAAAAAATTGCCTTATTTGGCAAATAAACAGGGATTTTATTGACCTAGAAAACTATATATTTCTACTAAGAAAAGTGTTTTGAATTCTTTTACTGTTAAAATGCAGTGCATGTTAAATCATGAAATACTGTTAATATTAAACTATATCTTTTGTGATATCCCTTACTGTCTACAGTATCTGGACTGAAAGGAAGTCTTTCTTATTTGTCTTGGCACAAAGAGAAATAATTTTTTGTTTACTTTCTTTGGACTTGGAATGGAAGGTCTAGAATTAATATGAAATATATCTATTTTGCACAACAGTTTAAAATATCCCATTTTAACTCTTAAAAGTCATGAATAATTGTACAGTGAGCTCAAAATGTTGACTTACATTACTGTACTAACCCTTTCCTCAAAGTGCAAAGTGCGGTTATAAAACCTTTTATATATTTTCTGGTTTGATTCAAATTACTGTTTTGGCTCAAATCTGGGCTGAACAAACCTATGCTTACCTTATGCTGACTCTGGACGTGTGTTACCTCTCTCTCAGCATCATGGCTATTAAATCCCATACTTTGAGAATGGGTAGCTTTTTACATTCAAAAGAGCCCTGTCTGCACTAAATCAATACTTTGTGTACATCCACACACTCAGTGCATCCCCTGCCTTCCAGACTTCTGAGGGGTGCAACTTCTCCAAAGCTATGAAGAGGAGCTTTGGGAAAAGCCTTGTTGTTTTCCCCTTCAACTTGACTATTCTGCTTCATATTACTTTTACTTTCTGGCTAATGGCAGAGAAAAGCCAATATAGTAATCCTAAACAGATTTGCTTAAAATTGGAGAAGTCCCATTCTCCCCCTAGTGAACTTGCTAAAGATCCCTGCTTTTCTACCTCCTTAACAATTGGACTGTCTCTTAGGAATGGTGTATCAATTGTGTGTCTCCGGCACTTATTTAACAAGAGGTCAACCATGAAGGAAATAAGACTGGACAGCCATTTGTCTGAAATGGTATAGGGTTTCCTGCCTGAGCAGCGGGTTGAACTAGATGACCTCCAAGGTCCCTTCCAACTTTGATGATGATGATGATGACGACGACTCCACCTACTACAGATTGACCTGCACCACATGTGATCAGGGAGAGAAGTGATAAATATGGAAACATGAAAATAGTGGGACTGCTTTGGATGTACACTTGGAAATACCATTGCAATTCATTGACTGGGAGATTGTGCTTACATTATTGTAAGCAGGCTTTTCATGTGCATCAGCAGGATGTAGCCAGCACAATACCCAGGACTTTCATCATGCTCACTGTATAGATCCTTTCTTTTTATTTCCTCCAGGCACACCTTCTCTGTACTTATTTTTTGGCATGAATACTACCACATCTATGGTACAAAACATCTCTCTAAGGACTTCTTCAGAGCTATTCTTGCAGAGTAGCCATCTGAGAAGGCAGACCATGCTCAGATGTCATGCATATAGCCCAATGCTTGAGAGGGCGCTTAGCTTCAATTCACCACCACTCATGCTGGATCTGCCACCAAGATCTGGATCTGCTTCATTGTAGGACCTATCCTGTGCATCTTGGGGAAGAATCAAAGGAGAAAAAGCACTTTTCTCCCATGTAGTCCTTTTTAAAAAAGCATCTGCTGGAAGAACCCTTGTCCATTTCCATACATTGTGCCCTGGTGTTATGTTTTGAGGATCAGCCTATCAGTCCTCTAGAATGATGAGATATTTTATAAGAGTTGAACTTTAGAAGGTGTGTCCTCAAATACTTGTTGCACGTGATGGCATTTCAGTATATGTTCTTGATTTCTCACTTTGGAAATCTGCCTTCAGAAATCTTTCAAGCCTAGGCCTTCATTGCGTAGCTTTATTCTTCCACCACCAAGAAATCCTTCAAGTGGAACAGAAAGTGGATTAGCATGATTGATGCATTTCCAGTGTAATTCCTCATTTCATCTAACATTTCTATATAGTGCCAGTACATGGAGACAAACAGTCTAATGCCCCTGGCATATGCTTCCTGGGGTTGGCTTTAGTGTCTCATTACAAAATATGTTTTGAAGTGAAAAGCATGTGGAAATCTGCGAAGAAAGAGCAGTGGAGTTATGTTACTGTTTCTGTTTTCATTTTAAATGCATGTAAGAAACAATTATGTGTACTCCTCTCTGGGTGACAACGTGAAGGTCTCTGACTGATAGCTTGTAACAAGTACTCTGTAATTGCTGGGAATGCATTTATATATACTTATCTTTTGAGAACTTTGGTTAAACTGCAGAAAGCAGAAATAAGGCCCTAATTATGAGTGAATTTAGGTCTTAGAATAATTATGACATATCCTGATAGAAATGCTGAGATTCACAAATTGTGGAACAAGTTCCTCAGTCTCCCAATTTCAGTTAGTAACTATACTGGAATCAGTTCAATAGGATAACCATGTTGTCCTCAAATATTGCTTTTATAAGTTTCAAAGGCCTAATGTATTAAAATACAATTAGATCTTAAGTAACTAGAAAGCCATTTTTTGGGATTAACTACGGGTAAGGAGAAACCTCTAGCTTTTTTTTTTTTTTTTAACTTGGTGCCTTCCAGTTGTAAAACTCGTGTTCTCAGCAGATTCAGCTACTAGGCAGGCTGAGTGAAAAATAACAGAGGCTATATTTCTAGGCTTCTGGAGGGAAATATGTTATATGCAATTCTGGTTCTATTTTGGCTTATGACTTACAAAGGAGCTAAATATTCTCCATCCTAAATCGATGATGATTGATAACCAGATTAGTTAATGGTGCTTTAAATAGACGCTTCAATTCCCTGTTCTTTAGGACTACCAAATTTCTTTTTTCTGCTGTCTGTCCTGTGGAAAAAGCAGCTTGCATTTAAGCAGAAACACAATGGTTACGTTACATATATGTGTTTGTACATGCCTGTATACATATACACATGAATATACACACAGATGCACATACTATCTTGATACACTTCTTACAGTACTTTTTTATGCCATCCACGTTAAGTGACTTCTCTGCAAGCATTTAACAGGCTTAAAGGCTAGACAACAAAATGAGTAATTGAGGAATTATGCTAAATGAACAATATGATCCTATAAATACTCTCTTCCTTTATGCCTCAACACCTAGAGGTCAATGGAAGATATGAATTAAGAATACTAGAAATACTCAAAAAAACCTTTCTTTTTACAGGAAAGACTCAATAGCTTCTGATGCATTGAAAACAGCTGATACTCTACTACAAGAGTACATATTTTGTGTCATGTACTGTACTATTTTTTCCAGCCAACATACTTTTGAAAATAAATTATATAAATTGATTTAGGACTTTGTTGATTAGACCTCTCTAACAACCAACAAGAGTGGAAACAATCCCAAATTCCTAAAAGTTAAGAGTGACAAGAATTCCAGTAAATACAATGAAAACAAGTTCCCTGTTGTAGTCCTGTGGGAGAGGTAATTAAACATGGCTCCAAATGTTGCTAATTCCTCTGTTCAATTCTGCTCTCTTCGTAGTCATGTGACTGGGAGCAGACCTGCTATTAAGGGGGTGAAAGTAATGCACTTCATGCTTAAATGCCCTATGGCTGCCTTCATATCTGGAAACAAGCAGGAAAAGCGGGACATTAGCAAGCTGTCTGAAAAACTGGATATACTAAAAAGGAGATAAACCAGGGGCCCTCCTATCTTCCAATTTAATATCTGGATTGACACATTGCATTATGCCCTGGTTTGTTGTTAGCACAGTTCACCAGGCTGTATTGTCTGGTTCTTTCATTATGCTAAGCTATTAATTGAGCTTTACCAACCACTACACCTTAGTTCATACATTGTGCTGAGTCAAAAACAAGCAAACAACATTATGTCTTAGCATGTGTGAACCCAACATACAATCCTACTTGTTCTGTAGTGTAGGATTCCTATAATGTACTATACCATTATGTATATTTTTTTATTTACACAGTGTAATTCTAGCCACTGTGGACAGTAAATTATGGTTTAGCATGTAATATGCCAGCTAACAAGTATATTTTACTACTTCAAATGAATGAACTATTCTGATTTAATTCACAAATCTACTTTCTTTGATGAAGCAATACAGTTCAGATACCAGCTAATCGTGTAGTAATATGTCATATTGTTTGTTTTGCTGTTTTGTTTTAAATTATTGTCCTGCCTTAAAATACGAGTATTGTACAAAGTTAATAGCCATTTTTGCTCTACAAAAATGATAATCGAATTGTTCATATAGTATATGGAAATATTTTTGTATGCTAATACTTTTTAACTAAAATTACTTTGGATTTATAAAAACAAACAATAAGAATAGACTCCAGATAGGTACAATATTTTCAGTGTAAATCATACTGGATATATTTAGAAAATGATTGTGACTGGAAAGTTTTTTGGGCATACATCTGCTGTTTGCATTTTCAAAAACAGATGATATAAATGGAATAGAAAATGCCACAATTGTGTATTGATTTATATATGTAGGTTATTTCTTAGAAATTTTCAATGCACACAGTGGGCTGTTGCACAGTTCATCCTAGGAGAACTTGAAATGGGTAATTGATAAGATTTAAGTAACATTGCTAGTTATTTATTTTAACATTTTCTTTAGTTTCTGCTTTTTCCTTCATCAAGTTGGGAAGGGGATTTCTGCCAGCAAGAAGAGATTTGAACGTTATAATCCTCTCCAACTGGCACATCTTTGAATGCCTTGCACTGACAGTACAGGAAGTGAGAAATACCACTATCTAACCAGAAATACCAGTATCTAACATTGTCCTTATTTAGAAGAAGACTTATACTTGGGTTCCATAGCCATTGTTATCCTATTGAGAAGATGGCTATCTACAGTCCTACAGTGCTTTATTATTATTATATAATACCATACCATTAACATACCATACCCTATATGATACTATATGTCATAAGCCTTTGAATTAGCGTTTGACTCCTGGCAATTGCCTGGGCTGGTCTTTGCAATTTTCTTGACAAGATTTCAGAAGCTGGCTTTGCGAGGCGTGGTGGTGCAGTGGTTAGAATGCAGTACTGAAGGCTGACTCTGTTCACTGACAGGTTCAAGGTTGACTCAACCTTCCATCTTTCCAAGATTGGTAAAATGAGGACCCAGATTGTTGGGGCAACATGGTGACTATTTAAATCGCTCTGAGAGTGCTGTAAAGCATTATGAAGCTGTATATAACTCTTAAGTGATATTGCTATTGCTATTTGTACCTAAAGCAGGACTAGAACCCATACCCTCCTAGTTTCTTGCTTATACCTTACCCACTATACCAAATTGGATACCGTACCATACCATAATTTATGGACAGATGCCATAAACATGCCACTTGTTGGCATCTGTGGAGTTTGTGTGTGTGTGTGTGTGTGTGTATGCAACATAAAACATAGACAAAACAAAAGGCAAAGTAAATGTCTTCCTTGCACCACTCACTGAAACACATGTTAATAGCTTTTTTACAATGCTTCATGGCTTGGGAACAGCTTGAGAATAGGTATCTTGAGGTTGCTGGAAATGCAGTCTTCTTCAATGGTCAGGAGTTTATGCAAGGAACACCTGGACCCTTTCAGTGAGTTACCAGCACTTCCAGGATCTTCCATGTTGTTGTTTTTCTCAACTCATTGCTTGCACATTGCATTCTAAATTCAGATGGGAGTCCATACATGTTCAATAAAAGAATAAATTGTCTCTTGACTCCATTCAAGATGAGAACTGGATTACCTTCATGTTTTCCTTTCATTACTGTTTTCTTTTGGAAAATGTTGATTTCCAGTTGTCAATGGTAGGCATATATATTAGTATCCTGTTTGGACCCTAAAATACACTACAGATCAAGAATTTGTGTGCTGTTTCAAGCAGTCATGCTACTGCCTTGATACAAGAGTTCCATTGGTAGAATTTGTCAGATTGCTGGGTGTGATCTACAAAATTCTACACTGCTTGGGATGAGACCAAATTCCACACGGGTGTTTCAGAAAAGCCTTTGTTTCAAAGGCAGAGTTGGTGGAGGCAAAAAATGAGGTTATATCTTCCAGGGTCTAAAGCTTGTTGTCAGTGGAGGTCCACCTTGCCTTAGTTTTGTGGCAGGGAAATATATTTTTATTTGCAAATGTTTGAAATGTTTTGTTACTGACTTTAGTATTAATCTGGTATTTTTGGAAGTATTTGTGTTTGCTTAAGTGCTTTTAATTTGAGTCATCTTTTGTTGTTGTTTTGCATTTTGTTGTTTTTTTGAGGGGTCCTTGGTGCTCTCTGGGCTTGCTTGTTTTCTTGCAGATGTTTCATTACCCTAACTAGGTAACATCATCAGTGCTAGTAAGGAGTCTGTCTGCTGTTTATATTCTGGTGTCTTGCCTGTCAGGGTGGGTGGGGATGGTCTTAGAGATTCTTTAGTTGGGCTTTTACAAATGGCTCTATGGCAGTTTCTTGATTGGGATATTGCTCACTTGACTGTTGGTCTGAAGGTGACCTTGGAGTTAATCTATGCCAGGGGTCTTCAAACTTGGCAACTTTAAGACTTTAAGACTTGTGGACTTCAACTCCCAGAATTCCAAAGCCATCCAGGATTACTGCTGCTGATTACTGAAGTGCTGGAGTCTTTTTCTCTTTGGGGCTGGTTGATTCTCTTTTTTGCACAATCTATAGATGTTGTTAATGTCTATGTGCCTATAGATGGTTGATCTGTCAGAGTACCAGGCTTCTAGAAATTCCCTGGCATTTTTGGATTTGGCCTGGTCTAGGATTGTCACATTTTCCCAATTGAAATTATGGTTAAATATGTCTATAGGTTGTGAAATTAAAGAATTTTTGTCATGCCTTTTGACTGCCAGTTGGTGTTCATGGACGCCTTCTGCCAGTCTTCTGCCTGTTTGTCCTAAATGGTGGTTGTTGCAGTTCTTACATTATATATTATAGATGGCTCTTGTTTTTTCTTCTAGGGTTGTTGGGTCTTTGGGTTTACTTAGGATGTTTTGAAGGGCTTCAGTTGGCTTATGTGCTACCTGATTCCATGTGGTTGTAGTAGTCTATTTGTGGTTTCTGAGATATTCTTGATGTATGGCAGTGTAATTCTTTTTAGGGTTTGTGTTGGTTGTACTGTATTGGGTTGAATGGTCAGGGACTTTTTGATGAAGTTGTGTGTGTTGTATAGATGCTCCATTTCCTTTTTCTGCTGTTCTGGATTGCTGCAATGAATTTGAGCTCATTTAAATAAAATCCTTACACAGCTTCTCTTGTGGGAGGTTGGGTTGTTGCTTTGGTAATGGAGCACCCGGTTAGTATGGGTGGTTTTTCTGTAGACTTGCATTTCTAGTTTGCCATTGTGGTCTCTGCTGATCAGGATGTCCAGGAAGGGTAGCAACTTGTTGTTTTCTTCTTCTCTAGTAAACTGGATTCCTTTAAAAATATTATTGTGAGTGTTCTCTAATTGTTCCTGTTTTATTATAGTGAAGGTGTTGTCTGCATATCTGGTCCATATTTTCAGTTGTATTTGTGGAAGTGCTATGGCTTCTAGACGTTGCATGATGACCTCCACTATAAGTCCTGAAAACAGTAATCCCATAGGTGTCCCTAATTTGTTGGTAAATTTGGCTATCAGATTGGAAGTATGTAATTAAGCAGAGGTTTATGAGATCAATAATCCGGGGTGTTTTGATCTTCGTGTATTCTATTAAGTCAAGTATAGTGTGAAGCACTGCAATCATGGATTCTTTGGCCAATTCTGGATCTATAGATGTGAACAGGGCTGTGACATCAAATGAGGCCATGATTTCATCCTCATCTATAGTCACATCCCTGATTGTTTGAAGACACTGTAGTGGAGAGTTAATTGAGTGTTGGCTTCCTCTTGTGAGATGCTCAAGCATTTTTGTTAGTTCTTTTGCAATTTTGTATGTAGGGGTTCCTGGTAGAGATGCAATTGGACAGAGAACTATGCCAGGTTTGTGTATTTGGGGGCATCCATAGAAGCGTGGGAGGATAAGGTCTGCTGCTTTTCATCCATCATTGTTCTTCTTTGGTAATTTGGCCTTTCTTAATGAGGTCACTGGGGGTTCTCTTGATCTGGTTGTCTAGTTTTTGTATTCTATTCATGTTCACAGGGATGTATGTTTCTTTGTTCTCCAGTATTTCTTTTGCTTTTTGTTGGTATTGTGTTCTGTCCATAATCACTGTGGTTCGGCCTTTGTCTTTGGGTAGGATAATGATGGTCTGGTCCTTTTTTAGGTTTCTGAGGGCTATTCTACTATAAATTGATTCTGTTCCTGCCATCTTCTCATCTGTGGAATGATGCTTTGTCTAATGTTTTCTTGCACCTCTGTGGAGAGTTTGGTGGTTTTAAATGCCCCTTCTAGAGTGCAAAAAATTCTAGGTGATTGGCATCACCTCTATTATAGTTGAGTCCTTTTTGTAGAATCCTGTGTTCTGCCATGGATAGTGGGCGGCTGGATATGTTGACTACCCATTCAGGTTCCATTGGGGGGTTTTTTGGTTTACCTCTAAGCACTGATTTTTAAATAAAAAGTGAAGCTTTATGTATTCCTGTTAGATGTTGCATAAGACCTTGCGTTTCTACTAGAAACTCACCATGTGCCCATGCTTATTTATTCATAAAGATATAATAAAGCTTGTCTGACTTTGAGCCGTTCACATATCATGCAAAACCATGAAGTGATTTGTTTTATTCTGACTAATTGTGTTCTGTAAATCCAGCTCTTTTTTTATGAACTGCAATTTGCAGCTTAGTGCCTTGTGTGAACTTCTGGCTTGTGCAACAAACAATGGTTATGTCATATGAATCCAGTCAAAAGTTGGCAAATAGCAGACCATGGAAACTCACAATTCAGGGACTGAATAGAATACAGATGCCTCTGATTTTTGTTAGTGTTTAACTCTTTACACATTATAGCTAAAATTGCCTAGATTGTCAACGGAAGGTTTTTTCTTTTTTTAAGAAAAAACCCTGTGGATTTTGTTTCAAATGATCTGGATTTTTTAAAAAAAAGATATATAATATATAATAACAAAATTAATTCTTGGCATTAAGATATTTAAAATGAATTCATGCTTAAAGAATTTACATAAGCACATGAATAGCAGCATTTTGGAACTATGCAAGAAATGACAAACTAATTACCATTTCTAGGAATTGGCTCAAAACTAATAATCTCTTCTCACCCGCTTTACTTTTGAGATGCTTCATCTCTTCTATTTTGTTCAGCAGTAACAGCATAGTAATAGGTCATTATGTCACCCCTGCTTATCAGCTTCAGACATTAAGAGAGTGAACGGGTGATTCTCTACAATATACTACATGTTGCTTCTGTCAGCTGGAGATGCATCATCTGAAGTCAGCACAAAGTATTGCAAACCTTGGAAGCAATATTAGGAGGCCAAGGACCATCTGGACAAAAGACTGATTCTGCTTCCAAGAGCCACAGATGTGATGCCTGGTATGCAGATGGATTGGGACGTCTTATTGAATATTTATCTTGTCACAGAAAAGTTCCAAAACTTTAGAAGCACACAGGGTCATTATGAGGATTTTGAAAAATTGCTGGAATACTGCATTTGAATTATACAAGAGAAAAAGGAAAGAATCAACCATTTTTTGACATTCATCTCATGCATACACGGGCATACTACTGTACTATTTAATAATAATAATAATAATAATAATAATAATAATAATAATAATAATAATAATAATAATATAATAACAACAACAATAATAAAATAAAAATAAAAGTTGGAAGGGACTTTGGAGGTCATCTAGTCCAACCCCCTGCTCAGGCAGGAAACCCTATACCATTTCAGACAAATGGCTGTCCAATCTCTTCTTAAAAACTTCCAGTATAGGAGTATTCACAACTTCTGGAAGCAAACTGTTCCACTGATTAATTGTTCTAACTCAGGAAATTTCTCCTTAATTCTAGGTTGCTTCTCTCCTTAATTAGTTTCCATCCATTGCTTCTTTTCTTGCCTTCTTGCCTTGGAGTATAGCTTGACTCCCTCTTTTTAATGGCAACCCCTGAAATATTGGAACACTTCTATCATGTCACCCCTCATCCTTCTCTTCATTAAACTAGACATACCCAATTCCACAACCGTTCCTTATATATTTTAGCCTCCAGTCCCCTAATCATCTTTGTCGCCCCATGTTGCTCTTCTCTATACTCTGGATGTAGTATTCCAGGTGTGGCCTTACCAAGGCTTGTAAAGTGGTATTAACAGTTCACGTGATCTTGATTCTATCCCTCTGTTAATGCAGCCTAACACTGTGTTGGCTTTTTTGGCAGCTGCAGCACACTGCTGGCTCATATTTAAGTGAGTGTCCACTAGGACTCCAAGATCCCTCTCACAGTTACTACTATTGAGTAAGGTATCATATACTATACCTATATATTTGGTTTTTCTTGCCTAAATGTAGAACTTTACTTTTTTCACCACTGAATTTCATTTTGTTAGATAGTGCCCAGTGTTCAAGTCTGTCCAGATCCTCCTGTATCTTAAGCCTATCTTCTGGAGTGTTGGCTATTCCTGCCAGCTTGGTGTCATCTGCAAATTTGATGAGTTTCCCATCTATTTCCTCATCCAAATCATTGATGAAGATGTTGAAGACCGCTGGGCCCAGAACAGAGCCCTGCGGCACCCCACTACACACTTCCCTCCATGTAGATGCAGTTCCATTGAGGACCACATGCTGAGTATGGCTGGTTAGCCAGCTACGAATCCATCTGATGATGATGCTGTCTAACCCACATTTTTCTATCTTATCAAGTAGTAGGTTGTGGTCTTCTTTATCAAATGCCTTACTGAAGTCCAAGTAAATTATATCCACAGCATTCTCTGTCCACTAATTTTGTCTCCTGGTGAAAGAATGCAATGAGATTTGTCTGGCATGATTTGTTTTTGGCAAACCCATATTGGCTTTTGGTGTTGACTTTGTTTGCCTAGGGGTTCTCTGTTTCATTGCTTATCTTTTCCAGAATCTTCCCAGGTATTGAGATTCTGGATCCATTTTTCCCCCTTTTTTTGAAGATGGGAACTACATCAACTCTTTTCCAGTCCTCTGGTAGTTCCCCAGTGCTCCAGGATCTTTGAAAGATATAGTTCAGTGATTCTGAGATCACATTTACCAGTTCCTTCAGAACCTTAGGGTATAGTCCATCTGGTCCTGGTGATTTGAACTCGTCTAGGGTAGACAGGTGCTCACTTACCATATTCTTGTCTATCTTAACTTGTGTTTCTAATCTATTTTTTACGGTACTGTTTTTGATAGGTTGGACTGTTTTATCCTTTTGTGTAAAGACGGATGCAAAAAACAAGTTAAGTAGTTCTGCTTTCTCCCTGTTGCTTGTCACCTTCTTGCCACTTTCTCTTACTAATGGACCAATCCTTTTCTTTTTCCTTGTTTTTTACATGTTGAACAAAGCTTTTTTTGTTATTTTTTACTTTGGCATTTCTGGAAATCAGTCTCCAGTTGCAAATATATATATTGTCTTTATTATTATTACAGCTAAAGACAGACTATAATCCAGTCAAATTTCAAATGCCTTAGTTGCATATCTAATTGGTTGACTTGCACATTATACTTGTTTAATTACAACTTCTGTCATAATTAGCTGGGTTCTCACTTAGCTATACACTTTCAACTGGTCATGTTGAGAAGGCTTGAGGTTAACAAGCTGGAGAACCACACATTGCCAGTCTTTCTTTAGACTACTGCTAGCCCCTCCCGGCTAGATAATAATATAATAGAACTTTCAACCTCAGTAGAAGTTCCTTGAACAACAAATTCTAAAAGGATCTTTGGTATTCTTGTGGTTTTGATCTGACTTGTTCGACCTGACTCCTGGCTCTTGATTTTGGAACAGTGTTTCTCAACCTTGGCAACTTTAAGATCTGTGGACTTCAACTCCCAAAATTTACCAGCCAGCAATGCTGGATAGGGAATTCTGGAATTTCAAGGCCACAATCTTAAAAGTTGCAAAGATTGAGAAACCCTGCCCTAGAGTGCTGACATATCAGATTGCATTCATATTTCAGACTTTGATCTTGCTGAAACATACAACTTCAAATTAAGATTGGACAGTCATCCTAGGTCACAAATTATCTCAAGTGGCCAAGTGGTTTAATACTCTTAAAATACCTCAATATGTTAGAGAAGGCTGCTATTTTAATTACAAAGAATATAATTCCAGATGCATTTACCTGATGAAAGAAACTTTAGAGAACATTCATTCACAATGACAGGTAGATGTGGAAAGCTGATATGTTGAGGGGATTATCTTGGTTGTGTATGTATGCTGAGTTCTCACAGTATATTTATCCATGGTTAAGTCAGCTCATAGTTTACTGAATTAACCCACTTTCCTGAGTTCATGTACTTAAATATACTTAAATCACGAACTAAATATATGGGCTTGCTCTACACAACATACTACACTAAAATGTGGTAGTATTTTGTGCTCTGTTGTATGAAAGCAAACATACATAAGGCACATCTTGACCCACACCATCTGGATAAAGCCAAGTTTAATTAATTTTTTTATTTAGGCTTTATTGCAAAAGTACTGGAAGATTCCTGTATTTTGCTAAATAGAGAGCAGTGTGGAAAGAAAAAAAAACTGGTTGATGAAAGTTGACATGCAGTGTTTGGAAGCAACTCCAGCAATGATTTTTTTTTCATGGTGATCTTGGATTAGCTGTGTAGAGATGTTAAGAATATGAAGCTATAGACAAATTCAGTAAGCTGATTCAGAGTAGTCACATTTTTCTTTCTTTCTGGCAATATCCTGTGCCTTCAACTTGCATCTGGAAAGTCAAAAATTAGGCATGCATAATCTCCCCTCTCCTTGAAAAAACAAGAATGGTGAAAGTTTCTGCATGAATTTTGAACTTGAACATATTATTGCTGGGAAATAACCCTTTCCTATCTAATGGAAAGGATTTACTACATCCTGACTAATTTATCTTGCAACATAACTTCTGTTTACAAGGCTTCAGGCCAAAATGTTAGACTTCTATTGTATAATGGAATAAAAATAAATGTAAAAACAGGAACTCTCTAATTAAAAGATAGGAACCTTAAGTGACATTAGTTTCCCAAAGTAATTTCTCACAAGATTTTGAGAGGTGCTGTTTCTTAAATTACCATCAACAAATTTATTGCAATCATTTAGATATGAGAAATCAAGAATTAACTATACAGGAAGTGCTGCAGTTCAATGACAGAGCATATGCTTTGTGTGCCAGAGTTTTAACTTTTGACATTTCCAAGGAAGTCTAAGAAGTTCTGTTTGACATCTGTGAATGCAGCTTAGAGTTAATGTAAGATTGGGTATGTTCACCAGACATGCTTAGTTTATTTTGGGACTACCCATGGCATCAGGCACCAGCAAAACAGGATCAGTCTGGTTTACTAGACGACATCCATCTTGGCTAGTATCCCAACCACTTTTGCAATGGCTGTCCGGTCTACAGTTTATATTTTTCTTGTTGTCGAAGTTAAAAATCAAAACAAAACCTTAAAACTATAGCGGTATTGCAAATGAAGGCTCTTCATTTTTGTTGCTCCATTTCTCCACCTGTACATATACTGTATGAAAAAAAAGTGAAAAAAAAAATACATTTCAGCTAGATCACATTTTTTATTATTATTTAGCTCCTGTTTCTGGCTATTTCTCTCCTTGTGATTTATGGTATCTTGAGAGCATCACCTAGCCATCATGTGAAGAGGAGTTCATTCTCATTACTATTATTTTGGCCCAACAGTGGTTGGTTGATCCTAGAATATGCTATGAATGCCTATTAAAAATGATCTCTTCTTCCAAGGTTAGAAGAGAGAATGTCACAATAATAATCTCTTTCATGTTCAGACAATGTGGGGTGCTTATGTTCATTGAGTTAACTTTAAATAAACCTAAGGCCCAGATTTGTTCAATATGCTAGATCTGAAAATGTTACCTTGTTTAATGTGGCATATAAAAATGATCAAAGAATGTCACAGATGATGTAATTTCTTGTGTCTCAATCTAGTAATTTGCATTAGATTACATTACTATTGTGAAAGAAGCATCATACTCTGAAATTAGAATTGTTGGTTAGATTTTGAAAGTAAGGAAAGTAAGTTTGTCTACACTGTTCTGTGTACATTAGAACTATAATTCCTCTTTTAGCTATAAAGTTTGGGAGCTCTAAGCCTCAAACATTGTGAAGAAACTTGCTTGGGAAAGGATAATTTATTTATTTATTTGTGTAATAACATTATGGCTATTAGCTGGGCATTTCTTAAACAGACTGTTTATGGCTCCTCAGACCGTTTATGGCAATGAACATAGAGTGGCTATTTTCCATATTGTGCTAGGCTATAATATAAGTTGTTTGGTTTGAGCTATTCATGAACTCAGGTGTTGTAGTTCATAATCCAAAATTTGTCTTAGCCTTGTATAAGAGTGCTTTGCTTTATTCAGCAAAGCATAGTTAGACAACCTATGGTTTGGTGTAGAGCTGTTCCAACTGCAGCCCCAGATCTGGATGTAATCTTTGAAAGTCTTGAGGATGACCCTCAGAGACCTCCAATAATTGATTCCAAGTGGCAGTTTTTAATATAACAAAAGGAAGAATATTAAATATTTTTTATTTAATTGTAGATTAAAAGAAACTGATATAATTTATACTGACTCAATACATTAATTTTCTGCCTTGGCATTCTAGATTTGACAGTTGGCCAGAAAAAGTTGTGAACCTCTTTGGTGCAATGCCTGCGCACAGAAACATACACTAAGGTACTTTCAGGAGATCCCTTGCCTTCTGTCTGTTTGCTTCTTGTACAGATAGTCCTCGTCTTATGACCACAATAGGCATTAGAATTTTCATTGCTAAGCAAGGCAGTTGTTAAATGAACCACACCCTTTTTTGTCCTGACTTTTAAGCAAATCACTGCAGTTGTTAAGTGAATCCCACGGTCCTTAAGGAAATGCAGCTTCCCCCATTGACTTTCCTTATCGGAAACCAGCTGGAAATGGTTGGAAATGACAACCACAAGACCCAACCCCCCAAATATTGCAACTGTTGTAAATTCATGCTGGTTGCCAAGTGCCCAAATTTTGATTATGTAACTGTGGGGATGTTGCAAACTAGTCTTTAGTCACTTTTTCCAGTGCCATTGTAACTTCAAATGGTCGCTAAATGAATAGTTGTAAGTCAAGGGCCTCTGCTTGTATAAGAAGGGTCTTTAAAAGTGCCGCTAAGTCGTCAGTATTCTCACAACCAAGTGAAACTGACCTTGTAACATTTCTGGTATGTTAGAGAACAATTAAAATTCTTTTGTACAGTATTGTTGCTTCCTAGGTCATCTTGCATGATTAGCTTCCTTTATTCTACAATCAAGTGTCCATTAGTTAATCACTTTGCTCACAGAGTCTTGTAACCAAAGTACTGTATTAAGTAAGTAATTCTGTAATTAAGTAATCATTTCAGGCAGACACAACCATGTAAAGCTATCTAGTGTTCCTCTCGTCCAGGCAGTTCAGAGTAGCGTAACAGTCTTTGCTCTCTTCTCCTCCTTATTTTATCTCATAACAATCCTGTGGAGATGGTTTGGCCATGACATATTTCTTATGCACTTTGGATGGAACTTCATTGGTATAATTTTTGATGTCTGATACTGTTGGTATTCTAAATACACAATCACAAAACACACACATACACCTGTGTGTGTGTGTGTGTGTGTGTGTGTGTGTGTGTGGTGTGTATGAAATCCAGCTTCAACAGCTAATCCAACGTTGTGATGACTGGCTCTCCAACCCATCTTTTTGGTTATGTTTTCCCTTAATAATCAACCCCAGACCGCCTTCACCCCAATGGCCCTGCAACTGGTTGGTAGAAGGTTTTTAAGTTGATTCCATGTATTACCCAGTAAGGTGCACTTCAGTTTATTGAGATGTGGTTTTAAAGTATCTTTGTGTAAATAACAGAGGGAAAAGACGCTGTTCCTTTTTCCTCCCTGAAGAGCTGAGGAATAAGTACAATGCCACTGACAGAGCAAAATACAAAAATAAAAAAAATCCTATCAAGCGATGGGCTGCTTAAAATAAAATTTTAAAAATAATAATTGCTTTTTTAGAAGTGAAGAAGTCTACTTCAAACAATCCTGCAGAAAGTAATACAGGTAGTTGTGACAGGAAAGTAGAATTTTATTAGAAATTTCCACTACGTATCTATTGAGTTGCACAATTGTGAACAGCAACAAAATTAATACTCACAGTTACATTCCTGTACAGATTTGGATGTATGAATGCAATCAATGAGCTTGTTTTAAAGAGGGAATTATTTTAAAAGGTCCATGGGAGTCCCCTGCAAAAAAATAATGTTCCACTCTCTTTGATTTTTCCTTCCTCTACAATACTAAATATTGTGTGGTTCAAGCTCATGATAAAAAAAAATCATTGTTGTGCAAGATTTGCAGTCATATGCCCATAGATCAACTGTGGAGTTATTGCCACAGCGTGTCTTACACATGAAAGCTGTGTGTTTTGTTATCAAGTGACCTGTATAGTAAGAAAACCAAAGTCATTGGGTATATTTGCTCAACATTTCCTAATCTCCAGGATGAATTGGGTAAAACAGTTATCAAATGATAGGATTAGATCTTAAGGATTTAAATTTCAGGAATTAAAAGAAGATAAAAGTTAAAAGAAACTTAGTATTAAGAATAACCTTTCAGAAAGACTGAGCACACAATACTCTGTATTCACAACTAATAGTCAGGTCTGGGACTAGGACTGAAATAAACTCAAGTTTGAGTCCTTCAACCACATAAGTCACTTAGTAATTCTGAACCACTCACTTTCAGTCAAACCTATTTCACAGAGAGGTTTTGAAGATAAAATAAGAAGACAGGTAAATAAGATTAGAAGCAGAGCATGAACACAAATATAAGTACAGAAAACTGTCGGGGTGCATCCAGTAAGGAATTTGGTCTATAAGACTCTTGTCACATTATTCAACCAAACCCTGATGTATGTAATCCACCTCCTCCTGATGGAGGCATTATTAAGAATTGGAAATGACACTATTAAATTAATACACCTAGGGCAGGGGTGTCAAACTCGCAACGTCATGTGATGTGTTGTGATGTATCGCAACTTTTTTTCCATTGCCGGCAATGAGGTTTTGCCATGACGCATTCGGCCCGCAGGCCGGCAGTTTGACACCCCTGACCTAGGAGATTAATACAAACTATATTTGACTGAAAATGAACTTGCCATTTTATCGTACAATAAAGGATTTGGGATACACCTGTGCATATCCATGCCCTTCTTCTCTTGGCCTCCCTGCACTTACACCAATCCACATTCTCCTTCCTTCGGCTTTCTGAATTTGAGATGCATCTCAGCACCTTGTCCCTCAACCCATGTGCAGGCTGCATAGGGTCTCCTGGGCCTCCACATTCCCCTATGGCAGGGGTGTTAAACTGCTGGCCCCTGGGCTGGATGCATCATAGTGAAACCATGCCCACCCCATTGCCGACAATGGCAAAAAAGTCACGATACGTTGCGACACATCACGTGACGCCGCAGGTTTGACACCCCTGGCCTATGGCATGCTCTTTCTGAACTTCTACTGTTTCCCACTCAATGACCCGACCTGTGCAACTTGGAGTTCTGAAGGCAAATGCGACTGCCTGGATTGCTGTTGCTAAGCAATGCGGTCACATGATATTGCGCTTTACAATCATGTTGATTAGCGACAGCAATCCTGGTCTCAATTTCCATAATAACCTGAAGACTACTTACTTGTATTTATTTGTTTTTCTATTACATGTATTACATTGTGACTCCTGATACCTTTTGTTAGTTTACATCCAGTTTGTAAACCCAAAAGTATTAGAATCCACAATAAATTAAAATGATCAGTTATAAGTTTCTTTAAGATCTACTATACAGGTCAGGTTCCCCCAGCCTGGAATGCCTTGCAGAGACCTACGTGGCTACAGAAAAAGTTGATCCTAAGGGCCGGTTTAGTTAGGGATGGATCGAGTCACTTGTAGTTTAATACAGGGCTTTTCAACCTTTTCACCCATTGTACCACTTTTAGGATATGGCAATATCTGAGTACCACCAGTCGCCTAGCAAGGTGTCAAAAACTTGATGACCAAAAAAGGGGGGGAGTGATAAAATACAGGTAGTCCTTGACTTACAACAGTTGCTTAGTAACTTTCGAAGTTACAATGGCACTGAAAAAAGTGCCCCCCAAGCCACAGCCGAGCAAGACACCTGCCTTCCCACCTGGCGGTGCTCTTCCTCCTGTCCGAGGTTTCCATTGTTGTGAGCATTTCTGTTGAGGATTGGCAGCGGGGGGGGGGTGAGGGGGTGTTTGGTTTTTATTCCCCCCATCTGCTGGGTGGTTGCAGCAGGTTTTGGTCACTTCACATGACCCTGGGACACTGTGACCGTCATAAATATGAATCAGTTGCCAAGCATCTGAATGTAAATCACAAGACCCTGGAGATTCTGCAACATTCCAGTTGACCGGCGCTTCTTCTGGGCTCAGCGGAAGCACCAGGATCAGCGCCGAGCTCCAGCTGGAGCCTGGCACTGATCCTGGTGCTTCCGCTGCGCCCTGACAGCCCTGCAGCTCCAGCTGTCTCTCGCTCAGGCTTGTGTGGTGCTGCCACCAGTTCAGCTCATTACCCTGCCCCGCTACTACTTTTCTAGGATGGTTGTGTACCACCTGCCAGGTGCCAATGTACCACAGGTGGTACCCGTACCACTGGTTGAAAAGCCCTGGTTTAATATATTGTGTGAACCAGGCCTATTATTCAGTGTCCCATCCAAAGTCAGTCATAGCTTCAGAACCCCTCACATGCTTAAATACTGAGGGTAATGAAAAGCAAAAAACGCATTTATGACTATTGAAAATGCTTAAAAAAATTATTTTAGCAATTTTATTTTAATAATTAAGCCATAGAATCAGCAGTCACAGTGAACACATGCTTTTTTTTTTAAAAAAAAAACAACCTCTGCCCCTGTGGTCCCATATAATATAATAATGTAATCCAAACTAAAATATTATTCTGAACTTGAATTTCTAAAACAGCTCATTATAATCTAAATAACCAAAGGCGGAACAAAAAATTCCCAAAAAAACACTTAATGGCTAGACTTGCTTGTCTGCTAGAACCTGTTTAGCTATGAGCTGTTGCCCTGAATACTGACAGTGAGTTACTCAACTCTTTCTTGTAAGTGTGGGTGACATTTTAAAGCAAAATCCTTGAGCATGGTGGGAACAAATTAGCTAGTTTTGTTATAGTATAAAAAGATTGACTGTTAGCTTTGTCATGCCAATATAAATGCATTCATACAAACTTAAAAGAATGGAAAACTTTGAGAATTTTAACTAAAGTGAAGAATCGACTGGAGGCTAGAGATTAAAATAAAATTATGTTGTGGATCAGATCACATAAGGAAAAGAACTGATTGTAATCTCTCAATTCTCTCTTTGTAGAATCCAAACTAGAAGGTAAATATTCTAAATTGTTTAAGCATAGAAGCCTGCAGACTATTCTATTTATTTGCCTACTCTAAATGAGCAGATTGTAGTCACAATAACAAAATGTCCGTAGTACAATTAAAATTGTTATAATAAACAATAAGTATTCTCCAATACTAACCATTAATAAAATCATAAAATAGTCAAAAAGCAATAAAAATGATAATACGTATAAACTGAATACCCTTTTAACCAATTCTATTTTAATGATATCCTGAAGCCTAACAAGGTAGGAGATGATTGGATTTCAGGGACGAGGGAGTGCTAGAACATTGGTACTGACATCGAGAAACAGGGTTTATGGGCTTCTATCCCCTTAAGTTCATGGACTATTTGTAGCCTTTCTAAAAAAAATTTTTTTAAACATTTTATTAGATTATAGAATAAAATACAAAAATACAAAAGCAAATAATAGGACACAGTGGGGAGGGAAAAGCGAAAGAAAAGTGAGAAAAGGCATTGACTTCTGATTCCTTCTATTGCAGTAGAATAAAGCATTAACATTGAACCTCAACTTTTTACTTTTCCATAATAGTATAAACCAGCCATTTCTATGACACAAATCAATCTAATTAGTAAAACCCAAAATCAAAGTTTCATTTTTTTCCACTTCAAGCACAAAGTCCAGAAGCAATCTCCAAATAGAAACAAAAGTACGGTACTTATATTATTTTCTTTACTCAAAATGGTCAATTTGGTCATCTCTGCCAACTCCATCAGTTTCTGTCGCCATTTGTCCATAGTGGGAATCATAGCCTTGTAGCCTTGTCAAAGTTGGACAAGTCAAAGTTGAGAAAAGGAAGCCATCCTAGAAATACCCTGATGCCAAGCCCAGTGGTGGGATTCAGCCAGTTCAGCTGAACTGGTAGCTAATTTTTTGTTGCCCAGGCCAGAATGGATTTCTGGTAGCGCATCCACACATAGAACTGGTTGTTCACATATTTGAA
This sequence comes from Crotalus tigris, assembly GCF_016545835.1. Lineage (NCBI taxonomy): Eukaryota > Metazoa > Chordata > Lepidosauria > Squamata > Viperidae > Crotalus > Crotalus tigris. Next base: position 1,593,003 of record NW_024096482.1, read on the forward strand.
TCCCACCACTGGCCTAGCCATGTAGGATTTTAAAGCCAGAGCTGTGAGTTGGGCAGCCTTATAAATCTAAATAGTAAATAAATAAAACCAAGACTTTAAGATGCTGATAGAATCAAAGATAAAACCTAGAACTAGATGTGATATGCCTATTTGGCAAGTATCTGCCTACACCTAGCCACTGCACTCTAGATTAATTGAAACTTCTGTGTGGTATTCAAAGACACAAAGACACTAGGATTTATTAGTCGATCACACATATATTTAAAAATTGGCCTGCAATGTATATTACATGAAGCAGCTGCTGTGAAGTTTGCTGTAGGTTTGTTTAGGTTTTATATAAGAGAAGAAGAGGATGATCAACTACAAGGTGGATAGACTCAGTTACAATAACAATTGTGCACAAATGGAAGATCTGAAGACCAAGTTAGAAGAAAATCTAGTAATGTGGTTGCTAAGAGTCAGCACAGATTTGATGGCACTTTACCTACCTTCCTTCCTACCTTTCTTTTAGTATTTTTATCAATAATAGACTAAAATGAAAGGGGAAAAAAGATTAAAAGCAGTTAAGAATAGCATTATGACCCATTCTGTTCAAATCACATAATACTATTAATGTGTAAGAACCAAACCCAAATATTCCTTTTGCAGGCACAAGACATTTATGCTATATTCATATAGATCCTCTTATCTCTTCTGGTTATCTTGCTTGCCTTGGGACAATTCATTTCCGCTTTCATAAATCAGTTTGGTTCTAGAGTCATTGCATTTTCAGTAAATCTTCCCTTCAGGCTTGGTTTCTGCTCATAATGCAGTTGTTCATTTCCTAATTCATACTTCTTATTAAGATTTGCAGTTTCTATTTTAAGACCTTCAATCAATATTAAAAAGGCTCAAAATACATTAGTATATTCACCCTCAATCTATATATGAAAAGCTCTAAAGAAAAGTGAGAGCCTATATAAGATCTCTTGGACTAGTCGCAATTGTTACCGGTGATAGGAATATTACTGGAAATTCAAAATATTTTAAGTATCAAATACATAATTCTGCCAATTAGTGGATCTGTCTGACTGCAACATTATGTACGTGTTCATTGAAACTAATTAATCTCTAGTAACTTTGTTTTGTAGCTTGATGACATTTTGTGCTGTCATCACTTTTGTGGTTAAAGATAGTTAAATTAATGATAATTTTGTGAAACATTTGTTGTATTTTACAGAGGTTAATCCTGATTTTCAAGAAAAATAGAAATAATAGTGCCTTTGGATATAATAAATTTAGAATGTATCTTAGTAGTACAGTAAACACATCATGAAAATCCACAGCAAGTCCTGACATTTTTTCCCCCATACATCATTTATGGCAAAGTAGCCGGCAGAACCCAGCTGTAATCCTTCGAGGAACATGATTAAACACAGTAAAGTTTAGCTCTAAGTAAATATACATTCTACTTGACTGTATCCTTTACACAAGTATCCTCTACTGCATGGAAATGATGTCTACATCAGAATTTAATGTTAGGAATAGTAACCCTTAGCAATGTAAATGAGATGAAATGCAGGAAAAGGGGGTCCACTGGAATATGCATCAAATTGTATTGCTTTCTGATGTCCATTTGCACTGCAGTAATTGCAAACCCTGTAAGTTAATTTTACTTATCTCCTTTTAAACTAGTAAAGACAATTATATTTTTATTACCTACTAAATGTAATCAGTAACTCAGTAACTCTAAATGTATTGTGTACAATAATTTAGAATGTTATCTTAAGTTTGAACTGTACATTGTTATAAATAACTGCAGTTTATTATTGTTGAACAATTATTTTATTGTATATCTATTGTGCTCATAGTGATAAATATATAATAAAGCTACTACCATTTCTCATTGCATTATCCCAGATTTTGACTGAACCAGTGAAGCAAATGTTTTCAAGAACAGGGGTCCCAAACCTGTGGGCCCCAGTCCACTAGTGGGCCATGAAGGTATTGTAACCGGGCTGCAGAAATGCATCATTTGCGCAAGCAGCACTAGATGAGCATGTGCATCCATAGTTACTGGCCGCTCACGTGGAAACATCCCCTCTCCCCCCCCCCACTGGAAAGATTGGGGAACTCTGTTCAAGAAGACAGTTATCAGAAATATATTTTCACATTACAGGTTTGCATGACAAACCTGTAGAGTATATTGATTTAAAGCTTTTTGCAGATGAACCTATTAGCTTTTCTTTTTAGATTTAGCAGAATAAGATGAGACTTGATAAGCTTTTGATTTGTCATGGGTTCTTCAATTTGGACTTTCCAATTTAATCTTCATTTGTACCACAGCTTAGTTGCTCACTTGCAATTAAAATTTCAAAGTGCTTAATGTATAGATAATCTCCTTTAAACCGGTAGGCTAATAGGCAAATCCTGATGACCTATTTTCCATGGTTCATTGTTTCTTCTAAATATGCCCGATTCTTTGTGCTGTCTGGTTTCTCCACTGCTGTTTAAGTTTGTTTGTTTTATATAATCTATCAAAGATTAAGCTCCCCATTAAGCAAAGAGACATATCTAAAATAAGGTGTAGGTTTTTTCAGATTTGTTTGTTAGGGCAAAACTCACTGGCAGACAAGGCAAGAAGTATATTAACAGACACAGAAAAACTCATGATTAGGTAAAGTTCTGTGAAACCAGCATAAGAGTGGAAGTGTTCACTGAATTGTGAGTTATAGTAAATATATAAGTAAAGTGTCTCATTGCTAGTCAAATTAATCTGTTAGTTCTTTTCTAGAACCTTTTTTTAATTAGTGGAAGTATGGAAATTTCAAATAATTAGTGAAATATTTAGTGATAATAAAAATATATGACAGAGTTTTTAATCATTAAAGAAATATTTTAAAATAAAGTTTCTTAAAATAGTTTCTTAAAATAGGTCTATCAATATAATTATTAATCTCTCATGATAAGCTTATATAATCACATTCCATTCTTCACATGAGTTATTTCAAAATATATTACTTCAGATCCAACCAACTATGTGGAATAGTCTCCTACAGAGCTGTAATGCAACTTTCTATTGTATAAAATTAAGCTATATTATAGATTGATGAATCACATTCTCTAACAAGTTCCATGACTCCTCATAGATCTAGACAATAAGAAACAGAGATAAAAAATATTTTAAGAGGAATACTTAATTCACATTCTATTTTCACCTTCTTTTAATGTAGCTTTTCCAGATATTTGAACTGCAGGGATTAGTCCAGGCAGTTGCTACAGTTAAGAGTCAAAACTGATTCAAAATCACCAAACTGACCAAACTCTTGCATGTGCTAAACAAAATGGCACTATATTTTATCTATTTTATCCAAGCAAACCTCAGGTAAGATAGGCAGTGTTAAGAAAGAAAGAAATCATATTCAAATGATTGAGTTTCAGGATGAATACTGATTATGTGCTATCAAGCCAATGTTGACTCTTCATGACACATAAGAGATTTTCTCCAAAATCCAAAAGAATAAAAATAAATCTGGAAATCAAGGACCAATAGTATCCATCCACATTATTTCTTTGTGTTCTTTTTTAGTAGACAGGATAGAAAAAATTCTCCTTCAGCTTTCACTTCTTAAACAGGTTTAATTAAATTTAAATATGATTCTACCAAGTTAGCAAAATAAATGCTAGTTTATTTCAGATAGTTAACAAGTCTTAAAGCCCTTTAGTTTTATGGCCTTTACATACATCATTTTATAAAGATTTACATGTTCTTGAATTAAATTCCATTTCTTCACATGCATGATACTGATGACCAATTATGCTATATGGAGGGGCTTTTTTTTATTTCCAATTGTTTGTATTTAAGTCTTAATGCCCCTTAATGAAGTCTCTCCCAAAATGTAACTCTCTGGATACTTGCAATTAAAATCCCAAAGTGCTTTGGCTCTGCTGGCTCAGGCTAATAGGAGTTATAGTACATCACAGCTGGAGAATGATCACCCAGTTTTCTAGCTTATTTATTTATTCATTTTGACACCACCATTAATTTGTTAGAAACCAATCCTAGTTTCATTTACCTAGGAAACTCACAGAGCACAGTAAGATTAATTTCTGAGCAAACAACTACTAATGATTTTGAAATGCAGTCTTGTGCAACAGACTAACCCAGCTTTCCAGATCTATTAAAAATCCGCCTAGACTTATTTTAAGTTTGCAGGAATGCCTAATATTTCCTGAAAGCATCTGGTAATAATTTCTTTCTACTCCGTTTCCCCCTCCACATGGAAAAGCCTCCCCCTTTCTCAAGTTTAAACGGATCTAGCAAGTTAATTTAGAAAACACAAGCTGAAAATGCAGAAGGAGCGACTTGAAAATCAGAAAATCTTCTCAAACCCTCGTGACCTCTTCCAGCAAGCAGGGCAAAAAAAAAAAAAAAAATTAGCAATGAAAAGCAACCACACGCCGCCCGTGAGAGCGAATGAATGAAGACAACCCGGTCCGGCAGAGACGGAGGGGCATGGCGTGGCTCCGCGACCGTGCTTGGATCTTCGCAGCACCGAGTGGGAGAATTGATTACCTTCGAGGTTCAGAAAACAGGAAGTGGGCGGAGCAAATGGTTATGACGTACCTAGGGGCTACCTCAGTTCAACAATTCGGCGGCGAGGGGAGGTTGGGCTTCTGGGCACGCGGCGGGTGTGCGCCAAAGGAGGCGGAGTCTGCTCCTGCCGCCGCCCGCCTTCGTTCTTGGTTTCTGGCCCTCCCCCTCCTTAAAGCGCGGCCCATCCTCCCACGAGCCGCATTAGCGGCGGCGCTTCGGGTGTCAGGCAGCGCCATTGGGCGGAGAACCTGCGCGCTCGGGTTCCCTCTTTTCTTCCTGCCCGCCTCGGCTGGTCCTGTGACTGGAGGCGGCGGAGCTGAGGCTCCCAGCCCGTTTCTTTTGCTCGCCCCTCTGGTCCTAACCGAGTCTCGCTTAAGGGCGCCGTCGCCACCACTTCAGTTCCGAAATGTTTGACAAGACGCGGCTCCCTTATGTGGTGCTGGACGTGGTCTGTGTGGTCCTAGGTATGTTTCGGGTTTGGCAGCGTGGGGATCTGGAGAGGAAGGGGAGGCGCCTGGGCACCTCAGAGGAGATGCGCCACCGCTGCGCACTTGTCGGTTTGCCCACCCGACGCGCCCCTATTGTGGCTGCCAGGGCTTCCCTGGCCGGCTCTTGAGGCAACTCCTCAGCTTCTGTTCCTGCGGTTACCCCCGGGAATCCATGAGGCATATGTACGTGTTTGGGTGAGGGCAGTGAATGGGTAGACCGTCTGAATGAATCGTGGGGTGGGATGGGGTGTGGAAGGTATCTCCCGCATTCTTTTTATATGCCTATACGTACATATGCAGCGAATGTGTATCTGGGGTAGTTTGCTTTCCCCTGCATGGTGACAGGCTAATCTTTGCCTTGCATCTCTGGCCTTGCCGAAAAGCTTGGGGAGGATTTGGAAAAGGGTTAATAAATGCAGCATTTTTTTCATTTTAGGTTTGTCTGCTTCTGCTGTTGTCGCTGCTTTCTTTGCGTTCATCTGTTCATCTCCTTGCTTACTGGCTAGCTTCGCATCAACCCCCATCTCTCACCTAGATAAACTTGGTCACTGGAATTCTGCTTAAATCAGGGTTATTCAAGTTGGCTAATATAACAAATGGCTTGAATGAGTGGTGTACAGAGAAAGAGTTGAAAAAAACCATCTTGATGTGCTGGTAGATGGAAAATCACAGCTACATTTTGTGTGCATGCTTCTTCAACCTGGTGCCCTCATCATCTGGTGAAGTCAGTTGCATTTGGTGGGTATCAGACAGGAGAAGATTGATGTACATTTAGTAAGCTGAGTTTTGAAATAAAGCAGTTGATTTCTTCTCATATGAACATACTTTTATGTAAAAGGATAAATAATTGATGAAGTTGCACATTGATGTCCTACAATACACTTTTTAATGGATTTTTTTATGGGTGACTCTACAGCTACTCTTAGGGCTAGGATTACAAAATATATATACTATATCACTATTTGCTGACAGTACTTTTTCATTTTTGCAGTATGAAGAATCATAATGTAATCAAAATGTGTACGTATGTATTTAGCAAAGTATAAGCTTAACCTTAAAAATACGTCTTGTCTAGCTTTAAATTTTGTTACTGCGAAGTATCTAGTTTTAGACTGACACATTCCTGGGTGTAATATTGAACTACTAGCTTTGGTTGTTGCTAAATATTTATAAATGTTACTTTAGGTAAGAGCAGTGTAGTGATGGCAGTCCACTGTCCTCTGTTAAATTCATCTGATAATTTTAGAAAGGCCTTGATGGAGATTTATTTCATTTATACTATTTCATATCCATTAAATAGGAGATAATTGATTTTGGACCAATAAAATATCTGCTTTAGACTAACTGAAGATTTACTTCTGTGGAAAGGATGGGAAAGTCTCACACCATATAAGTTTAGCAAATAATGAATGTTTCTATGAAATCTATTGAAATATAGCATAACATTTTCAAATAGTAATGTTCCTAACCATTCTTTAATAGATAAATACTTTATAGGGTGATATGGTTAATCTTTAGATAATTGAATCAATTGACCAATGTACACTTTGATAAATTATATGATCTAACTTGATGAGACAACAGTTCTGAATTAAGTATGTCCAAATAGTTAATATTGTGATCCAAATCTAAGATAACAGGTATTGAATTTATCTCTACATTGCAAATTAGCCTTTTTAATTCTTAATCTTTGCTGATTAGTGCTGATAGTTTGATATTGCCTTTCTTCAGCACATTGAAAGAAGATGGGCAAAATTAAGATAACAATATTTCATAGCTAAGTATATTTCAAAGCTGAGTATGACTTTGGAAACACCTATAGTTCATGTTTCTGGAAGAGGCTCAGATGAGCATACTGAATAATATTGCAGGATTAGTTATGTAATGGCTCAGGAAAAAAAAATCCCAAAGCATCTTAAAAGCCTTTTCTGCCTTCCCATTTGAAAATTTTGGAAAGAATAAAAACTTCCAGTGAAATATTTTATTTGGGAGAAATGGATGCAGGTAAGACAAGATAATCTAAATTCCTTACTTTACCAAAGTTTTTATTAGTTTGTAATAGGATGACATTTATATAGTGTGTCAGAACACTGGAGCCGGTGCACCAGAGGACAGGTACTTCTGTATTGTATAACTCTAAATGTTAGTTAGAGCAACATGCATGGCTGCTGCTAAGCAGCATAGCCCTTTCTGCCAAAGAAGGAAGAATTCAGTACATTATTTGCTTATGTGTGTGTATTGTTGCTTATCTAGAATCTAATGGATCTGCTCCTGACTGAGGTTCATTGCTTCTATTGTAGGAAAAAAACAAATATTTAAAAGTACATTCTATTAGTCAATTTAGTTATCTAATTAAATTATACTTTTACATTGTACAAATATGCCAAATCTGATAATTGTGTGAATGAACCAAATTAATTTAGATGGGGATGAAGGATTCAAACAAGACCAAGTGGCAGTGAGTTCTTGGAGCATGTAGTTCTTGGGATCATCTACCTCTGGTTTTGAATGGAGTTGTACTGGGACTCTGTGAAGTCTTGATTTTCCTGGATTCTCATACCTGTTTGAAAGCAGGTGGCAGCTTGCAGACTTGTGCACCAGTTGTATCCAGTATTGGCCTTGGAGACTCTTTGTATAGTCAGATATACCTTGGTCACCTTGTAGATATAATATTGAAATGTGCTGTACATGAGGCTCCCTTGAGGATCACTCAGAATGTGCACCTGATGGAAAATTCAAATGTGCAAACAGTGATGGGCATGCCTTTCTATGCCCATGTACCAGGCCTGTTCTGGTAGCTGCAGTGGTTACCAGTAAGCTTCCAGGTGTAATTCAAAAGTCTGATTATTACCTTTAAAGTCTTAGAAGGCCTAGTCATCAGAGCTATCTATTTCCTGTGGGATCTGTCCGTCCTGTTTGAAACAACCTCCTCTGTTAGTTTCACCAATGTTATCTAACATAATGTAGGAAGCACTCCTCCTCTGGGACTATAAAATATGATGAAATAGTTATTTGTGAGCCTACCATATATTTTTTTAAACAAGATTTAAAAATTTGACTCTTCCTCCAAGCCTTGGGTCAGTGAAGGTCAGGCATGTCAAGCTCGTGATGTCACATGACGTCGCGTGACATATCATGACTTTTCCCCCATTGCTGGCAATGGGGTGGGCGTGGTTTTAGTGTGACGCATCTGGCCCGTGGACCAGCAGTTTGACATGCTTGGTGAAGGTTAAAGCCCTTTGAAGTTGAGGGATGGATGGAGCATTCTTTTTTATAAGAATATCCTTTTTACGACTGTTTCCCAATATAAGACAGTTCTTTTTAATTGAGAGCTACCCAGAGTCATTCTAGAGTTGGGCAACCTAGAACATTCATGCATAAACAAAGATACTACATAAAATATTCATAAAAGAGGAAAAATGAACTTAGAGCAATAAAGAATAACACAAATATTGGATACATTTCAGATTTTCCCAAAATTTTGATTAACCTGCAACCTCCTTCCCCACCCTACAGGTGTTTTCACCATGGCTTCAAAGTGTCTGGAAATTTTCTATTTCAATAAGGAAAGTTTCATAATTTATGATATGTGGATTACAGAAATAATAGAGGGTTTTAAATGAGGTGTTCAGGATCATTGTGTGTTGAATATAATTTCTTTAGTTATAATTCACTTTATAAACTATGTCATCTTCTTGATAGGTTTTGCTGATCAGATAATTTGATCTGAGTTTTTGAGAAGAAAACATAAATCTTGACTAAGCATTTGGAGTCATAGTTCCTAAATGTAGAACCACATAACTTCAACTGCAGAAAGGGAATGGGAGTAGATAGATAGATAGATAGATAGATAGATAGATAGATAGATAGATAGATAGATAGATAGATAGATAGATAGATTTAAATATTAATTACAGCATTTATAATTAAAGTTGCACCTCTTTTGGGCTTCTAGGTAAGCTTCAGAAAGGATAAGTTACATCTGTAATGCATCTAATGAGACTAATGAGACACTTAAAGCAACAATCTTTTTCAGATGGAAAAAAAGTCATGCCTGCTTTAATGAAAAGCTGATGCAAAGTCTGAAGCAACTTGCAGATTTTTTTTGAAACACATATAATCCCAAAGTATATCCCTTTTCATTGTTCTAAATAATTTTCTTCCTAGTGGAGCTAATAGAGCAGTTCAAGTATTAGATTTTCATTTGGGTTTACTCTTATTTAATTCCAAAGCTGTGAATAATTTAAATTCAATAGCAGTTCAGATTTGTTTGACCACTTCCTATAATTCTAGTACCAAAAATAATGCTAGAGTAGAACTGAATCAGTATGGTTCTTAGTTGTAAAGTGATTAAAATAGTACACTTGAGACAAATCATAATTTATATTCTGAAATGTATAGATAATAAATGGTGATTCAGATTGAGAAAAGATTTAGGAAAAGAGGATTGGGAAGCAGCACTCCAAACTGTCTTCTGTGTTGATTCTGCTGTGAAGTTCTGTGGAGTTTAAGTGCATTAATTCCATCTAGATTTCATACAAGATCGTACAAGCTACAAATGCAGAATTTAATTAAGATTATGTCATGATTGATTTTTTTTCATGGCTATTGGAAAAATATTTAGCAGTGAAGTTACCATCCTCACAAACACATACTATAAGAAAGCCAAAGTTTCTCAACCTCAGCAACATTAGATGTATGGATTTCAATTCACAGAATTGTGGGAGTCGAAGTCTCCACAGCTTAATATTGCTGAAGTTGAGAAAAACTGGATTAGATGAAAATGCTGGAGTTATTTTTTCTTTTTCAAGTCACTACTGAATGCTTTGATCCTATGACTTCTAATCTCTCATGTAATGTAGAACTGAGCATTGACATTTCTCTATGTTTGTAGATGAGTGATACAGTACCCCATTCCTCATTGACTGAATGACAGCACTTTTGTTAACTTATGAATCATAAGATTCTGGGATCTTATGGTATAAAATTACAGAAGTAAGAAATGTGTTGAATTTTTAAAGGTTTCACAGGTACAGCTTGTGATCAGACATGTACAGTATAAGAAAAAGAAATATAGTAAATAGACATCAGTTTAGTGGATGTTAGCTGCAACAGACAATCTGATTATATATTGTATGCTTATTTCCATGTGTAAAAGTCCCACTTGTCATGTATATGTATAGAATATGAAAAATACACATGGAAAAAAATCCCATGAATAAAATTATTAAAATATGCATCTATGAGATGTCATTAGTTGTTTTATGAGTGCGTAAAAGCTATTTGGATCTGATGGACATTCTGTTTTCTCTCCATTGGTCCATTGTATTGAGAGTTTACTGTGTTATGATGAGATCAAGGAAAATGATTATCTCTCTCTCCTCTTCCTTGGTCAGACCTCACTTGGATATTGTGTTCAGTTCTGCGCACCACAGTTTAAAAAAGATGTTGATAACCTGGAGCAAATCCAGAGAAGAACTATCAAAATGGTGAAAGTACTAGAAACCAAGCCCACAAGGAAAGGTTGAAAGACCTAGGAATGTTTAGCTTGCAGAAGAGAAAGTTGAGAGGAGACATAATAGCTACTTCAAGTGGGCTTCACTTCTTCAGACTTATTCTCACTTGCTCCAGAAGGTAAGACCAGAACTAATGGGACTAAAAGGATGTAATACAAATTAGACATTAGAGAGAATTATTTAAAGAAAGCTGTCATTGAGTGGAATAAGTTACTATATGCAGTGACTTTTCCCTTTCTCTGGAGGTTTTCAGAGGCTGGATAGTCCTCTAGTGTAGTGAAATCCTGCAATGTGCAGAGAGTTGATCAATTATTTTTCTCAGAGAAAGATAGTTGACCAAATGTGGGCAGCATATTTCATTGCAGCACAATTTCTACCAATTTAGTTATGGGTAGATAGCATTATCACTCAATAGTGGGAAGAAAAATCAGTGGATATGTAATTATTAACTCTGCAATTATCCCTAGCAATCAAATAATAAAATGGGAATAAAATGGCACATGTTATGATGAAAGCCCTTAATCGTATCATAGCTGAACCCTGGTAAAACGGAATTAGATCCTGACTGGTCAAGGACACTCTGGAGGTGACATATGAATAGGTTTAAAGGATGGTGAATTCTGCCTTAACAGAAGAGATGTTCCTGACTCTGTTAAGGAGGTGTGGGTGCATCTTCTCAAGAAACCATTGCTGAACTCTACAGTTCTGGACAATTTTTGTCCAATATTCCATCTTCCTTTTCTAGAAGAAGATGGTTCAGAAAGTGGTCACACAAGAACTTCAGAAGATCCTGGATGAAATGAATTATCTGGAGGATGCTGCAGTGGTTGTGTGAAAAACGGTCCTAAGTCATTTTTTTCACTGCCATTGTAACTTTCCATGGTCCTTTAAACAAATGGTTGTAAGTCGAAGACTACCTATATAACAATACTAGTAGATAGGTCACATTATTTTCTGTTCTATTGTCTCCTTTTGAGACAGCTGTTCTGTTTTATCAATGTGTTTTAAAAACCAAACGTCCAATGATGTCATGTTTGACAAAAATACACAATTTGGTCTAGTTTTATCAGCATACAGTATAAAATTTCTGAATTACTATCAACTATGAAAATGTGTTTTGGATGGTTCTCAGTTTATAATATTTTTAATAGACAAAGGATATCATTAAGATGGGTATCAATAATATACAGGAGATTCAAAATAACAGTTGGAATGCCTCAAATCAAAAAACTGAAAGTTTTTTTAAAAAAAAGTTTTCTATCAATCTAATGGCTTCAAAATCTAAGGGATTAGTTTGGACAAAACTCAGCAGCACTTTTTCGTGTGGCTGCTGATAAAAACAGGATCGCCAACATGATCGCCAACGTCCGATAACGTATATGGCACAAGAAGAAGAAGATCAATCTAAGAGTAATTCAACAATATACTTTTTCATGTTAGATTAACTCCTGCGAGAATACTTTTGAGATTAATTGACAACTTCTTCAGGCTTTAAGTATACAGTTTACAATATGATATGGATTTGTTCCATTATTATTCCCTTTGTTTAATATCCATACATTAGTTAATGTGATTTTGGGAAGAATAATATTGTTTAAAGATGTGAATGTGATTTTTAATTATAATATATCTCTTTAGCCAAGAAGAATTGGAAATCATCCTTTCCCCACATTCCCAAGGGGAAAAAAGAAAAGAAGTTTGAAAATATAATTAGTTCCATTTTTGATATTTGCTTTTGTTTGTTACTTGCCATCTGGTGAGCCTGTATGTCTCTGTGTGTCTGTGTCTGTGTATAAGAATGAAACTACCCTTCACGTTTTAAAAAATATTTTCAGGATATATTTTTACTGTCTATTATTGGAGATCTTGGTACCTTTGGATTTATCAGTGTCTAAGTACTTTTTATTAAAATATATCATGTTTATTGCTTAAACTATGCACTACAGTTTGGTTCATTCCACAATCTAATAACATACCGTATTTTCTGGCGTATAAGGCGATCCGGCGTATAAGATGACCCCCGACTTCGGCGCCGATTTTCATGCCTAGAAAGTTGTCTTATCTGCTGGAAACTACCGTAATTTCCGGCATATAAGATGACTCGGCGTATAAGACGACCCCCGACTTTGGTGCCGATTTCCGCACTTTAGAAAGTCGTCTTATACGCTGGAAAATACGGTAGTTTGAAAGTCAGAGTTGATAAATTCTGGAAGTGTTTTCAGTCTTGTAAGCTCTGGAAAATCAAGCCTGCCAAAGGAATGGATGGTTTATGTGATATCCAACAGAACTGTTTGGTATTGGTTTCATTGGGTACTTGACATACTGCAAAGTGTTTAAGCAGTGTATTCTACACTGGGAATTAAAGCAAGCAGTAATGCTCTTATAAAACTTGTATTTACTTGTCTGAGCTTACTTCCCACATAGAGTCATATGTGGAAGAATAAATCTATACATTTTCCACCATTAGACAGTTGTTATGTACAGAGTTCAAAATGATTCATTCCTTTTTTCTTTTACAAAGCAAACTTGGTATAATTATATTTTTAGAATCAAAAGTAAAACATCTCAAAATAGCAAAAACTGTAAAAAAAATGTTTGAAAAAGCCTTTTCAGTAATATGCATTTTTTGTTGGACTTGATAAAAGGGAGTTTACGTTTTGAATTTGGACTTTTCCTAATGGGCCTGCCCAGCTGACTAATTTTTTAGCCTAGCGTATTCTGTCTGTATGTAATGATTTAGCGTCAATCCATATTTTAAAGTCTTGATTTTCTCATCTGAGACTTTTTATGAATTTGAAAACAATCCACTTGTTAAAGAAGTCATTTTCCTTCTGAGAAATTATACCTAGAGTTTGTCAACATTGCAGGATCCAATCTGGGTCGATCATCAGGACCAGAGATTTTGTCTTCTGAGCTTTCGGACTCGTGCTCGAACTCCCAACCTTTCTCTCTCTCTGAAGATTTGCTCCAGCACAAGCCCAAAAACTCGGAAGATAAAACCTCTCGTCCCGGTGACCAATCCAGATTGGATCCTGCAACATCATCCTGGGACATGCAGATTCCCCTTCATTTCTCAACATTATCTATGGTTCAGCAAGCTTAATCATACCACACTAGTCTTCCAATCTGATTGCTCTATTGTAAACTGTAATATGGAATGTCAGTTGGTACAAATGATTTAATTTATGGAGTTACTCTTGGTCAGGTTTCCCAACCTTGGCAACTTTACGGGAGGGCTTGACACTTAAACTCCCAGAATTCCCTAACCAACAGGAATTCTAAGAATTGAAATCCATTTGAGAAATCCTGCTCTAGATGAATCTTTGAGGAGTGGCATACTCTAAATTGCTTTTTGAATGATTTTGTTACACTCTGCTGTTTTGATATTGATAGAAACTGTTCCCTCCCTTTAAACAGATTTGGGTTATTTTGAATTATTTTTAATGGAACTGAATCAGGTTGGCATCTTGGTGCTTGCAGGGCCGTTTTTTTTCTTTTACAGAATAGCTGATAAATTGCCCTTTATATAACCTCTTAGCAATATTTTTGGGTGCTAATACAGGAATTATATAGCCACTTAGCTGTTTTGACCACCTAGGGCACAGTTTGTTACTGTTTAGTTATTTGTTAAGCTTTACATTGCTTTGATTTCAAAGATAAAAGCTGCTCATTTTCTATATTGGCTAGTTTATATTATGTTGACTTGGTAAATCATTTACATACTTGGGAAGTTCAGAGAATATTTGAGATTGTGAGGATAATTAAAGAAGGGGAAGTACATTCCCCTCCTACAATAGCCATAGGACTGTGCAATGCTTTGGATTCAATAATCAATTCATGTTGTAGCATGAATCTGACACCTGCCTGCAACACCTTAGACTAATCATGTTATTTCCCTGGATTATGTATTGCCAAGAAAAAACACAGCTGCTTTAAATTATTGCCTAAAGATGTTATGCCTTCATGTTCTGAAACAGATTTTGGAAATCAAATCCTAAATTTCCTCTGCCCTATTCTTTATATTTTGTAGTTTGGAAATGCTGTAATGTTAGCATTTACATATATTTTGGATTACATATTTGCAGTATTATAAAACATGTTTATTCTTGTTTAATTACATTTTATTAAACTTATCTAACAGGTTTGATTTTAGTAGTTAGCTTTTTATAATAAATGTATACGCTGTCTTGGCTTGAATACATTAAATAATGGATAGTAAAGTTGTTGGATTTAACTTCTGAATTATTAATAATTGAGGTCATCCAGTCTTTATTATGTTACATAAATGGGAAGAAAATAAGAAAATAACTGGTTATTAGAAATTTAATCAAAAAGATCTGTATCAGTCTTTTGTCTTATGGTAAAGATGAGAATATTGACCAATATGTTCTTATATTGTTTAAATTAAATAAGATATAAAATACTACTTCATGAAATCTGTGTAGGAAATGGTATGCAACATAAAGCTATGTAGATTATTATTCAGAATGATTACATATTAGTATTAGTATGTTAGTATTCATGATGCTTGCATATTCTGGGAAACCATAAGCAGTTGGAACTTCTAGTGCATGAATACAGAGTGAAACAAATCACATTAGTGTTGTCATGTATAAGTGCAATATGTATTTTTTGTTATACAGATTACTTTTCTGTATAGGGAATTGGTAATGTTTGAAGACCTGTTCCCTGAAAATATGTGTTAGAACAGTGGTTCTCAACCTGTGGGTCAGGACCCCATTTGGGGTCGAACGACCATTTCACGGGGGTCGCCAAACAAGGCTGTCCGCCATTTTTCCCCCTTTTCTTTGGCCACGCCCCTGGCACCCGGTGATGTATAAGTGGTTGGGGGTCACCACAACATGGGGAACTGTATTATGGGGTCACGGCATTAGAAAGGTTGAGAACCACTGTGTTAGAATAAATAAAAGATGGTAACTTGATATTTGTAATGGCTTTATGGTTAAACCAATGAATAGAGAATTGTGGAAGAACTAGTATAGTGGCTAAAATGTATTCATTATCATTCTAAGCAATAATTGCCTGTTCAGTGACACTTTCATTATTACATGACAAACTGTGTTTCAGGAAAGTCATTTGGATCCAGAGAACAGATTTTTAAAATTGATGAGTGAAACTTTTAACTGATGGAATGAACTTTAAAGACAAGCTTGTTTTGTTTTGTTTCTGCTCTATTATTGAACAAGAAATTAAACAAAGTAATTGAAGATTATTTTTTCAGTGGTGTCAGATGCATGCATTGGTTAAACCATGACATGATTAACTTATTTTATAGCTTAGTGGGTACTATGTCTGAGATTTGCTCCATAAAGTTTATGCCATAAACATTATTTTTTAAAATAAACATTATTCTCAAAGCATGGGTAGGGATTTCCTGGAGGGAGGCAAACAACTTACAAAGGGTTTCCAATTTTCTTTTTAAATATTGCCAGTATTTAAGCTTAGATTTTTGAGTTATTTTATTTTATTCATGTAATGAAGTCACATAAATGTAATTATTTTAGGAAGATGCAGCTTGAGAACCCCTGATATAAACAATCAATGTTGCATGAATTGGACTAGTAAGGAACAATCCTTTCAATCTGGGCACATTGCAGTATTTCGGGAAGCATTGCAAATATCAATATGCAAAATATTTGAATGAAACTTTAACCATGATGGTTGATTAATAATATACTTGAATTATGTTACAATCCAATAGATTTGATTTGAATCTCTGTTGTCTTCTTTTATGTTAAAGGATATGTTTAAATGCAGATGCCATGGTTTCAGCACCAGACAGATTTTGGAGGGCTGTTCTCTTGTCTGTCATTAACTATCTAGCTTAGCAAAAGTTGTTGGAGTACATAGGAGTTTGCACGCTGCTTTGTGAAACTTTGAACAAAAGGTTTTTTTATTGTATTTTTTCTGCCTGTATCTTGATGGTGTCATTTTTTTTGCGTGACTTTTGCTTTGTTTACCATCAACATATTTCAGAAAGCAAAGCTCTTTTGTTTCAAGAGAAAAGCAAACTCTACTGCTAATGTTTGAAGTCTATATAGGAAAATATTATTTAGTGCAGCCTAATTTAATGTGGTATGCTGCAGATGTGTTCTCTGAGGATTATGGAATTTAGAATCCAACACATAGAAAAAAACCAGGAAAGATGACTGATTTATTGGTGCTTAATTGACAATATTAAACACCTGCTCTCCCTGCTGGAAATTCATATAAGCTATGTGCAGTTCCTTCTAAACTCTAATATTGTCAGTTGAGTCCAAGAGTACTTCCGAAGGACCAGCCTTTCCATCACCAAAATGTCTGATTTCCATAATCAAAACAATGCAGGGAGCGACTCATGGTTATAGTCAGTAGGTATGCATAGAGACTAAGGCAATGTTTTTCATCCTTGGTCTTTTTAAGATGTGTGGAATTCAATTGGATAGGGAATTCTGATATCATCTTAAAGTTACTAAGGTTGAAAAATACTGGGCTAAGGGAAAGGACATGTTTACAAGAAAATCAACAGTGTTGACTTGAGATTCGACAGCCAAGCAATATTTATGTTTCCTAACCTAACCAATAGAAGAACTCAGTGATATCTCATCCATTAATATTTCTTTGTTGGCCAGTGAAAAATGCTTTGTCCTTTCCCCTTTATTTCAACTTCCCCACCCACCCCATCTCTGTAACTACAGTAAAAATTTGCACCACCAACATTTTTTATTTACAGTGAGCAGCTGCCAAGCTTTTTATGCTTATTTCTGTTTGGGCCCTACTTTGTAGTGATGTTTTATTGTCACACTGGGAAATGGGAGATGAAGTGACCCAAAGGTACCCTCCCCCAAGTGGCAACCCAGACTACACCATTATAATAGCAGAGTAAAACAATAACCATTTTGCTGGGACCATCACCGCTTGAAATGGGAAATTCTTTTTTGGAGAAAGGTTTGACATTAGCACTTAGGAAAACTATGAACTGATGTAATGAGGACACAGTCTCATCCAATTTGTGGGGTAGCTTGATTTACAAGTTCATCTGCACCCTCATTTGTAAATGACTCCATGTTTCCTTGAGAGTGCTGGCCTGGATGTTTTAAAATATGTAGCATTTTAGTCTTGATAACACCTGTAGGTGATCTGAACATTTTAGGTTAACCAGCTATTTTTGTAGTGTATAATATTCGTTTCAGTATTTAAAATCTTACTCTGAAATGAAATATTTTCCTAATGTAAACATGTTTATGAAAAAATGTATTTGAACTGACTTTTTGCCAAAGGAAGCACATTTTTTTTATCTCTGGGTATGAACATGTTGGCACACATTTTCCTGTGGACTTCAGCATTTTAATCTGAGAATTTCCTCTGGGCTTCCCCCTCCCTTGTATTTCCTTCCTTGTATTTCAAAACGTATCTATAATTGAAGCAGTTTGCTCTTTGGTTAAATAGTTAAAAGCTGTGATCACTCAGATCATGTTTATCTCAGAATGAAACTTTATCTTTTTATTGAATATTATCCATGTTCCCCAGAGAATCTCTTCCTGCTGTGCCTCAGTGGAGCATTGGCCTTTCCTATCCCCACAGGAATAGTGCCACAATAACAATTTTTTTAAAAAGGTATTATGAAATAAGGAAAATTAGAAGAAAACTGAAGAGGATTTAGTGGAAGGTTTTTAGATGACTAAATTCTGCAAAATTCTATCAACAAAATGTTGCTTGCTTTGCTTTTAGAAAGTAGAAGTGGAAATATCACCCAGTTATGGAACGTTTCACTTACCCATGTATAGACAATGGCTCTGTAGAATTTTGGTCAGAAAGCAGTTCTAATCCTTTTCAGAGGATAAATGTAGAAGCTCTGCCTTAAGTTTGTTTAACTGAGTGAGCCATCCGGTCCAGCATTTGTAACTGTGATATTATGCAGATGCATTGGTTTGCAATCCCCATCACCTGTGGGCATCATGGGTTTTCCTCACCGTTGTTACCTGATGCAGACAGTCCATAGACTTTTCTAGATTCTTCAAATGAACTTTTTCTTCACCTGCCTGATGATTGATCTCTGTTGCAGATTTCAAGGGTTAAATTCTGAGTCTCAGACTTGTTGACTGATTATATACACAAATAATGTCAATGTGAAAGTTTCAGCTTACACTGATGAGAAGAAATATGGTCTTACTAGAGTTGAGAAAAAAAAATGATTTTCCAATCCATCCCACATTTCTGTTATTCTTTAGATTTGTTTAATTTGTAGGTAGCCATAAAGTTTTAGTCTGTCCAAAGAGAAATGTTCATACAGTAGATATACTTCTTTGCCAGGTGATCTTCATTTCTAGAACCTCATGTGGCTTTTTTTTAATTTATTAAAACTATTTTAAATTTGTCCTTAATTTTTTTTCCAGTATGTATTATTAAACTATTCAAGTTACAATGATTTTTAGGACTAAGTAATCTTCAGTTAGCTGAATATGAATATTCCATTTCTAACTGCTGTTTTCTAAAATAGTACTTTATGCATAAGAGAATGAATCTTTTTGTATACATATTTGTATATTTTAAAACCTGGCTCTTGCTCGAATGGCACAAAGGAAATGTTGATGTTGGGAGACAGTGGGAAAATGGTTTTGAATAATTTCATTGCCTGACAGCGGCAGCTGCAGCAAGAAACAAGTGTATTATTCAAGAACTTTGACTTAGCTGGTAGTTCAGGAATATTGCCATATTTAAATGTAGGGTGTCTCTAAACTGGATGGCTTAGTAAGGTTAATGTATGACAGAATTAGCCAGATTCAGAATATTTTTTTTCCTGAAGGAAATATTTTACTAGATATTAAGGGATTGTATTTGCCTCCTCTCCTATCCTGCAAAGAATGGCTTCATCCTCAATTGGACCATTCTGTTTGTATTGGAGTTTTTAAAATTTAATAAAGAAAACCGAAGGTAATGTCTAGCCAGCCATTATAATGATAGCTAGAATAACAGCTAAGACAAGAAGGGGTTGGAAGCTGCTCTCAGCACTGGTATAGCTGATGAATCTGTGTTAGCTTAATATGTGAATATCCCCATTGTATTAGATGCATTTGAACACCTGGAAAAGTTGGTGACAGGTAGGCTAGGTGTACCTCTTTTGAATGATTTCAGCATAACTTCCAATATTTGCATAAAAATCTTAAGAGAATAAGTGAAGAAGTATATGTATACCAGGTTGTTTCAAGTAGGATTAGATTAGCTAATCACAGAAGTACTATGACATAATATGTTGGTAAAGATTGTGATAATTATAGCAAATGCTGATGCTATGGAATAAATCTTAATAATTTAAGCACAGGTGCTCATAAACCAGAAATGGAGGTGGTGGTGACTTATATTTCCATGCTCTGTACTTCTCCATTCCAGAGGCATTTATAAGATTGCAGAAATTATTTTAGCCAGATGTTGGGGAGGGTGGGAAATCTAGGAGTCTTCAACTTTGCTGTATAAGGAAAGGAAGTAAGCCTATTTATAATTTCATATTGTTTTAAATGTTTTTTCTAATATTTGGATTAATTTGTGAGGTGTTTACTACAGTCCATGACCAGCAAACTTACTGTACTACTTCTTTCTGAAAGCTGAACAGATCAAGCTTTGAAAATCTTTCCATCATAAAAACAGATAAAATGCTCTCCATAATATTCTCTATTTCTTTCTCCTTTTTTGTTTTATCCAGGTTTCAGACTTTTCTATTCTGATTGCTCCCATTTTACCTTATTGATCTAAATTAACTTAACTAAATAATTTAATTTCTAAGTTTATGTCATTGACATAAACTTCCTTTACATAAATGACATATTTTCAATGTTTAAGCATTATTCATTCAATCTGCAGCTGTCAGTAGCTCTGATTGCTAGTGATTAAAGGTCAGATTTTCTCTAACCAAACACCTGCAAGATACAGTATGTTGAAGCAGGAACTCTTGAAGTTCTGAGCCTAAATTTTAGATGAGGCCAGAGTAATGAATGACTGATAGGATGCTGTGGGCACTGCATGATGCTAAATTGGCTGGGCAAGAATTCTTGACTTTTGCATGTAGCTCAGTAGTTTCCTCTGCACGATGAACAATATAAAATGACATCTATCTACATTTAACTTTATGTATTTTCCCCCAACAGCTGGCTTACCCCTTGCTGTTCTAAACTTGGCAAAAATAAAGCCGTATCAGAGGGGCTTTTTCTGTAATGATGACAGCATCAGCTACCCGTTCCATGACAGTACCATCACATCTACTGTCCTGTACACAGTGGGGTTCACTGTGCCCATTTGCTCTGTAAGTAGCAAAATATACAGGCAGCTGTATGGGGAAAGTGTTAAGTATGTGTGGAGAACTCACATTTCATCAAAGCTTTGAACAGAAAGACTTTGAGGTAGTTGACTAATTATCATAATAGCTGAGAATCACTAAACTCTCCAAAGGTCCTGCTTATTGCCCAAAATAAGTTTGTCTCTTTTGAAATGACAAGATGATAAATTTGGATTTCTGTTGGCTGGAAAATAGCTAAAGAATAATTTAAACCTAAATGGGCAGAATGTAGTACAGGAGATGCAAACAAAATGGAAAAGAAATAATGATAATAAAAAGTAGTTCGTAGAGGAGGTTTGTCACAATGAGAAAAAGTGTGAAATTAAGTGGCAATCATCCTCATTTGTCAGGGAATGAGTCTCATAGAACTCAGTGAACAAGATTAGTTGTGCTAATCAGCAGATTGCTACAGAGCTGCTGTTTCCTTTTTCAGTGACAGTGGTGTATATAGATTATATTGCTATCATCTTTCACAGTGGTCTGTCTCGTGGTGACACTTGAGCACCAGAATCAGAGAATTTATGGATAAGTGATTTTGTATTTACTCATGATAGAGCAATGAGTGATGCAAAATTCGTTTTAATTAAAGTGGTATTATGTTTACATGAACTTTTTCGAGAAGTTTATTTTTAATACATAACTTAGCCAATTATTTATGCAAAAATAAACATAAGAAGGAATACGTAAATATTTTCTTTTAATATTAATTATCTTTATTAGGTTTGACAAAGTTTTGTCCAGAACTGCAGTGAGGTTGTTGCAAGATTAGATTCAAAGTTATATATATGAACAAAGTTAATGACTTTTAAAATCCAATTTCAGTAGAATTAAGCATATATCATTCAAATATTATTAAAACTTCTCATTTTCACAAAATAAAACAACAGCTTTGGTAGTGAAACTGTGTAAAAATATAATAAATAGTAAATATTCCTAGCCTGCTTTAGGCAAGTAGTAATAATGTGGTTAATGTTTTTTGAAATATATAGAATTCAAATCAACAACTGCATGCTTCAATACTTTCATATTTTCAAAAATACTCTTTTTAATACTATGTTTTTAATGCCTTTGCAAGTTTTAAAATTTAGTGATTTTATGTGTTTAATATTTTAGCTCATATTTTATTATTACATTTTATTGTTTTCTATTTTAATTCTATAAATCCTGTTACAAAACTATACTATTCTGATCAGTGAAGTAATAAAAATATTATTTATTTACTTTATTTTTTTGACTATTTATCTCCAGTGAACTGTATTCTTTTCTTTGCACATTTTAAAAAATATAATCAGTTTAAAAAATGTAATCTAACTTTCTTAAATTACTACTTTGAATACAGGCAGTCCCTGATTTATGACCACAATTGAGCCCAAAATTTCTGTTGTTAAGTAAGACAGTTGTTAAGTGAGTTTTGGCCTATCTTATTACCTTTATTGCTGTAGTTATTAAATGAATTGCTGCAATTAAGTTAGTAGCACAGTTGTTAAGTGAATCTGGCTTCTCCATTGACTTTGCTTGTCAGAAGTTCATAAAAATGATCACATAATTGCAGGACACTTCAGCCATCATAAATACATGCCAGTTGACAAGTGTCTGAATTTTGATCATGTGATTGTGAGGATGCTGCAGTGGCTGTAAGTCTGAAAAAAGATCATGTCATTTTTTCAGTGCCATTACAACTTTGAATGTTCACTAAACGAATGGTTGTAAGTCAAGGACTACCTGTATGCCGAAATATTTGTCATGAGAGATCTCTTAAGAGTTCAGATAGCAAAAATATGAAATAATATAGTTTCAAAATAGTTTTACAGTAATAGCTCAGTTTTTCAGTATGAACTCATTTCAGGCATTAGGATATAGTAATGTATTCTGATAACTCACTATGATCATCTACAACTAAGCCCATGGGGATAGTCTTATTCCTTTTTATTCTCCCCAAATTCATGAGATCTGTATTTTCTATTCAGTATTAAACTAATACGGCTAGTAAAAAAGTAACATAAAAATGTAGTATATTATATTAAACTATAATAAAAAGGAGATCTGCACAATGCATTTGTGTTTGAGTAATCAATTTGCAACTTGAAGTTTCTTTCCAAATGACAACTTGAAGCTTGTTTCCAAATGATTTATGCTATTAGTTTATGCTATTGGTGGTTTGCTGTTATGTCTAAATCCCAAAGCTCACATAATGTTCTAGACTTCATGAAATGGCTCTATTTCTCAAACTTTCCCATAGTCAGTCAGCATTTTTCAGGGCAATGTTGGATCTCTTACTCTCTTTATGTCTTCTTGTTCTGCCTTCTCTGATTTGTATTGCAAGTTTAGTTATCACATACCACATATGCGCTGATGCTTTCAGATATATTCATCTGACCATAATCTGCATGACATAATGTTGGTATTTCTTTGCAACTGTCTAAGCAGGATTTCATATTGGATGTGGTCCTAGTATCTTAAACAGAAGATGGATAAGACAGATTATTGTGTTTCATTCTGATGGTTTTATTCCTCCTCTGTCTGTTTGCCATTTTGAGTTTCAATGCTACGAATGATAGGACCTCTTATGCCTTTCCTCTTTGTCAAAACCCAAAATTTAGATGCTGCTGCTTTCATAAATCAAATAAATGTGTGATTCTAAATTTTGAACAGATAAACGGTAGTCAAGGGGAAAATGCACGTCTTGTAACTTAAAGTATAGTATGAGTTCATTAGAATGGTTAATCAAAATGTGGTTTTTGATTGAGCTAGTTCAAATTCTTAGGTTAATTTTCTGAAAAATCCCAGTAAGTTGCAGTCTCATGTATTCAAATTTTTGATTGTGTGTGATCATCAGGCAAGTAAAAATTACATGTAATCTTAAATTAATCATAGTTAATTTCATTGTATAAATCCTAAGGTATAGTATAGGGTGCCTGTATAGTATAGGGGGTACCTTGCTCAATAATAGTAACTGTGAGAGGGATCTCGGAGTCCTAGTGGACAATTATTTAAATATGAGCCAGCAGTGTGCTGCAGCTGTCAAAAAAGCCAACACAGTGCTAGGCTGCATTAACAGAAGGATAGAATCAAGATCATGCGAAGTATTAATACCACTCTACAATGCCTTGGTAAGGCCACACTTGGAATATTGCATCCAGTTTTGGTCACCATGATGTAAAAAAGATGTTGAGACTCTAGAAAGAGTACAGAGAAGAGCAACAAAGATGATCAGGGGACTGGAGGTTAAAACATATAAGGAAAGGTTGGTGGAATTGGGTATATCTAGTTCAGGGGTAGGCAACCCAAAACACTCAAAGAGCCACTTGGGCCCGTTTCCCACCAAAAACAAAATACTGGGAGCCGCAAAACCCCTTTGATATCTAAAATGAAGATAACACTGCATATATCCTTTTTTACTATATATATATATATATATATATATATATATATATATATATATATATATATATATACACACACACACACATACATACATACATACATATATATATATATATACATACATACATACATACATATATGTAAAAAAGGATATATGCAGTGTTATCTTTATTTTAGATGTCAAAAGGGTCTCTCTCTCTGTCTCCCTCTCTCTCTTTCTGCCCTTGATCTGCCAGTCCTCTTCCCCCACTCTCTTTCTCTCTCTCTCTCTCTCTTTCCTCTCTTTCTCTCCCCCCTCCCTCTCTCTGATCTTCTGCTCACCTGGCAAGCTGGTTTCAAGCTGTTCTCCAACAAGCTCAGGGATAGGCAACCTCGGCTCTTTTATGACTCATGGACTTAAACTCCCAGAATTCCTGAGTCAGCATAGCTGGGCTAGCTAGCTCTCTCCTGCCCTTCCTGCTTCCTATTTCCTGCAGAGACGCAGCAAAAGGAGGAGCCACACCCAATAAGCTTTTCAGCTCCTTGGAGAACACCGTGAGTCCACTCTCTTTTACACACACAAACACACACACACACACACATACACAGAGAGAAGCAGGGAAGCGCAAGTGCCTCTCTTTGTCCCTCTCTCTCTCTGCAAATGGCAGAGAAGGCTGGGGACCACAGGGGAAGGCTCAAAGAGCCGCATGTGGCTCCGGAGCCGCAGGTTGCCAACATGTGGTCTAGTTTAATGAAGAGAAGGAAAAGGGGGGACATGATAGCAGTATTCCAATATCTCAGGGGTTGCCACAAAGAAGAGGGAGTCAAGCTATTTTCCGAAGCGCCTGAAGACAGGACAAGAAGCAACGGATGGAAACTAATCAAGGAGAGAAGCAACCTAGAACTAAGGAGAAACTTCCTGACAGTTAGAACCATTAACCAGTGGAACAACCTGCCTCCAGAAGCGGTGAATGCTCCAACACTGGAAGTTTTTAAGAAGAGACTGGACAACCACTTGTCCGAATTGTCCGAAATGGTATAGGGTTACCTGCCTGAGCAGGAGGTTGGACTTGATGACCTCAAAGGTCCCTTCCAACATTATTATTATTATTATTATTATTATTATTATTATTATTTAATTGTTCAGTTGGAAAGACTGTATATTACAGTTTGAAGTTGGCTAAACATTATTTATATTTATGAAATAGACTAAGCATAAGTAATATATTTCAGTGTGGTGGTTAAAGCATCAGGCTGGAAAGCAAGAGACTGTTCTACTGCCTTTGGCATGAAATCAGCTGGGTGACCTTGGATCAATCACTTTCTCTCAACCCTAGGAATGAGGCAATGGCAGACCACTTCTGAAAAAAATTGCCAAGAAAACTGCAGGAACCTTTCTAGGCAGTCTTCGAGAATTTAACATGATTGAACGACCCCTCCTATAATTACGTTTAGCCACAACATTGTTAAACTTGTTTTTTTCTTCTCAAATTATTAGGTAAGCTCCTCCCTCCCTCCCAATAAGGTAGATTCAGTAACAGGACAACTTAAAAGATTCTCCATGTTCAACTAAATAGCATGAAGCCTATCTTTAGCATGTATTATATGGAAAGAACATTCTGCAAAAATGAGAAAAATATACAAAGGATAGGTATTACATCAGTGAGCTTCCTTGGGTTGGTGACCTTTTGAATCCTCATATGACATAAAAGGAATAATAGTGCCTGTATTCATTGAAAGTTTGAACAGCTAAAAGCGTAAAGTTAAAGTTCACGAATACAGAAAATTAAATTGCATGTTAGAAGCCAGTCAGACTTGCTTATGCTGTCTCATCTAATTTCTTTATGCAAAGTAAACTCATTTCCATCAGATAATTTTTTTTATTTTTGAGGTTCAGAACTGTGTGTGTGTATAAATAAAAATAAATATTATTATTATATTGTTTAAGAGAAACAGAACTGAACTATTATGTATTATTTTTAAATGTTCTTAGAAGTGGAGATTTTAATCTCCAGATTATGTTGACTCTTGGGGATATATTACTATTGTTAGAAATTGTGAAGGTAGCTCATCTTAGTATTGAGTCTAGGAAAAGTTTCTCTATTGGTACAATTTGGATAGCTACTTTAGAGGGCTTGCTGTTATTTGGACTTGTACAGGAAAATCATTAACATTTTATAACATGTAAAAATGCTACACATTTGCCCTGTAATATGAGTGTTTATGTACAGGGTTTCGTCCAGCATGATGTCTTCCAATAAATGCTCCATTAAGCTCCTTGTCAGACAGGAATACTATGGTATAGCTATTGAGCCACAGTAATTTTTCTCATGCCTCCCTCCTTTCCTCCCATCCCTGGTTTATGACCACAATTGACCCCAAAATTTGTTAAATGAGTTTTGCCCCATTTTACTTTTCTTGCCCCATTTGTTATGTGAATCACTGCAGTTGTTAAATTAATAACACAGTTGTTAAGTGAATCTGGCTTCCCCATTGACTTTGCTTGTCAGAAAATCTCAAAAGGAGATCACATACTGTAACTCTGGGACACTGCAACCATTATAAATGTGAGTCAGTTGTCAAGCATCTGAATGTAAATCATGTGACCATGGGGATGCTACAATGGTCATAAGTGTGAAAAGTGGTTGTAAGTCACTTTTTTCAGTACCATTGTAGCTTCGAACGGTCATTAAATGAACTGTTGTAAGTCAAAGACTACCTATACTTAGTTTTGAGATTTTACAGAAGGTGCTTATACCTCTCTCTTTTTTTCCCAATGGCTCTGTTTGTGGGTAAGCTTGAAACTAAACTAGACTTGGGAGCCAAATTAATAGAAACATTTATTATCCCTCCCTCTCCCCCAGTGCCCCTCAAGAAGTTTTTCTTATCTTGGCAGTCATTTAGAAGAAACATTTTGTTATGCAGAACATGAACTGAAGAAGACAGGTGAGTATTGTTCTGCATTGCTGTGGAGCAGAACGCTTCCCTTAAAGGGCTACTCCCTCTGCATCTCTCCGCAATAGGAAAATGAATTGGAAGGGTTTTTTTTTTTTTGTTTCATCTGATTAGCCACTGTGAGAAAGCAATTGATGGATTATAATGGATCCTGAACAGCAGCACTACTATTGTATTCTGGAAGATGATCCATGTTTGAGAAGGGAAGACCTGCTGTGTTTGTAGTCCTGGATGTTCCAAAGCATCTTTAAAGACTGAATTTGGAATGCTCTGAAAGCCATTCAGAATGTCCTTTTAATGTTGCTAGGCTATAGATCCTTCTTTCTTTTGTTTTCCTTGTCTGTAATTGTACAAAGTTATCCTTTGGTTAAATGTGTTAATATACTTAACTTACCACTGTTTTCATACCAAGCATCATAGGATATAGGTAATTCTGTGGTAGAGTTTAGTGTGGTAGAGTTCAGTGGAGTATGTACACATGCTAAACAAATAACTTTTGTACTTTTGGCCTTTAAATGGAAAAGTTTAACAACTGAGTTTAGTAATGGATTGTAAAAGCCTTTTGAATGCTACTGCTTTAGCTAGGGATGATGTGGCATGGTAACACTATAGTTTTCCAAACAAATTAGAGCTTGATTGCATGCTACATTATTCCTTTTATTTCCTGCATTTAGGGGTAGATGTTCCTGAGATGGTAACAAAAATCCAAAAGGATATAAAGTGGGTAGAAAAATTAATATGGGATTGGGGACCTTACAACATCATAAGGATTCAACATACATTGTAAGATGGGGAATGAATTTGAGATACTGGGTGAAAACCCCAATTTAATAAGAATGCTTCACACTTTTTAACTGTAGATCTCACTTGTCTATTCCTGTTCAGAATGGTTGGTGGAAACATCCAAGAAAAGATGAGGAAACTGATGGATTGCAAGTGAGGACTAATAGCAAATAGAAAATGCGCCGCTGTTGAAAATGATCCCACTAATGTTTGATTCTTTACAAACTCATAAAGAATATATATGAGCCTATGTCTATGTCTTGATTATAATTTCATCAGATTCTTATTTGCAGATATGTTAGTTAGGTGAATGGCATGTGTATCTCAGGTTGGTCATGCATAGGTTGTGTTCACAGAACACATTTAACCTAGTTTCTGAATTAACTTTCTGCCTTAGTTGAATGTACAATACATCATAAACTAACCAAATGGGCTTCATTCAACACACTAAATCACACATAAACCAAACCTAGCTGAGGTTTGCACAAAATGTAAATGAGCTCATTAGGTCTTTAACTAATTCAGCTAAATGTATATGGAAACACGGGTGTATTCAAAATAGTAATATATTGTCTTTCTGAACTTTAATTCCATTGACTCAGTAAAGATGTCTGTTAATGCTTGCATCAGTTTATTAAGATTCTTTCATATAAAGAGGCACATCTTCACAAAATGTGCCCTTTATAGAATTGTGAGGAGTTGTTCATTGAAGTTAGAACTTGTCTCAGGTCTACAGTAGGCTATAACAGTCAATAGAAATTAGAGGTGGACAGACCGGGCCCATAAAATCGCCAAGAGTCAGACACGATTGAATGCATAACCTCCTCCTCTTCCTCCTCCTCACAAATGAGAAGTAGGCTGAATTTCACATGGAAACAGCTTTGGGGAAATGGTAAAAATCTATTTCGTACATCACAATTATAGAAGAACTTGGACATAGCAAACATATTTCTAAAATCTAAAATGTGATTTTAATAAATAAACATTTGCAAAGGTGGGGTCTGTGTGTGTAGGCTCAGGCATGAAGACTGGTTGTATTTTCCTGTTAAGTATGCAGTTGATGTGCTTCTTTGAAACATGATTCTCATAATTCATGGGGATTACTGAAATGTTTTGCACAATGATACTGATTTTTTCCATTTAAAAATTATTTTTCTTAACACATTTTATAGAAAGAAACAGAAAAAGAACACAGTATAAAAAATAAACCCACAAAAATACTCTGGTTTCTCTTCAGATCGTATAAAAAAAAATAAACCCACAAAAAGAAATACAGAAAAATTACACAAAATACAGCTATCCAAGCTAACAAAAAACAAAGCAAAAAAATAAATAAGCAGAAAAGGGGGAAATTATATATATTAATATAATCACATTTCCCATTTCTAAATGCACAAAATAACATTATTAAGGCAATTCTATTTTTTTTTTTTTTAATGGTGAAGTTGAAAAACAAGCTAAGGGGTTCTTAGAATTTTGGTGTGGCTGGCTAGTCAGGCAATGCCTTGTAATCAATTGGACATGATACATACCTATTTGAGAGCCCTGGTGTATGTCACAATTTTTTTATCTTCTCTACGCTGCAGCAATATTTTGCAAGAATAAAACAACACCTCCAAGAGGGTGTAAAAAATCACACCATGAATAAATCCAGCATTTCCTGTCCAAATCAAAAAATTACAGCTAATGCAAATAAACCTAAGCTTTGCACTAGAATATGTTTTAAATGCTTTTGCCAATGCATTCAGTGGTAGATTTGACTGAAACAACCCAAAAAACATGGCCCAATGGAATATATTACAGCCTGAGTTCAAAATATGGATAATCCTTAATTTACAATCTTGTGTTTAGTGACCACTGTAAGTTACAATGGCACTGAAAAAATGATTTACAGCTGGTCCTCACACTTATGACCATGGCAGCATCTCCACTGTCACATGATCAAAATCCAAGTGCTTGGCAACTGGCATGGATTTATGATGGTTGTCCTGGGGTCATGTGATCACCATTTGAGACCTTCCCAGCTGACTTCCAACAAACAAAGTCAATGGGAGGAAGCCATATTCACTTAACAACCATGATTCACTTAACAATCATCTTAGTACAGTAATGGCAATTCTGATCCCAATTGCAGTCTTAAGTAGAGGACTATATATATCAAAAATGGTGAAATTTTCTAAAAATTGACCTTTTTGTGATGTCCGCATGTATGCCCACTTCTGACTTTTTTTTGCAGTCTGGGAATGTTTTCCATATCAAGCTGCATCATTGCTACTTTTTAGAATCTAGAAAACAGTTTAAAGAGTAACTATGAACTGACAGTTTATCATAGATTACAATTATTGCATCTTTCGTTCTTTTCACCATAATTTATACATCTAAAGTTAATTCCACCATATGTAGTATTAGAAGTTTTGGGTTTCTAGCTCCAAGTTCGAATCTTGGTTTTCTTGTATTAAAGATTTGAACATCTGTGTTGAGGTTTTAAGCCTTTTGCATGGCTATGCTTTGCTATCTTAATTATATGAAAATTTGGTTTTGATTAAAGATAAAAGGTAAAAATGATTAAGTCATGCTTTGTCTCTTGCTCCACCTTCCCAGTTTGCATTTTATTAAGCAATGAGTTAAATATGGGTAATATATAAATGTTTCTGGGGGGAATAATACTTATGTTTCAAGATCCCAGAGAATATTCTGGCTTTTTATTTAACATTTAACAGTTTTGCTGAATAAAAATTTTGTCTTGCGGGGATATTAATGAATTTCTCTATTTTTTGAATCCAAGGTTGTATCTTTGGAATTCTGCGATAGTTTTATTGAAACAAATCAAATCCAACTTAATCGTGGAACTTTCCATTTATAGTTAAACCTAAACACTGTTTGGACATGAGTTTATTCTAGTATATGGAATTAGTTTTATAGCTAATACTTTTTTAAATCTGGTGAAAACAAACTTTTAAATGGTTGGTAATAGATTGTGCTGTTGTGTGTTCAGAGTGTAATAATTCAGGTTCATGCTGTTTATTAGTATTTAGAAACTTCTGTGGCATTTTCATTTAACTTTTATAGATGTTTTTCTATATGAAATCAGGAATGTAAAATTAAAAAAAATCTCAGGAATGCAGGGGCAAACTGCTTCCTTGTTGCTATAAAGAAGCCATCATGGATATTAGCAAGAATTGAGTTTAACTAAAGGGAATTCATTTTTTTTAGCAAGTAAAGCTTTATTATGATTTTCAAATATTTGGTTTTGAGCTGGATTCCTTGATATTTTCCTGCTAGACTGAACATATGCAATATTTAGATACCACATTCTTGGTTCCAGAATTCATGTAATCTCTTGTACAGTAAAGGAATGCTGCATCTTCTGCAGCCCACTGAATTACAGAACAGATTTGTAATCTTGGATCAACCTTTCCTAATGTGCCCAAATGTATTAGATTACAGCTTCCATCTGACTGTATGGTCTTGCCTGCTAAACTGAGAGCATATTATGTCTTTGGATAAATCAGAACTGAGCCCAATTCCTGGCAGATGTCTTTATTTTTCTCTTGATTTACTGTGTCAGTTAATTCTTCAGTAGCCGCCAGATTCTTTTAAGCCAATGCCAGTTAAATGTGGTACATACACTCATTCAAGCTCCGGTTTTGAAATTCTACAGTTTTTATAATTATTGATTTCTCTCTTGTACGTTAATTACAATAAAATTAGGTTCATGTTAGATGTTTGAGGAAGAAGCAAACAATAATGTCCTAAGCATTTTACAGTATAATCAGTGACCAAGTTTTCCATGTTCTTCTGCTTGTTACTTCTTATATTCTGCTTTGGTATATTTACCAATCCCATTTTACAAATTGCAAGTACCTGTCTCTGGGGAAAAGTCTTGACTTGGAGAAAATCCTAAATATGTCTTATTTATCAATAATTTATCAATAAGAAACAGATGAACAGGTGAAGAATCTAAGAATGCTAATTGAATGTAAGTTTCAAACTTTTTATGTGGGTGAAGAGAAGTCAGACAAGTTCAATTTGTTCCCTACACTCAGTGGTGGGATTCAGGTATGTGAACATCCAGTTCTCTGTGTGGATGCCACTTCCAAAAGTCCATTCTGGGCCTGGGCAATAAAAAATAAGCTACCGGTTCTGCTGAACTGGTGCAAACTGGCTGAATCCCACTACTGCCTACACTAGATTTTATTATACTATAAGCCTCAAAGTTTGTTTCACACTAGTATGTCTAGAAAATAATCCATCTTACTGCACGTTGCCTCCGTGACTTTGCTCCTGGCTCTGGATAGAAAGGCTTGAGGTTAAAAATTTCTAAAACATCTTGTATAACACAATTATCTTATTCTTTTTGCTAGCTGCCTTGCCTTTTGCAATTCTGACTGCGAGGGGTGCTCCCTTCAAACGAGGAATGTTCTGTAATGATGAATCCATCCAGTACCCTTACAAAGATGACACCATTTCATATCAGTTGTTAGCGGGGATAATTATTCCTCTCGATATAATTGTTGTAAGTTTTATCCCTCATTTTCCTCCATTAGACTGTATTTGGAAGTTGCCATATCTTGTATTATTCATTGGGTAAATATGATATCAAAGATGGTACTTGGTGGCTGGAAAAAAGATACTACTGGTTTAAGCCTTTCATTTGGACAAAAAGAAATTGTTTTGGGTAGAGGTTTTTTTTTGTTACTAGAATTCTTGTACACTTTTTAAACTTCAAAATGTAATGTTTCTTAAAGCTTTTATTAACCTGTTTGCATGCTAAGTCTTATTTTATGGGAAAGAGTTAGAGGAGCTAATACTAGGTTTAAATTGTTTGGTTTGAAAAAAATGCACAAGGAAGAAGCAGTAAAATTAGAGCTGAAAATGAACAGTCTCATATACTGCATACCCTACCCCTGAAGTTGTAAAGGCAGTGTCCTGATCAGTGTCCTTTTGTAAATGTCTTTTTCATCTTTGACATGTTCTGATCTGGAAAATGATTTACTCTGGAATTTCCACAGAAAGAGAAATCCAACTCCAAAATCATGTTCCAGGACTGTAATAAAAGTAAATCTGGATAAACTCACACATTTTCTTCCTTTTTTCAGTATGAGGCATGGTTTTCCAATCGGGCCAATTGCCATATACCTGTATATGAGATATATGAGAAGACTCTCCTTCTCCTTCTCTTCCTTTTTTCCTGCCCCTCTTCCCCTCCCCTTCCCAAATAAATATAGTGCACTTAAAACATTTAAGCTCTGTAAATATTTTTGTTCTCTCCAATATTTCTAAAGTAAATAAAATCCCCTCCCACACCTATCATGCAGTTGGAACCAGGAGAAGCATGGATACTTCATTTTGGCTCATGGTTATCCTACTGATGATCTTGTGGATTTTTAAAAGCTAGTGTTCATTCCTGGTAGATTTCCTGTAGGGCAAAAATCCAAAGTCAAGTCCCACAGGAAATCCTTGAGGAATTATTTTATATACTTAATCTGTA
Source organism: Crotalus tigris (assembly GCF_016545835.1). NCBI lineage: Eukaryota > Metazoa > Chordata > Lepidosauria > Squamata > Viperidae > Crotalus > Crotalus tigris. The sequence continues at coordinate 1,626,505 of NW_024096482.1, forward strand.
AACAACAGATTGCAGTCCTTCCCAAATGTATCCACCCTATTTCTTGATTCTCTTTGTGGACTAAATTATCTGCAAAGGAGGATAAAGAGAGGAAGACTTGGTTTGGGTGTGAAGCTAAGAGGAAATTCAAACAAGATCAGCATCTTCAGCAAAACCAGAAGGAAAGAGGAAATAAACATTTGGTCCCATCTGCTCTGCTAAAGAGTGACTTCACTTTGTCTCTCTCTGAATTATCACCTAATGGAAATCATCACACTATCTTACCCATTTCTGTATCACCTAACTATGACTTCTTGTGGTCTTATGATCTATTCTTTAAGTTTCTTTTTTGCTCTCCCTCTGTCTCTCCATCCTTTTCCTTTTTGTTATATTTTCAGTTATAAGGTTGGAGGCAAAAAATGACTTTAAAAATTGGTAAGCCATGCTGGAAGATTTTCCTTTTGAAAAACGAGGTAATATGCTTCAAATAAAAACAGTTTCCGTGACAGTTATCTTGGTCAGGATCTTGTGTATAGGGAATACTGCATAGCATTTATTCTTAATTTATCATTAAAGCTTGAGTCATCCTTAAGCGGATCCAAATAAACATATGATAACTGAACCTTTAAACACTGAACCTTTAAATCTACTTCTCTTTATTTTATTGACTGATAGTCTTGAGGATAAGCTAAATATTCTTTTCTCTCTCCACCTGTCCACCCTTCCTTTGTTATGTAAAATATGCCAAAGAAAAAGAAAGAAAATTGTCCTTCAAATGGCCATAACAAGGGGGTGCTTTTATGTCTTTTAAACCTTTATGAAAAGTTTATTGGTTCCAGCTGCCAAATTTATAAGCTACATGGATCTTCTATAGGAGTCTAGATGATGAATGATTGCGGTATTTAATATTTTTGTATGTTTGCCTTTTATTTTAAATTAGCTATTTAAGCAACATGGAACATCTGCAACTTAATCACCAGAGATATAGGAGACTGCCAACTTGTTTAATTTAATGGGATTCTCTCTCTCTCTCTCTCTCTCTCTCTCTCTCTCTCTCTCTCTCTCTCTCTCTCTCTCTCTCTCTCTCTCTCTCTCTCTCTCTCCCCCCTCTCTCTCTCTTTCTGTTAGTGTTGCCATTATAGGAGGCAGAAATAAAATAATGATCTCTATAGAGAGAATGTTGTTGGAGTTCCATCTGCCACCATTTATTTCTGTGTTTGCTCAATCAAATGGACCTCATAATGATATTTGATATTTTTTTAATGCCTTGAGACAGGTAATTGTGTATCCCTAATATTAAGCTGCACATTTATTATAGTTTAGCTTATTTCTAGTAAGACTTTTTCTTACTAGAAAAATGTTTGTATAATAGTTATACGACATCAAAGGAGGCCTTTTTCTTAATGACTCTGTGGATAAAATGCTTTGCATGCCCATTTTTAAAATCCCAGATATGTACATATTGAAAGAGAGACAACATTTATTACTGCATTTTTAAGAAGTGGGAAAAGTGACTGTTGATGGTTTAATGTAACATGATTTACATTTTTGCAGCAGAAATGCAGCATAAGTGAATGGATTAATCTTTCCTTCTGATTTCTGTTCTTTTGCTCTCTTAAGTTTAACTAAAAATAGCTTGACCTCAGTAATTCCCAGAACACATTTTGCTATTTTATTACTGACTGTTCTGAAAGTAGTTTCAAACCATTTTAGTCAAGGATCTTCTCAAGGTTTTATAACCATGACCACATTAACTAAAAAGGAAAGGATTTGCCTTGTTTGTTCCAACTTATGCTAAGCATTTATAAAAAGTCATTTGAAGGATTTTTACCTAATTTTCTGTATTGAAAACTGAATTTCTAAAAAAAATTGCTAGTCTTCTTGACTTCTAGTGTAATGTCCCATCAAAGACTCATTCAAACTATACAAGCAGAGGAACCTTAGTTTTATGAAAAAGTTCAGGCACCCCTGATTAATTTGTATGTTCAGCGAATCTCTAGGTAAACAGAATCTGACACACAGTATGAAATTAAGTATGACATCCTTCCTCAAATTTAAATGCCTACTTACTATTTATGTTTACAGATTCCAAGTAAGAAAACAATGAATATGACAGATGGGGAAATCTGGACACCCTTTCTTTTGGCAGAAATAATAGTTTCCAAATCATTCTTTTTGCATTTTGATTTTTTTCTCCATTCTCCCGTAGTTTAAAAACATTATAATATATCCTTGAATGCATTGCTTGTTTGAGAGCTCCTACAGATTTTAAATATTATTCAAGATAGAAGATTATGAAGACATTCCAAAATTTTGGTATTTGTTTTCCCTTTGAGTACTGTATGGATGATAGGGCACTTGCCATAGGTGCTATTTTCTTATTTTGAATAGGTAATGACTGTTCATAAAAAAATAGCATGCATTCAGATTTATAGGAAGATGTCACATTTACCTTTGCCAACTTCTATTTACTTACAGATTCATTGAAATGTATAATTTCATTAGGTGTGCCTAAACTTTTGTGTTCAGTTGTATGATAGAAAAAAGGCAAGCTTAAAATGTGTTAAAATAAATAATTCAAAACAATGAAATTTACTATGTTAGTCCAAGATTGCTCAGAAATTGCTATAGAAATTGAATAAGTAAGTAAATAAATAAATGAACAAGTACAGGCTTTTATTGGGTTTAGCTTCATATATATGTTGGGTAGAAAATAAATCAGAAGAATTGGGTAATTTAATTGGCATTTGTGGAGCCTGAAGTAACAATTTGTTGTTTTATTTTTATTAAAAAGCTTCCAGACCTGTGTGGAATGTCAAGCACATAAATGGAGAAATCATTCTAACCTTTTTTCCCCTCAAATATGCATTTTTTTTAAATGGCTGTCTTCCAGTCTAGATTTTTCCAGTCTTTATTAACTATCTAATCTATATATTTACTACATACTATATTCTACTATATTCTGGAAAATAATGCCTAGAACTGGCTTTTTGACTGTTCCCTCTTTAAAAGTTTATATTCCTTTGTGAACAATAGATTGCAGCATTTAACTAACTGAAAAGCCTTTAAATGTTGACATTATGAAGATAGAAAAAACAAGTTCAAGTATTTTCCAAGATGAAATGAAAGTAGGCAAACTGAGCTGTTAAAATCTGAATGACTATGATACAGTAACAAGAAGAGTATTCATCCAGAGTTTTGAAGTTCAGATACGTCTGCTCTTAGTAGTCAGATTGGACAACTGAGCTCACAAACTCTTGCTGCCACATGGAGTGAAATGTCCATAAAATATTTTGGTATTGATCTTTTGTAGCCTCAGGAATCCAATTCAGCAAACGTAGGCTACCTCTGTTCCATGACACCCCTAAGTTCAGATATGATATGCATTATTGAACAGATTGTACACTGTTATCTGAGATGGTGATATTTCTATTCTTGCTGGCTCATAACCTTATTTTCAGCATCATGCTCTCAGAAGGCAAATAGATTCTACGGAATCACTGCAGGAATAGGTTATAAAGGCAGTTACATCTACTCACTCCTTAGGGCCCTTAAAAGCAATATTACATAGTGAGAGATATTATTATAAAGGTTGCACCACAGATATAATAAGACCACTATTATTAATTCAGTGAGTAGCCGCATTGTTAAAAAGAACACTTCATGTCTTGTGGTTAGCTACATAGGCACATATGCCTTTTAATGAAGATTGCTGTAGCTGAATATGCTATCTTGTAGAAATACATGATTCTGTTTCACATTGGAAGCCTATAATATCTGTAGGGAAGATGGAGACACAATCTTAAATGTATTTCCTTCCAATCAATATTGTTTCCACATCCCTAACTAATAAAGCATGACATTCTGACTCATTCAGCTGCTGGACTCAAACAATCTAGAAACTAAAATTGAACTTCTAGTACTCCTGATACAAGAAACTTCTTTCTTGGTGTCTCATCTGTATAGGGATTATATTGAATTTGGTTGCTTTTGTTATTTTTGTGAAAGACTTTTGAGCAACAGGAAAAATTGGAAAACTTTAAGGGACACCATATCATAAAACACTTGTAGACAATAAATAGCCATCCATTACTACCATTGATACTGATTTGTAGACATCGCTGAAGTTCAGTTGATATTGCCAATCACCTTTATCACACATTCAAAGAGATATAAACTAAAATTCACTCTTATTTAAGAACTATGTAACTCATCTTCCATTTTTTTCTTCTGTTTAAATGTATTATCTTTAGTGTTACCATGGATTACCATTACCGGAAAGTATTAGCCCAGCTTTTGAGCAAATAGATACAACTGCATTAATTATGTTTTTCTAAAAATGGAAGCTAAATACTTCATTGCCAAATTATGATTTCTTGAGGAAAGTCAAATTTCTGGTTTATACATTTCATGAACCAAGATGCTTTTACCAAATTACCATTAAAGCACAGTAATATGTAGACAAAAGAGATGAGCAAATCAAATAAGGATTCAAAATTAATTTGAAATGTTTAGTCCTGCATTACAGTTGAAATAGCTACCAGCAATTAAACAAGCTGCTTTGATGGAACCATGGAGTAAAATACTGTTAACTGGATTGGACTCAGGAGTTTCTGTTGCTACAAAATAATAGTCTGACAGTAGTGCTAATTAAATCCCTGCCCTGAAACTAACAAGGTGGTAATCAAACTGCATGCAACAAGTATGACATAATATATTAAACTATAAATAATATTTCAGGGCAAGATTAAGTATCTTGTATATTCTGTAAAGTTCCATGAAGTCATATATAAAATATCATAGCTTCTCTAAGAAGTGACTTTGCCTAGAAATGTAATGAAACTCCTTGAGGAGTTGTTCCCAAGATGGTTTACCTTCACTTGTGAGCCCAGGACAGTTGTTTCCATTCCCCAAAGAGCTTTTGAAAGTCCAGGTTTTGTATAATTCAATCAGATATCAATATTTCCTAGATTACCACTTACTAAACCATTATAAGCCACTGCACAGGAAAAACTAAAGCTGAAGTACAAAGTATTCTTAAATGATCTTTGAAGTAGAGCACTTTCTAGAGCAAAACTCCCTCAAGGCAACTTAATGAGAAATAAACATGGATGATAAAAGTTTGGCAATAAAAGCATAATAGAATAGTGATACAATTGATATCCATCCATAGTTAGAACTTGCAAAATTATATTTGAATAAGATGGTTATAATTAACAATCCGCTTATTATTATAACATCAGTTATAAAACATAAGCACAAATACTTCCAGCCAAGTTGAATACCAACACTATAAATTGTTATTTTCCATAATTCTAGATTTCCACCTTTGGCACCTTTGCTTTTGTTTTAGGAAACCATTATATTCTGAAGGAAGCGTGTCCGGTTTAAAAGATTCTATCTAACTGAAGCCTGGGAGGTTCCCATGTTTAAAAGTTGGCCTTTAACATCTCTGGCGAGAACATTATTGTCTAGCCCTTTCACTTGGTTCCTGAATTTCCAGAACGATCAAGTTCTTGGCAAAGAAACCATTTCTTTTAAGCAAAAGGTTAAGAATGAGTGGAAATTTGATGAAAAGTTAAATGTGTTCCTTGCTGATGGTACCACTGCTGGATTTTCCGGGAAGCAGTGTTTTGTCTGATGGTAAGGATAGAGGGGAAGGTTTCTAGTTCATGTTATCAGTTCATTAAAGCCAGGACAGGAACAAACAAAAGGAAAGTTTATATTTCCTTCACTTTGTTTTAGATCACTCCATGAACTAGTCATCTGAAGGTTCTGTAAAATTATTTTTACAGAACCTTTATAGGCTTAATTATCACCTAGTTCATTGGAAGCCTAGGTTCAGACTTGAGTATGCAGCATGTTTTACTTTTGTTGCAATTTTTAAAACATTCTTTTCTTTTTTATTCCAGATAATCACAGGAGAGGCCCTTTCGGTATATCACAACTGTTTGCACTCTAATTCATTTGTGAGAAATAGCTACGTTGCTACTATTTACAAGGCTCTGGGAACATTTCTTTTTGGTGCAGCTGTTAGCCAATCTTTGACAGACATTGCCAAATATTCAATAGGTAGACTGAGGCCTCACTTTCTGGACATATGTAAACCAGATCATATCAACTGCAGTCTTGGTTACATTGAGAGCTTCAAATGCCTTGGAGACAAAGTAAAGGTTAGCGAAGGAAGGTAAGTCTGTTAACATGTCTGCCTGGTCGTGAAAATATTTTATATTTTCTTTTTGGTAAAAGTGAGAATTTAACCATTTTGTAAACAGGATTTATGATGTCTCATCATTTGTCTTCCACTAGCATACAGAAGGTATTGTGTGTTTTGTTCCCATTAACAACAACAAAATAATCCAGATTTCATTTCATTAACTAGTACTGTACAAAATATTTAGCATATGCTAATTACTGCCAATACAATAAGATTCTGGTTACAAACTGAAGCCTTGAAAAAAGAAAAGTTGAAAACATTTGCATTGGTGATTTGATAGGTATTATCATTTTTGGTCTTTGTCCCTCCCCTTTTGATGCATTATGCAGAGCTAGATGTATAATCTAAGGATTAATGTGTTAATTACAGGACATTTTACATTCCTGAAGTTGTTTTTCTGTACAGAATCGTTCCCTTTATTTCCTGCTATTCAAGCTGTGAAGGTTGTTGGTATGTAGCTGGAGTGGCACCGCCCAAACATAGGAGGAAAGGGATTTGAATTTTTATAGGAATGCCAGGACTTACAAAAATACAATAAAAAATGAAAGGAAACCCGCCCAAAAGGTCCTTGCAGTTTTTGCAGTTAGGATGGCAATGTGCCATGGCTTAGAAAGAACTAGCCAGAATTGCATTAAAATCTCAGATTTGTGCTTTTTTAGAAAATTACAACCCATTTCCAAAATCGGAGGGAGGGAGGGAGGGAGGGAGGGAAGGAAGGAAGGAAGGAAGGAAGGAAGGAAGGAAGGAAGGAAGGAAGGAAGGAAGGAAGGAAGGAAGGAATCAGATTACTTGTGACATGCCCAAACCCATATCTGAATCAAAATTCCTTAAATTTTTAGATCATTGCCTAGAACAAGGGTAGATAACCTTGGCTCTTTTATGACTCATGGACTTCAACTCCCAGAATTCCTGAGCCAGCATGGCTGGCTCAGGAATTCTGGGAGTTGAATTCCACGAGTCATAAAAGAGCCAAAGTCACCTACCCCTGGTCTAAAAATACCAGAGGAACAAAATACTTCTATATGAATTTTTTTTTATTATTGCTGAAAGAATATCACTGTTTTAACAGAAAGTCAGTAAGGAAGGAAGATTGCAGATGAAAGGCTCTTAAGTATTAAAACATTGCTTTTCCTCTCTAAGCAGAATTACAATTGATGGTATGAAAACTTAGCTGTATTCTATCCACAGTGTACTGAATGTTGTCAGTATTGTGCATTCCTTTTTCCTATCTGATTTGGTCACTTTTTTTCTTTTTGAAACAAGCTCCATCAATTTCAGTCTCTTTGGAGCCTATATTCTACTCTCCCATTTTTCTCCTCTTCTCACATTCAGAAGAACTAACAGCTTTTTCTCTCTTGTTTATTTTTTATTTTCCAGAAAATGTAAACTGTTCATACTGAGTTAAATCAAGATTTCTGTATGAACTAGGAAACATTAAACCTTACTTCCTAGTTACTCTGATTAAGGAATTTGCTTCTGTCTTCATATACAATACATTAAAAAGAAAATAATACTGTAGGTCAGGGGTGTCAAACTGGAGGCCTGTGGGCCGGACGTGTCATCCGGAAGCCACTCCCACCCCATTGCCGGCAATGGCAAAACCGTCCTGATATGTTGCGTGATGTCACGTGACGTTGCGAGTTTGACATGTCTGCTATAGGTCATGTTCTTTATTCCAAAAAAGAAGTAACATTCAGGAATCAGTTTATTAAAAATGTGCTGTGGATGATTGGAGCTTCTTTTGGAGATGAAGAAATATTTTCATTTTATTTATTTATTTATTTATTTACAAATATTTATATGCCGCCCAATCCCAAAGGACTCAGGGCGGCGTACAAAGTTAAAAACAGTCATAAAACAATAAAATAAAATAATCCAGTCATACCGCGAGTCCGATCATATCCCGGCCCGCCGAGGACATCAGCCCCAGGCCTGCCGGAACAGGAGAGTTTTAACGGCTTTCTTAAAGGCCGGCAGGGTGGGAGTAGTTCGAACCTCGGGGGGAAGTTGATTCCACCAGGTCGGAGCCACCACAGAAAAGGCCCTTCCCCGAGGGCCCGCCAGCCGACATTGTCTGGCCGACGGGACCTGAAGGAGGCCCAATCTATGGGACCTCACCGGTCTCTGGGAGCTGTGCGGCAGAATGCGGTCCTGTAAGTAACCTGGCCCTATGCCATGAAGGGCTTTGAAGGTGATAACCAACACCTTGAATTGCGTCCGGAGACCCACAGGAAGCCAGTGCAGCTCGCGGAGGATAGGTGACACGTGGGCGTACATTGGCGCGCCCACAATCGCTCTCGCGGCTGCGTTCTGAACCAACTGCAGCCTCTGAACGCCCTTCAAGGGTAGCCCCATGTAGAGCGCGTTACAGTAATCCAGTCTTGAGGTGACAAGGGCATGAGTGACTGTGAGTAAAGCCTCCCGGTCCAAATAAGGCCGCAACTGGTGCACTAGGAGAACCTGTGCAAAGGTCCCCCTGGCCACAGCCGATAGATGTTGTTCCAAATTTAGCTGTGAGTCCAGGAGGACACCCAAGTTGCGTGCCTGCACTGAGGGAGGTAAAGTTGCCCCCCCCCAGGACTAAAGATGGACCATCCAGTTGGCCTTTGGGAGGCAAGACCCAGAGCCACTCGGTCTTGTCAGGGTTGAGTCTAAGCCTGTTCACCCCCATCCAGACCCTCACATCTTCCAGGCACCGGCACATCACGTCGACTGCTTCACTGAAAGGACACGGGGTGGAGATATACAATTGGGTATCATCAGCGTACTGATGATACCTCACCCCGTGTTGCCGAATGATCTCACCCAGCGGTTTCATATAGATGTTAAAAAGGAGGGGGGACAGGACCGAGCCCTGAGGCACCCCATAATCGAGGCGCCTAGGGGTCGATCTCTGTCCACCCGCCAACACCGACTGCGACCTGTCAGAGAGGTAGGAGGAGAACCACTGCAGTACGGTGCCGCCCACCCCCACCTCTCCGAGACGACGCAGAAGGATACCATGGTCGATGGTATCGAAAGCCGCTGAGAGGTCAAGAAGCACCAGGATAGAGGAATAACCCCTATCCCGGGCTCGCCAGAGGTCATCAGTCAGTGCGACCAAAGCAGTCTCAGTGCTGTAGCCGGGCCTGAAACCAGATTGAAAAGGGTCCAGATAATTGGTTTCATCCAAGGATCGCAAGAGTTGAGACGCCACCACCTTCTCTACCACCTTCCCCACAAAGGGGAGGTTGGAGACGGGACGAACGTTCTTCAAAACAGCTGGGTCCAGGGAAGGCTTCTTGAGGAGGGGCCTCACCACCGCTTCCTTTAAAGGTTGCGGGAAAGACCCCTCCATCAAGGAGGCGTTGATTATCGCCTGGAGCCAGCCTCGTGTCACCTCCCTACTGGCAGAAACCAGCCAGGAGGGGCACGGTCCAATAAACAGGTGGCGGCATTCATTGCCCTCACGGCCTTGTCCACTTCATCAGGGGTCACAGGCTCAAACTCGCTCCAGATAACATGACTAAGATCAGCCCCTGGCAACTCGGCTGGCACTGCCCAGTCGGAGTCCAGGTCTCTCTGAATCTGGGCGATTTTGTCCGACAGAAACTGAACAAACTCCTCAGCTCTCCCCTGCAAGGGTTCCTCCGCCTCCTCCACTTTAAGAAGGGAGCGGGTCACCCTAAACAAGGCGGCCGGGCGAGATTCTGCTGACGCAATAAGTGCGGAAAAGTGAACACGCTTTGCCGCCCTTATCGCCACTAAATAAGTCCTAATATAGGCTCTTAATAGTGATCGGTCAGATTCAGAGTTACTGGCCCTCCAACGTCGCTCTAGACGTCTCTTGTGGCGCTTCATCTCCCGGAGCTCCTCAGTAAACCAAGGGGCCCTCCGGGGACCACCACCACAGAGAGGTCGCAAAGGCGCAATTCGATCCAGGGTCCCGGACGCCGCCTCATTCCAGGCCGCAACCAGGGACCCGGACGAGTTGTGGACAAGGGAGTCAGGTATTTCCCCAAGCTCCTCCTGGAACCGATCTGGGTCCATTAGGCGCCTGGGTCGGAACCACCTAGTCGGCTCCCTCTCCCTGCGATGGGGGAGTGATGCTCTGAAGTCCAGCCTCAATAGGAAATGATCTGTCCATGACAAGGGCGAGATCTCTATTCCCCTTAATTCCAGATCATGTCTCCATTGCTCCGAGAGAAACACAAGGTCGAGTGTGTGACCACCCCTATGAGTTGGATCCTGAATTACCTGGGTCAGGTCCATGGTTGCCATGGAAGCCATGAACTCCTGCGCCGCCTCTGAGCGATCGCCGAGTGATGGCAGGTTAAAGTCCCCCTGTACTATAAGTCTGGGGAACTCCACCGCCAACCCGGCTACTGACTCCAGCAACGCAGGCAGGGCTGTTGCAACGCAGCTGGGAGGTAGGTACGTCAGCAGCAAGCTCAACTGAACCCGCGAACCCAACTTCAATAGGAGGGACTCACACCCAACAACCTCCGGGGCAGGAATCCCACGAGGGCTCAAGGACTTCCGAGCGATGACTGCCACTCCCCCACCCCTGCCCTGATGTCGAGGCTGATGAAGCACCACAAACCCATCCGGGCACATCTCCGAGAGGGAAACACCCCCCTCAGGGCCCAGCCAGGTTTCGGTTATACATGTCAGGTCTGCCCCGCTGTCCAATATTAAATTACGGACAAGGGGGGCTTTGCTGACAACGGACCTGGCATTAAGCAACAGCAGCCTACAATCAGGGCCCTGTGCTCCCCTGTCACCAGTACTACAGGATGAGCCTTTTGAGGGGCCGGAACAAGGAATCGCTCTAACATAGCGAGTCCTCGTTCCCCAAAGATGGCCTGCCCCTCGGCTCCCGCCATATCTGCCCATCCCAGTCATGACCGGGATGCTCCGACCTTCTCCCCTCCCCAGAATACCCCCACCTTCACCAGCCTTCTCCCTTCCTGATCGGACTCGCTTTCCATACAAACCGAGCCCAAGGGTAAGTCCTGCCCCCCCCTCTACTTTTGCTATTGCACTCAGCAGAGGGGGTACCAGGCTCCACCCCCGACTCCACCATACTCATACCTCAAACACTCAATACACATTCACACTCAATTTATATACATAAAAAAAATAAAAATTTTCACATTCATACGCCCTAAGTACAATAATAAATTTATATATAACAGGGCCACCATTCATCTACATGCATACTCACACCCACAATAAATATTCTCTAAAAAATAGTATTGCCCCTCTGTGTTCCAGGCTGGTCCAATGTGGCCGGCTAGATGGTCATTAGGTACTTGTCTTGGGGAAGACCGTACTTGGCCTTATGCTCCTCAAAGAGCTGGGTCAACTTCTCCAAGTTGTTACTGGCCGTCGCCGCAACGGCGGCAATTGCTGCCAAGGCAACGGGCGAAGTCACGCGGGGAACCCAGGTCACTGGAGAAGGCCCCGCCGCGGAGCCTGAGGAAAACGACGAGGCGGCGGTGATAGGAGAGAAGGAAAAGGAAGCCACACACGGGGCAGCGAGGGTTGGCTGAGCGCCGGGCCGGATTGCCCAGGCGGGCTGCTGCGGCGAGGCCTGCCGCCACGGGGGAGGCTGTGGCTGCTGGTGGAGCAGGCCGACATTCTCCAGTGGCAGAAAGTCAGGCTGTGGGTCACTGCCATGCGGGACGCGGGATATGCCGGGCAGTGGAAACGAGGCGGTGGCGGCCTCCAGGCATAGCAAAGCGGCCGAGGCGGAAGACAAAAACCCTACACAAACCCAGTTAGAAAAATGGCTAACCAGACCAAGCTTCAGTGGAAAGGAAGCCATGAGGGTAAGAACGCTGGGCTGGGCAGGGTAAGGTGGGGCAGCGGCAGCTGGAAAAGCCCCGGACGAGGCACGCCCTGCCCCTCTCCCTAGCGAAGGTTGAAAAATTTTCCTCCGCCCGGGAAGCTACCCGGCAGCTCCGCCGCCTGCTCCGCCCGAGCCCGGCCTCCTTTCCAAACTCGTTGATAGGCCCGAACGCCGCCGCTAGCCCGGCTCTAGTCCCCGCCTATCCTCAGCTCCGGCGCAGCAATGGCAGCGTCGGCCCCGGCGCTGGCTGGCAAAACAATCCTTATGCCACAGTCACCGATGGTTGCTTTTCTTGGCTGAAGCGATGGGGCAGCGGGGGTGGGGTGGATTGCAAAATCCGCCTTCCTTCGTCTTTCAACCCCTGCAAGCTGCCACAGGCTCCACGAGAAGGGCGCGAACGGGCCTCCGTCGGTGGAAAGAAGCTGCGCCTGCCCCGCGCTGGGCCTGGAGGCTCTCAGTCCTCGGAGACGAACAGAAGCGGCCGTTGCACCCGGTGAAGTTCGGCTCCTCAGCCTGGAGTCTCGGCGTCCAAGCTGAACAGTTTGCCTTGCCTCTGTCTTCAGAACGGTAGCTGATCCTCACGTAGCGCTCTTGCCAGGAGAGAAGCTATGATTGGAGTGAACCTAGTCTGCCACAGGGTCAATTTGCCAGCGTTTTTGGAGCGAAGAGATCGAGCTCCGACAGGCGCGCGCCCAGCCACCTTGCAGTTCTTCTCAAAGAGTCAGCCTTCGCTACGTTTACTGCAGTCGTCGCAAAAGCTGGCCGGAGAACCAGGCAAGAACGCTGAAAGCTCGGTCCCAGACTAGGCAAGGCGCTACGGCTGCTAAACTCGTTTTCCTCCTGTTGTCTGCAAGCTCCCGGCTGATTTTCACTTTATTTAAGTGAATGATTTGGGAGGCAGCAAAACAGAAAAAAGTGACGGCCTCTGGAGGGCTTCTCTTGCAGGGTACAAATTGACTAAGAGACAAAAACAATATCCATCTTCCCCAGAGGGAACTCCTCCTATGGATGATTAGATCTGGGATATTCGCCCAGTTTTGGAGGCAAATTTCTAACCCCTATGAATTTTAAAAAAAAAATAATGCTGAGGGCATTTAAAAACTTGGGGGGGGGTGAGAGTATCTGGACTCTTTTCAGCATACAAGTGATTCTGAGCCTTCCAACTCTTGTTTTATAACTGAAAAAATGCCCAACAGCTGGGAGCTTTATCCAGAGGCTTCTCTTAATACAGGCCATGAGTCCATATAAGAAAGAAAACCAGTTTGATGTAGTGATTTCCAATGCTAAACTGGAAAGTGACTATGAATAAGCAACAAAACAGAGAAGATCCTTTGCCATTACAAAAAGTACAATCCTTTTCTCTATCATAGTTTTTTTTTAAAGAAAAAAAGTAATCCCTGCAGTTTTCTTGGCAAGATTTCAGAATAGGTTTGCCATTGTCTCCTTCCTAAGGCTGAAAGAGAATGACTGGCCCAAGATTACCCAACACCTTCTTCCTTGAGGCAGGACTAGAATTCGGGATCTCCCACTTTCTAGCCTGATTTAACCTGTAGGTCAAACTGGCTCTCCAGACTGACTTTACAAGGTTAAAAAAAAAACCTTTGGGGGAGATTGGAGAACCAAAAGAGAACAGCCATTTAGAGAAAAATAAGTTTAGATATAATTAGGATCTTTTTATTGATATTGTGGATTGATCTGTATTGAATTATTTCTTTATACGATATATTTTGCTCTATGTGAATTATATATGTAATTTCATATGTATGTCTGCCTGGAAAATTAGCTGCAAGTGAAAGCCTTAATCTACATAATACATGGCTTGCATCTTTTTGGCACTGAGTAGCATTCTAATATTATTTAACTGTCATGCATCTTGGCTATTCTGCTAGCCATGGGAAGATTTTTACTTTCTTTTCTCCCAGAGTGAAGATGCAGAGAAGAATGTCATGCATAGATCTGTAATAATGGAAGGAAAATAATATTCCAATAGAAGAGAGTGTTTGTAGCTCAGGTTTGAACTGCAGAGTCCTTGGTGCTCTATGAGCTTGGCTGTTTGCTTGCAGATGTTTCATCATTTGGATTAGGTAGCATGATGGTGCTCCATGGAAAATAATATATTTTTAATCTCATATATTAATGCAAATCAAATGATATTTGTTTAATAAGACAGAACCAAAAGTGAAGATTTGAAAGCAAATGGTGCTTGAGAACACATGCTTTGCATGCTGAATTTCTCTGTTCCATTTCCTGGTATCTCCACATATTTATTGATTTAGTGATGTACATTCAATTCTTTAATAAATATTTCCAATGTGGATATAAAACTCAGGTAGTAACTGATAGAAGATATCATTTTCCTGTAATTCTACCAAACATCTGCTAGTTTCCATAGACAATTATGCACTAGATTTTATTCAACAGAAAACAACTACATATGTCCATATGATTGACTTTAAATGAGGACTAAATGATTTTTAAAATGTAAAAGTTTTACAGTTCTTTACAAAATGTATCCCAGGGTACTTCACAAAGTGATTAAAACAACTACCACAATACTGTAGTGATTGTGACCTTCTATACAGGCTGTGACTAATATGAACAGTGGCTCCTGGCAATACAGATCATGGGACTAAGCTGCTATACAGAAATCCAGTTGATTATACCAACTTTAAAACAGGTTCAAAAACATTCAGAGGAGAGTTGTCCATTGGCTGTGTACAGCATGCATTGTTTTGATATTATTCTGATTAAGCAAGTAATTACTGTAGTCTGAGATAACTTGAGGACTTAAGGAAGAAAACAAGAAATTAACCTAATGATTCATAAAATAATGCTATATATATAATGTTGCACCTAAATAAAATATAATGTAGGCATCATTCTATATCCATTGTATAATATAAAATGTACTATAAGGCAGCATTTTATAACATAAAATGGAAATAATATGATACCAAGATAGTGGTAGTTCTTAACACTTGCGTATATAGAGTGTGTTGCTTTTGCAAACAATTGGAAAAAAATGATTCTTTGCCTGTGGCTGAGCCTTCCCCTCTATGCTGACTACTATCTGCTGTGATATTCATAAAATCACAATTCTGTGTTTAATTACTGAATACAGAAGAAAGAAATATACTGGCTTATTTCTTTGAAGTTCAGTAGTTGTTCATTGTAAGCGTGAACATGTAGCATGCTTGACAAAAATAAAACTGGCAAGATACTTTGGTTTTGATGGTTTTACTCATTATCCCTTCTGATGTCCTATTATGACTAAGAATTCATCAATTCTGTCTTGCTGAAAAAAATCCTTTGAAGTATGAAGCATTTTGCAAATGAGACTTCAGCTTTTTGAAACAGGTATGGGGATATCTAAGGCTGATACTGTCAGTCTACTCTTTTGAACTTCTGACGTCCAGACAAACAAAATAGGATTCTCAATGAAACATTGATAATTGCATTCATCATTCCCTTGACTATTTGGGTTCATAAGATATCTGGAAGTATATGCATACTTTTATAACATTTATATCTACATAAGATTACTGTATACTTTATCTTGTTGCTGAAAATGAAATATATGATCAGATATTTTTTAGCTCTTAAAGCTAAGTTGCACCCTAAAGATTCTCTACCCTCAGTACTTTATAAAGTTCAGCCTAAAGTGAAAAAAATGGAATATTTTTCTGTTGTAATCTAAAGATTACTATATTGCCTAAACTGTAATAAAGTTTGCATGAGGGAAAAGGAACGTCCCTCAACCATATGGCTAGGCAGCTTGGAAATGTTGAGGGCTGTAAACAAAGCATCTAGAACAGTGGTTCTCAACCTGTGGGTCGCGACCCCTTTGGGGGTCGAACGGCCCTTTCACAGGGGTCGCCTAAGACCATTGGAAAACACATATTTCCGATGGTCTTAGGAACTGAGACACCGCTCCGCATCCATCTCCGCATGGCCTTCTCTGCCATTTGCAGAGAGAGAGAGACAAAGAGGCACTTTTGCTTCCCTTCTCTCTCTCTCTCTCTCTCTCTCTCTCTCTCTCTCTCTCTCTCTCTCTCTCTCTCTCTCTCTCTCTCGGACTTACCTACTGCAGGGCTCCTGATTGGCCCTGCGCACGGTGCCCCACCCCCTGGGAGAAGCGCGGCCAGGGCCTTGTGGCCTTGGAGCCACCTGAGGAAGCCCTGGGTTTCCTGCTGGGAGCAGCCTGCTGGAGGCTCCAGTGAGCGGGCCAGCCCTCCTGCAAGCCACGGCCCAAGGGAGACCAGTCCCTGTGATTCCCAGCCAGCCCGACTATTTGCCCCACTGGCTGGGAAAGCGTGCCAGAGTCCAGGCTGCCAGGAAGGAAGAAGGAGATGCAGAAATGGTAGGAGAGGAGAGCCTCCTCCTGGGGCCCGGCGCTGGCGGTGGCTTCCTTGCCCTCCTCTTCCTCCTCCCCTTCTTCCTCCTGCTGTCCCCCAGGCGGCTCAGGTGGGCACTGGGACAAGAAGGGTGCCTGGGGGGGAGTAGCCGGGCTGGCAGAGGCCGCACGGCACCAGCCCCCACTGCGGCTCCGTCGATAGGTGGAGGGCGAGGCCGGGCAGCGCGGAGTCCCGGCTGGGGTGGCTGCTTCCTCGCCCTTCTTTCTCCTGTTGCCCCCCAGGTGGCTCGGGTGGGTGCTGTCCCCACCGCGGCTCCATCAATGGGTGGAGGGCAAGGCCAGGCAGCGTGGAGTTCCGGCGGGGGCGGAGGCCGGGCTGGGGGCGGCGGGGACCCCGATGATGCAGCCGGGCTGCCGCGACCGGAGCCACTGCCTCCTGTCCTGCTCCCCCTCCCTGCCTGTTTGGCTGAGGACGTGGCAGAGGCCGGGCCGGGGGGCGGCGGGGACCCCCGGCAATGCTGCCGTAAGAGAGAGAGAGAAAGAGAGGAAAGAGAGAGAAACAGAGGAAAAGAGAAGAGAGAGAAAGAGAAAGAGAGAGGAAAGAGAAAGAGGGAGGAAACAGAAAGAGAAAAGAGAAAGAGAGAGGAAAGAGAAAGAGAAACGGGGAGAAGAAAGAGAAAAAGAGGAAGGAGGGAAAGAGAGGAAAGAGGGAGAGAGAGAAGAGAGAGGAAAGAGAAAGAGAGGAAAGAGAAAGAGAAAGAGAGAGGAAAGAAAGAGAAACGGGGAGAGAAAAGAGAAAGGAAAGAGGGAAAGAGAAGAGAGGGAGAAAGAGAAGAGAGAGGAAAGAGAAAGAGGAAAGAGAAAGAGAGAGAGAGGAAAGAAAGAGGAAAGAAAGAAGAAAGAGAGAAACAGGAAAAGAGAGAAGAGAGAAAGAGAAAAAGGGAGGAAAGAGAGAGAAAGAGGAAAGAGAGAGAAGAGAGAGAGGAAAGAGAAAGAGAGGAAAGAGAGAAAGAGGGAGAGGAATGGCGCTTCTCCAACCAGGCTGGGTGGAGCTGGCGGAGCAGCCTTCCTGCCCCCCCTCCCCGGCCAGCTGGATGCGGGGTTGGGGGTTACCACAACATGAGAAACTATTAAAGGGTCGCGGCATTAGGAAGGTTGAGAACCACTAAAAGTTCCCAGAAGTAAGGAATTCTCAGTGAGGTAATTTCAGGGAACACATTAGAAACTGGAATGCTTGCCCACTAGGCTCAGAACCCCAAAAGCCATAAAATTAAAGTTTGGTACTTCAGTTATTACCTGATTTTGAACCTTGCTGTGCTACTTGGGTATGTTCTTGATTGTTTCTCTCCAATGAACTAGTAAACTGGCTTGCATTCAGAAGGATTTCTGCCATACAGCTGAATTGAATCTAGAGACTGCTACACCTTAGATATGTCATTACACGTATTGTCATCTGGAGAAGTATGTGCATGGAAGTGTCTAGCAAAATTAACTTCATTGAAAATAAAATGAACAAACATAAAATGGGAGCCCCTGGTTTGTCTGGTAAAAAGGTGTTCAGGCTGCTGCCTCTTTTAATATTACATATGATAAGGTGATCATGCTTGATATCATGGGAAGAGGTGGCTTGGCATTCTTTAGCTGTCTAAGATTACAAACGATATAAGCTTGCATTAGTCATGCTGGTTGAGGTTTATAGGGGCTAATAGAAGGTACAGGCCAAATTAAGATTAAAGATACAATTTCCATTCAGTAATACACTATAGAACTCAGAAGTATTATTTGCTTTTCCCCTGTGGTCAATAACTTCACAAGTGCAGTAAGTTGCCAAGGTTAATGCCTCTCCAATCTATTTAAAATTGCTTTTTTATATATCTATAAATAAATGTGAGTGTCAATTTGGTCTGGGATTTTTTTATTTATGTCTTTAGAGTATATATTAATATGGGCTGCCTTACTACAATGAGCTTAAAATTCTGCTTTAATGAAAGAGCAATTCTGAGAACTATATATAAATAAACACATCTAATTTTAAATGGCCGTTGTTCAGTCTAAGGAAGGACACATGGTATTTTTAAGTGAAAAGAACAAAAATAAGCAAGGAACAAAATGTAAATTATTTTGAAATTATATTATTTACAGTAAAGTTTTCTGGGTGTGCATGCATTCAGGTCTTTAGATAGTTAAGTATAGAAAAACTATGTTATTTAAATAAACACAAATTAAGATTTGAACTGTCAGACCTAAAATTCTTGATACCTTGTTCAATTTTTTTCTAAAGTCATTTTCTTAGAATGGAGGAAAAAAAAACGCCTCACCTTTAAGTACTTTGGTAATCAGAATTGGGAGTTTTGGGAATTATACTCCAAGACTTCTAGAGGAATCAGACTGCGGAAGATTATTTTAATCCAGGAGTTACTTTAATTTCTGATTTCTTTTTTAAAACTCATTGAGAATTGTTTTAAGTCTTTTTTACATACTTGGCTTAAACATGGCTGGCTATTGTATCTAATACTAACTATTGATCCAGTAAGTGATTCTCACTAATACCAACTGTAGTCCTTAATAGAACTGCATCTACATGGAGGGAAGTACGTAGCAGGGTACCCCAAGTCTCTGTCTTACTCTTCAATACTCTGTCTTACTCCAGTACTCTTCAATATCTTCATCAGAGATTTAGATAAGGGGATAGAAGAGGAACTCATCAAATTTGCAGACAACACCAAGCTGGCAAGTATAGCCAACACTTCAGAAGAAAGGCTCAAGATATAAAAGGATCATGACAGACTTAAACAAAATGAAATTCAGTGGTGAGAAAAGGTTCTGCTTTTAGGCAGGAAAAACCAAATGCACAGGTATAGAATAATAATAATAGTAACTCTGAGAGGGATCAATAATAGTAACTATGAAAGGGATCTTTGAGTCCTAGTGGACAATCACTTAAATATGAGCCAGCAGCATGCTGCAGATGTCAAAATAGCCAATGCCGTTCTAGGCTGCATTAACAGAGGGATCGAATCAAGGTCATATGAAGTGTTAATGTCATTTTATAATGCCTTGGTAAGACCACACTTGGAATATTTCATCCAGTTTTAGTCGCTGCAATATAAAAAAGATGTCGAGACTTTAGTAAGAATGCAGAGAAGAGCAACAAGGATGATTAGGGGACTGAAGGCTAAAATATATGAAGATAGATCAGTGGTTCTCAACCTGTGGGTCAGGACCCCATTTGAGGTCAAACGACCATTTCACGGGGGTCGCCAAACAACGCAGTCCGCCATTTTCCCCCCCTTTTCCTTAGCTGTGTTACTCCCTTTTATTCTATTGGCTTTTGAAAGCCAATAGAATAGACTCTCTTGAATAGAGTCTAATTCTATTGGCTTTCAAAAGCCAATAGGAATTGTCCAGGCTGTCTCTGCCCTGCTGAGCCCGCCAAAAGTCCCATTCTGCAAACGGTGCTGCACCAGTTGAGTAGTCCTCGACTTACGACCGGTTGGGGGTCGCGGCATTAAAAAGGTTGAGAACCACTGAGATAGATTGTAGGAATTGGGTATGACCAGTTTAATGAAAAGAAGGACTAGGGATGACATGATAGTAGTATTCTAATATCTAAGGAGTTGCCACAAAAGTATCTAAGGAGAAATTTCCTGACAGTTAGAACAATTAATCAGTGGAATGACTTGCCTCCAGAAGTTGTAGGTGCTCCAAGAGTGGAGGTTTTTAAGAAGAGATTGGACAACCATTTGTCTGAAGTGGTTTCCTGCCTGAGCAGGAGGTTGGATTAGAAGACCTCCAAGGTCCCTTCCAATTCTGCATTCTAAATTAGCCTGCTAGTTATATTTTAATTTTTTAAGCTCAGGATTCCAATCTGTTCAGAATAGATCCTTGTTAAATTAACCCATGAAAGGTGGAGGAACTGGTGAGGATGTCTAATTAGTGAGAACTTTTCGCTTTGTAGGTAATAACAGAATGTTAAAATGGAAGCTGGGAATGTAACTTTGTAATATATGTCACATACGAATTCAAATATTTTCAGGACTTACAGTAAAATAGCTTCTGTACTATCAAAGCAAGATAGGATATCTTGCCTTGATGGTGTTCACTTGATTTTACTTGATTAGAGTCAGCATTTCTTTAAAAAATGTATGTGATAAGACAGAGAAGGACAATGCTGGCTTAAGTTAAGTACTGATTTTTGCACTGCTTTAAGAAAATTAATATATTAATAATACTGTCATGGTTTGTTTATTATTAAATTATGTAGGACAGTTGTTGACAGGTGTTGCATAACTTGGGCAGAAATTGCAAGGCAATTTTCCATACAAAATTCAATTTCCTGGTGCTGTCTGGAAAAGCTAGAGTTATTTGAGAATTCCAAACTTCTTACAAAGGCTAAGCAATTCTACTGCTTTGGCAGAGCAACAGTGGTCTTGTTGCTGTTATTACCCAGCTGTCTCTACCGCAAGATTCAAGTCTTATCCTGTTGATGAACTACAGTAATTGTGATATAAACACTGCAAGCAGAAGACAGCAATCTTTGTCTCAGCTGCTCCTTTGTGAAGGAAAGAGTGCACCTTGGAATTGCTGTGAGATTTTGTCTGCAGAAATGCAAGCTGTGCCTTGTTATAAGAGTGTGATAAATGCTTTTTTCTGGTGTCTCCAAGCAAAGTGTTAGGGAAAGGTTTTTAGGCAAGTGTTCTTGGAGTTAAGCTGCAGCCAAGAGGACTTCCCCAATCTTTCTTCAGCAGGCATCAGTATTGGGCAACAATACTGTGCACAGCATTATCTGAAACTGTGTTGATCTTGCAGAGGATTTATATATCAGTATACTGTAAGTAGAGTTTGATTTGCACCACTCTCTCTATTATGTTGGGCATCAATAGGCAATGGGAACTACAGAGGTTGCTGAACTGCATATTCCAGCATCCCTTATCATCATCTTCCACACTTCCAAAGATGGCAGGAGCTCTGCAGCATCTGGAGGGGAAAAAATTAGGCAGTATGACAACATTGACCAAAAATGACTGAGCGTGGCGAGAAGCATCTCAGAAAACTGGCAATTATTCCTTCTCCTTTAGATTCATTTCAAAGGATGTACATGAATCTAAACTGGGATCAGAGTAGGTCAAGAGAAGGAAAACATAAGGCACGCCTTGATTAATAAATATAACTTTTTAGTAATTTTATTACACATTATGATTAAAAAGATAAAACTAATACAAACTAAACTGAAAAAGTAGTGCAGAAAAAAATAGAAAAGAAAAAAAATAAGAATACGGTAACAAAAAAGAAAAATATATAGAAATGACTTTCCCCCAAATCACAGAAATATAAACAATTTTAATAACTTATCACCTTCTCTTCAAATAACATACAACAAATGATCTCATCTTTCTATATCCCATCTCTTGTGTAGAAACAAATCCTTAATGCCTCGTCATTCAGTCTTGATCAAGAAAAGTCTGTTAAGGTTTACCAGAGATGATGATATATTAATTTGTTATTATTTGTTGTTTGTATATCCTTTTTAATTATTGAACATTTGGTTTCATTTGTATATCCAGTGTAGCATCTTTTTCCATGTAATTCTTGTAGCCTCTCATTTTTAAATCCACATTCATATCAATTTCAATCTTGCCTATTATAACTTATAAGAGGCAGATACTCCTAAAATTAACTTTTGGGTCCACTGTTCACCAATATCCTTCAATATGTCTAATGTTAAAGTATTTTGCTGCATTCTGTCTTAGTAAGTCAGATTTAAATATTCTTATCCATTAATTGTAGGCTTTAATTCTTTCTGGCTCCCTCTATTGTCCAACTTTCAAAGAATGTGTGTGTTTTTAAGAATTCAAAACAAAAGCATTTTCCCACAGGAAAGATTCTTATAATTAATTTGAAGCTCTCATTTCAAATCTATCTGGATTCTTAGTCCATTTGTAACTTTCCAAAATCAACAATTTACCATCTTTTTTATGTTTATTCCAAATCTCCCACTTTTTTTTAAAGTCCTTAAACTTGTATTTAAAAAAACCTCTTTTGTTAGACTTTTCTGGTGCCGTAAAATTTGTCAAAACAAAGATTTATATTAACTAAAAACAGTTAACAAAAATGATTAGAAAATGAAGTATGAAAATCCAATATCCTTAAAGGTGCTGGCTGTGGTCAGTGCTTTTATTAATAAATGGAACTTTGGAAAAATTTGTCCTTCATTCAGTTAACAAAAATACAATATTTCCTGTGGCACAGCTTTGAGAAGTGATGTTAGCATGCATAGCATTGCACTAATGTAGTGTTTTCACCATATCCTGTGGCTTCTGCTAAAAGTTCTTTGGGAGATGACTCCAATCATTTTATTTGTGCTTTAAAATGATTTTTTTTCATTATGTGGGTGAGATGGCAATTTTTTTGTCTTCCTGTTAATGAAAGTTTTGAAAAACACTGGTTTTTTTCCATACACTAGTACTAGTTAGGGATTTCTTGGCTAGACAAGCAGATGGTCATTGCAAAATTGCTTGGAAACTTCAAGAAGAACCGGGCTTTTTACTGTAAACAGTAGTGGACATGATGGTCCTTGCTCTGGTAGAGCAAAATAAAAATGCTCATATAGTTTGCAATATTACGTATCCAAGATAGTACTGTATTTCTGCTGGCAACATTAGATTTGCATTAGGCTGAAGGAAAGCTAAGAAATTGGTCATCACAATCACAACTGCAATATTACATCTTGTGTTAGTATGATGCTCTATTTAGGGGTGGGAGCATTCTAGGGTGCACCAGAACAGAGTTTTTTAGGGTGTTTTAACACCATTGCTGTACTAATGCTGGATTAGTATAAAGACTAATCCTGATGGAAATATTCAAGAATTGTTCTGTAAGCAAAAGATGCTAACACATGTTTTAAGCCCTGTGAAATTAGATAATGTTCAGAAGTGGCTCAATCAAACTTGCTAGGTTATGTTATTATAGCCAGTCTCAATAAAAGTAGATATAGTTTTCCTGTGCAGCTTAAAAAGATGTGTATATGAAAAAAAAATAACTTCAGTTTTCCATATCGAATCACTTGTCTCTGTTTCAGACTGGAATATTTACCTGCAATTGAACCCAAGACTTTTTGCCACAGAGTTTAATGTGCTGCTGCCTCCCTTTCAATTCAAATATAACTATTTAGAGCCAACTATGTCCATCATTTAACATTTTCATATGGATTACGATCCCTAAAAGGATCCTTCAAGTCAAGAAAGAAGAAAAAAATAACTCACTCTCAGAATATTTATTTTATAAAAATCTTTCTACTTTTATTTTTTAGATTTTTGCTGTGTTGGCTTTAGCAGCAGTTAGAGAGAAGTTTTATAGCAGAAATCATTGCTCGTTTGGCTCACAATTTCAGAATTTGTACTGCCAAGCTTGCCACATCATAGCAAACGCTATGTGATTTGATTTATTTTATCACTTTTTCCATAGAGCAGTGCATAAATCATTGGGACATGGAATTGCCTCAGCTCTTGTACTCACCTTTTGCCATTTCAGTCCACTTTATAGCTTAACATCTCTTATGAAATATTTTCTTCTTGTTTGCTTGTGGTGGATATAAAACAGAAGTTGAAACCCAATCTGCTGAAATAGCTTTATTATTGAAAGGGATGTTAAAGGTAGGGGAATAGGGGACAGTCCTTTAAGTTAGCTTACTTTTCATGTTAGAAAGCTATAAAGATTTATATCTAACAAATCTTGGAAGGGGAAGTGTAAATTCATAGAAACGTAATATTGGGAGAAGACAAAAGGATTTTTTTTTTTTTAGATGAATGCATGGACTTTGAGTAAGAGGAAAAAACACTCCATATGAAAGGAGGGCTAGGACAATGGGGCTTAATGTAAAGTTGGCAAAAGAAGAGATGCTAGGATCTATTCATAGACAAAACAGCAATGTAAGAGAGGAAAGGAGATGGTTTTAAAAATTAGCTCTTCTCTTTAATTCCGTGCACAGTAATAACTCCAGATCTGGAGAAGTCAGTGAGATCTATCCATGATAAAATGCAGGAGATTTGTTGTCCTCCCATCCGCTTCAGTCTTTTTCCATTTTCTGATTGCCTGTTGTCCCCTGCCAACACCGGACAGCAGGTCTCTCCTGCTGTCCCCTGTTGCACTCTGGTGCAGGTTCTAGTGTGGTGACCGAGTTTCAGCTCTGGAGCATATGTCGTGTTCACCCTTCTTAATGCAGGGTGTACCCAGTAAAACTGGGAGTCAACATCTCTGAGCTGCAAGAGAAGTTTCAACTCCTTCTGAGTGAAACTGAGTTTACAAGCAAAATGATTTACAACCAGTTGCAACATGACCATGATTTCTGACAGTTTTTGTTGGTTTCTGTCTGTCATAACAATGGTTGTAAAATCGTGTTTACTCACACCTTGATTTACAATCACAATGACTTAGAACTGAAATTCCATGCTCCATTGCGGTCATAAGTCGAGGATTTACTTGTACCATCTTAGCCTTTTAAACAAAAGCAAGGACCTTTGAGCATCTTAAAGGCTAAGAAATTTATTATTGTAAAGATATGATTATACTATTCATGATATTAAAGGAACACAGAACATAAAATTAAAAGAGTTGGAAGAGGCCTTGGAGGTGTTCTAGTCCAACCCCTGCTTGAGCAGGAGATCCTAAACTATTTCATATAAGTGGTTGTACAATCTCTTCTTAAAAGCCTCCAGTGATGGAGCACCCATAAGCTCTGAAGGCAAGCCATCCACTGGTAATTGTTCTCACCATTTAAAACCTGAGAAAAATGCACGCTTCAGGTATAATTGATCCCAGTTTTGTTAGTGTTGGCACACTAATGTAGTTTGTGGGCAACTATAACAGTTTATTTCATATTCGTTTTGGATGACATTTGCTTATCTTGTAGTTATTTAACTAAAGGCAGAATAAATATTTTCTAGAATAATTGCCTGTTTATACAAGCATGCATTTACAACTACATAGATGAAGAAAGCACTTCAAAATTCCCATATATATTTTTATTTATTTATTTATTTATTTTGTTTGGAATTTCAACACTAAACTTTCAATGTTCTTCAATTTGTATTTATTGTAATATGATTATTTTAAGTTTCCAACTACTGTTTGCAGCCAGAATCACATTGAGATGGGCAGCCATATAAACAGATATAAATAAGTAAATAAATCTTATGTAGAGGATATTTTTGAAGATTAGTCATGTCTTTCAGTGTAACTATATACTTATTTGTATTCAGGTTTTAAATTTTATTTAAACAGAAAGCTGAGCCTTTCTTTGAATATGTCAATATTGATATTAAAATAACATTTAAATCTAACTTTCTGAAAACATTTTTAAACCTACCTTACTTGACTTATTTCCCCAAATGTATCAAAGGTGTAATTAAAGGAAAAAGTTCTTATTTTAATTAACGCTAGTATCAAGCTCCTTCTTTTAATACTGCATGGCTTAGTAGCTTAAAATATTTTAATTTACCTAAAACTAATCTAATAAAAGTCTAATAAAACAGAGACATTTAGAAATCAAAGTAGTAACATTTTGCCTCTAGACCGTCAATATGACATCAGTAGACATTCTCTTCTGGTCTGCAAAACTCCACCATCCATTTTATTTTATTTGTTTTAGATTCTTTTAATTAAGAAAAAAAATAGGAGTCTTGTGTATTGTAAAGTATCAGCTTCAAGCATAATTTTTATTTCCAAGGCTGCTTCTATAAGTGCTTGCTAGAACAAAGGCTGAGGTAAAGTGGCCATGCTGACAATTTCCAATGCATTTGCCATCTAAAAATTGGGACCTGTATCTTAATGCTTTCCCACATTGAAGCCCTAAAGTGTTGAACCTTTATATGTATAAGATAGTTAGAAATAAAGCCAGCTTAAACCCTTTTCTGGGACTCAATCATTTCTCCATTTTGGTCACAGCATTGACTTGAGGTGGAGTTGGTAGATGACATCAGGTGTATTTGCCCTTGAGGAAGATTAATGGTTCTGTATTTGTGCTAGGACATCTTGGTTATATAGATCAGCCCTTAATCTATGAAATATACTAGGTGAAACTTGTAACTCTTGAGATAAATGACCAGCTTTGACTATTAAATTCCAGAGGAGATGAATGTATAGCTGTGGATGGCAGCCACCCTTAAGAAGTACAATCAGTACTTAGAGGCATGCATATATAGAATACACAAAACTTAGACTTAAATGTGTATCTCTGTATAGTTTATTTAATACAAGCCACCATGTTGAGTTTGCAGATTGTCAGTGATTGAAGTTGTAGTTCCAATTTTCTTGCTCATACGTGGTTATAATAGACCATGAAAGTTACTAAGGACATTCTTGGTCTATATGAACTTGGATTTCAGGATTGGCTAGAAGCTCTTTCATATATGAGGATCCCAACTATTTTTTGAACTTGTGAAATGGCTTCTATCAGATTTTATGGACCTGATTTACCCATGTATTGTACACATGGGAATTTTGGAAAGTTGCATATTGACATACCACAAGTAGAGTTTGCATACATTGGGTAGGATACAGTTTCATTGCCTGTAATCAAAGCAGATTCTGTCTTTCTCATCAAACAAACTGTGTAAAGGAGGACTTTCTTACTAAGTTAATACTCTTTGTATTTTGGAAACCCTTTCAAATCCCAGGACATAGGTTGAGTTTCACTTGTTTAAAACCCTGAAATTAGATATTCAGAAATTTTAAAATTAGCTGTTTTTCAGGGATCAACAGAAAGCAGATCCTTGTCTTTCTCAGCTACATAATCAAGAGACTCTCCATAGCAGGGGTTGATTAATCAATTTGACTTCTGTGCATTTGGTGTAACTGAGATGGCACTTGGCAATGAGGAATAAAAATGGAGTTTACAATACTCATCCATTGTGTGACCTTTAACAGAAGCATGTGTCAAAAAACATCTCCAGAGATAGTTCTGTCAATGGTTTAGCTGGATACACGTGTGTTGGTTTTGACAAGGAAGACAAATGGGTGTGTAGCTGCTAATACTTTGAGAAGTTTCAGTTTAATAAAGCACTGGCCTGCATCTTAAGGCTTGATACATAGAAAATGATTCCTGCAGAAGCAATGATTTGCTTCAGCCTTCCTGAAGCAATTGGAAATGGCACAAATGGAATCCAGTTTTTTAAACTTCGTTGCTTATAGCAGGAAAAATGCAGCTGTTTATTCAGGCTGACCAATGCTTGAAGAGACTTGTAAAAGAGAAAAGAGATGTCCTCTTTCCCTCTTCCTACCACCTTCAATTCTGGAGTGCAGAATCCAAATCTGAAAGGGCTTGGAGAGAGCATTAACATCTTTTGGCTCTGAAACCCTTTGCCGTCATGCCTCCCTTTAGACTAATCTTAATGTACATCTCTCCCCCAAAAGTCAAAGTCCAAAATGAACATAAATGAACCATGAAACAGTACAATGATTGTGAAGTTTCCATTTCAAGTTTAGCTCTTGATAGCATCTCTGCTAAAGTGCATGCAAAGCATACTCTTTATTATAAACCTTTTGAGTTAAATATGAGTTATTCTTACTGTTAGAGGTGGGGGATGTGATCATAATTAGCAAGTTCAGAAAATTATTGAGAAAATTTGTTTTTGCAGTTCATCAGTCCCCTGGCAGTCATCTCCAAAAAGCTTCTTAATGTTATTGATGGAAGAATTTGAAGGAAAATTCATACTTCAAGGAAAATAATAGGTGAAAGTATTTGTTAAAAATTATTTTATTACTTTGTTCTGTGTTGTCAGGAAATAGGAAATCCTCTTTAATATCCGCAAGAAGAGTAGATGCTGAAACCAAACTGTTCTAAAATATTGTGGTTGAGTACTGGAATATTAAGTTTCAACCGTCAGTGTAACTTCATTGAGGCATTGAATGTTTTTCTGCCTTTATGAAATACTCTATTGTTGAAAATACCATCTGCTATATTTACTTATTTTGGACCTGAGGGTGTAGCAAATGATGAGAAAGTATAATGTGGATGCAAAAGATGGTTTCAGGTATGCAATTGTTATCAGATTGAAAACATGTCCTCATCTTAATACATCATATCTTGAAATGTCAGTTTTAGGAGTGTTTTCGTGGTAGTGAGGTTGTGTTTTGCAATATGGTTTGTTCTAATGTTTATACATTGAATATGCTGGGCAGTTTGATGTTTTCTAAAATAGTGACTTGTTAAAGCACATGATAACTCTGAAAATCTGAGATTTTATCTTACCCTCTTAGCATTCATATTTCATTTAAAAGAGAGTTGCATACTGGATGGAATCAACCTCTTCATATTGTTTTAGAAGTTGTGGTAATTTTGGTATATTGCAAAACTAAACATAGGTTGCCTCAAAAAGGACATGCTGCACAATGTAAAGATGCAATAAATCTAGCATTCCCCAACTTGATGCCTTTCAGAGAGTTTGGGATTACAGTTCCCAGAATTCCCAACCAGCATAGTTGATGGATATGCTGCCTGAAAATGAAGAAATTATTGTCCAATAAAACACAGAGGATCCCAAATTGAGGAGGTGGTTATTAATAGCCCTCTGCTACTTTAATTTGTCTGATCCAGTTTTAAACATGTTTAAAGTAGTGGTCATTAACAAAAGTTGTGGCAACAGCTCTAAAAATTAATGCTTACATAAATGTTTATCTACTTTCAATCAGTGTATTGATTTTATGAAAGTAAGAGAAAGGATGGAGGATTGTTGTACAATTTTATTACATGCTTTTGTAAATATTTTATTAATTTCAAGTTTTATAATCATAAGTACTTAATAAACAACTCGGTGTCTGGGTTCCTTTATCATTCAGTGGTATATATTAACTTTCACTCAAAATGCTACACCATCCAGTATTTCCCTGATTCTCACTTCTTCTAATAATAATCATTTTTCCCCACTATACAAGTATAATTCTTACCGCTATTAATACCTATACAATTAAATATAAACATCTTCATCATGTGTTTCTAATGTTATACATAGTGTCAGTAATATCAGTTTATAATATCTTCTCTAACCAAAACATATCTCAAATGTATTGGCAATCAGAGTTCCCTTATTCAATCCGTATCCTGTTTTTCTTCTCTTTTTTTCCAATTTTAATTTCCCATCAATATTCAAAATAACTTTATCAATTATCTTTTTTTCTCATAATTAATTACATTTGGGTAACTGAAAACTTCCCTTATACCGACCCTCTTAGTATTTTCATATTTCCCATCTTATAGAAAATTATGTTATCCTAATTACAAATCACATCCTTCTGTTTTATAATGGTCCTTTTATTTCTAACAATTGTCTATTTTAATCATATACAAACATCCATTAGATGGTATAATACCTCATCTAATTAGTCAGGACATCTATTTATTACATGCTATAGAGCTTGTTATAGCTTACTATTGAGTTAGCTTACATTGTATCATATTTATATCAAGAAGTTGAATATGCCAAATACTTGATTCTGGGTTCTGCTTCCTACTGGGTTACACTATCCCTGATGCCTGGATGCAAGTGAGAATTATGCAGATGTTTCCCAGAAGGTAATAGCAAATGCTTAAGCCTCCAAAAAATGTGTGAGTTTTTACTTTTCTTACAATCTTGATTACTTACTGTAGATACTATACATAAATGTTGTGGTTCAATTCAGATCTCATATGACTTCATTTGCTCTGAGTAACAGTAATATGCCGAGAGTCAGCAGTTCTCAGGTTAAAGATGTCACTTATGTCAATAATTAACAACTGCCCCACTTCAGCAACTATGAGTTTCTTGAAATGTGGGATGGTGAGAAGAAGAGGCAACAGATTTAAACTGCTGTGGGGATCTGGAAGCTGCATCCTCATGCTTGGGGGGGGGCAATTAGTTGTTTATAAATTCTGTTTATAAGCTGTTATTTGTGAATGCTTTCCTTTCTTTTTTTCAGAACATTTTCAGCATCATCTTGATTTAGCATTATCAGAGGGACACATTTTAAAAATCAGTTCTAATTTTTTTTTAAATTTGAATTGGACAAAGTTGGAATTAAAAAACTTAGCTATTATATGGAAACAGTTGTCAGAGATATAATTAGCCTAGCTTCTCGAAATTATACACTTGAGCAAACATGGAGGTTTTGCTACATGGTTCTTTATTTGCCTCATATTCTCTTGCAATTTAAACAACCCAGCTCAAGTCCCTTTTCCTTTTAAGATCCTTCACTCTACTCAGGGTGCCTCCTTGAGTTAACTTTTAGTGATAAAAAATATGATTTTGCAATATGAGCTAAAATGGTTAACATAATTTGGTTGCATTCATGATTAGATTACAAACTGATTTTTTTTCCTAATACAGAACATACCATGTCAGTATCCAAATTGTATTGATAGCATTGTGAAAGGTCTTACAATAGTATCTTCTTCAGACAAGGATGAATTTTGTGCAACTACATAGAAGAATTGTTCAAAGCATGTTTAAAAAGAATTACAAATCTAACTTCTTGCTATGTTTTCCATGAGATGTATGCCATGTATGTTTTGTGATGAAAAAAACATCTCTTCTAGATTGTTTCTCTCTTGATGAACCTAGAAAGAGCTCTAGTGCCAGGTATCTTTAGGTTAGTAGCTCCTTCATATTTTTAAATAGCTTATTTGGGAAAGAAGTGTTAACATTAGCCTTAATGGCCAGAGTGAGAAGTCAAAATAAAATGTATACTCTAGCTTTGTATTATCTGACTTGTTGAAATAAACCTTTCCAGGAGAAAGATATGCAAGGACAGTTGAAACAATAGCATCCTGAAAGCACTTGAGACTTGATATATGATCTGCTATTGGGATGATTTAAATAATTTAACAACATGATAAAAGAGGAAGATGAAATATAAGTAAATAAAGGTTTGAGTTTCCAGAGATGGACACTTTCTCATTGTGGTTTGCTTATTTACCAACTAGGACTGGAGGGACAGAGATTGAGGAACATTGTCTGCACAAATGCTGCAAGAGTTTGGAAAAAATGGCTGGCAGGAGGGACAAAATGTTCTGCTCTGAGACTGCCTTTGGAAAAAAGAGTTGTAGAGGAACACTGAGCAGTATCTCTATTGTGTCTCTGTTTAAAATATTAAAATTATGGCAGGCAGTGACAGAGAAGAAAAACAAATACAGCTGGGGAACTGATAAGCTATAAAGGACAGGTATTTCCAGATGGAATTAGAATACCATTAATAACTTTCTCTGAAGTTCTCTAGGAGAGACATGATCTGTGTCTGAAAACATGAAAGTATAGCTAATATACCATGGTGCATTCTGATGTTGAAAGGTCAGGCTATATTGGCTGTGTCTTTTGGCAACGCTGCATCCAAGAATAGAAGACTAATTGTAATAGTCTGAAATCCTTGGCATGAATTTGTTTAGGCACACTGTTTGCTCTTCTCTCACTCTCATCCTTTTCATCCATATATGGAGATAATACGGTCTAGTTCTGCGACGTTATGATCACCCCTTGCATCAAGGCTAGGAATCAAAGCTTGTGAGAACCCCAAAAGCCAGCTGAGCACCCCACGGTATAAAATCCAAAACTGGGTAATCCTATATCTCCAAACTGTTCACAGTTATGTTTTAATAATGCTGCATCGTTTGTATTGTGGATTAAGTACTCTCTTAATCTTTTGGGCTGACAAGCTGAACTTTTAAGGCAGTACAGAATCAAATAGATAAATGTTAAAGTTATAAAACATTGATCAATATATAGACAAACATTTTAATTTATTAATTCAAGTGAACATAACTCATTTGGAATAGAAATTACAAATTGTATGTAAACTACAAAAACACTGTTATTGCTCTCCTTGCTTCTGTTTGGATATGTCTATATCACTGTCTTCTCTTTCAAGGACTCAGCTTAGCATTTTTCTTCACAATTTTCCAGTAAGGAAAATATGAGAAATAGTAACTTGTCCAAAGTTACTGAGTGTATTTTGCCAAATTCAAATTTTGCATCTCAAATGTGAAAAAAATCTGCTACATTTGCTCTGCATTTTCTTTTCCTTTTTTTTTTTATAAAGGAACAGATTCTTGTATATTAAAAAAAATAACAAATGCATTTATTCTTATTTTTCAGACTGTCATTTTATTCTGGACATTCATCATTCTCCATGTATTGCATGCTGTTTCTAGCAGTAAGTATATGTATTTTTAGCAGCTGGTTATGATGTTTAAAAAGTTTGAGGTGGAAATATTTGCTGCATCAGCAGAATTTCTTTTGGGCAATTTGTGCAAGGGAAGCATTAAATAAAAGTGATTTGGGGGTGGAATGGGGGTGTTTGGAATTCTTGGTCAATACCTCCCTGCAGACGTCAATTGAATTAACAGGATATTTTCAAGCCAGATGAACAAGTAGATTGGGGGATAAATTTGGAATATTTTTTTTTAAAGTCCATCAGTCAAAAAGAAATACTCTTTTCTTTTACACAGTACTCTAATTGGAATTTCTTTAGGCACAATTACATCTGTATTATTTATATTCAGTCTTGCATTAAAATGCTGCTGAAAGATTTGATTTCTTGTCTTCTTGCACCAGCTATCTCTTGGAACATTCTTGGAAAGAATATTGACTGACCAAGTGGATTTCTCTTATCCTGCCTCTCAGAAAATCTCTCTTTAGCTATAATTGATTATATCCAAAACTGTTTAAGAAAATTAAATTTTGGGGAACCTTTTATCCATATAGGTTGTATTATAGCTGCAAGCTTGATTGGAATCCCTTAAATGAGACAGGCAATTGGAAGATGGAGATATTTATGTTTGTGTGCTTGTTCATTTACTTATGAGCTTATCTGTCCCCAGCTGCTTTGGTAGGGTAGGCATAGTCCAGGTCCCCACAGTGTAGTTGTGTTGCCTGATGGATCCTTTGAAGTGTGCCTTCTGTGTGAGGGTGCCTGACTTGTGGAACAGTTATCTGCTGGAGAAATGGATGGCCTTAACCCTGTTGACTTTTGGAAAAATGATGAAACCTGACTTTTTCCCCGGGATTGGGGCCAGGATGTTGATGAAGCTGAGATAGAGGATGAATACAAGTTTTATTGAGGCCTCAATGATGTTTAGTGTTTTAAATGGTCTTTTTAGTGTACTGTGTTTTTATTCTGCTCATTGCTTAGCATTCTCTCTAGTAGAGCAGTTATCTAATTTTGTTTAATAAAATAATAAATGAGAGTTTATTTTGCATGTCGCAAAACAAATCCAAATCTTGTTTGTAATCTGCAAAGTCTCCAGATGGTTGACCATAGTAAGATACTCAAAAAGGATATACATTAAAATGTCCATGATAAAATAGGAATAACTAGAGAGAGAGAGAAAAAAACATAAGTTATTCTTGAATGCTCATCGCAAGAAATTTGTTTTAATTAAGGTTGAAAAAATTCAGTGGGATGAGATGAGGAACTAACTTAGCTTCTGGAAGGAGGCTGACCCATAAAAGCCTATAGGCAGGTCTACCTTCCCTTCCTGAGAGTGAGAATCACCAGCACCTTCTCCCAGAAAACACACCTGTCAAGCAAATCAACTCTGGCTGGAGAAGATAAGCCTGCAAATCCATAGGTACTAAGCCTTCTCCTCATAGGTGTTTTCTGCACCTATGCCCTTGTTATTTGGATTAGAAAGAGATGCTCTTCTCTGACACTTGGGAAGAGAAGGTATCTTGCTATCACTTACTTTGGTCCTACTTGGCATCCCAAGCAAATTATCTCTGAGAAAATACAGCACCCCCCAAAAAAGGAGGCTTGTTCGGTAGGGTCGTGCAACTTAAAAGTGAACTCAAGTGCAGAAAGATTAATTACTTCCAAAGATTTTTATCTAATAGAATGGACAGATGGAGGGGTTAAAATATGAAGCTGTTAATTGTGCAATCAAAATCTAACATGTGCTATGTGCATTATGTATGTGAAAAAGCTTCAGTTGCATAGAGTTGTCATGGCTGCCATTTGACTGTTTTTAATCACCCTCTTGAACAGTTCTGGGTGGAAGTAATCCTTTTTTGGAGTGTTGAGCTGCTTTTTAAATCACATTCAGAGTACCCTAAACATATTTTAGAGAAGTAATTCAAGCAAGACTACAGTATTCTTATTTTCAGTAACATTTATTTCAAGATGGTCCTTTGGCCATTATACAACAAACGGGCAACAACACAATAAAAACTCTAATCATAAATCTTGAAAGTCAGCAGTACAAAAGTAAATTAAAACATGTTAAAAATAGTCAATCAATCATTTTAAGCTGATGCTGAAAATAATTCTTTTAGTACTAGGCACTCATCCATTTTTATTATTCACAAATTTCTCATTTGCTTCAGTGGGTCAGAATAACTGGCAAACCTAATTTGTATTTGTCTTGACATTGTTTTTTGTTTCAGTTCAGAGAAATTGCCAATTTGTTTGGAGGGATTAAACCAATTTATAAAAGAAGGAGAAAATGGTGCTCACATTTTTATTCCTACAAACTACCATTTCCTAACCTGGCCCCTTTGTTTTGAGTAAACTACAACTAGTCCTGATCATTCGAAGGCAAATAGATAAACAAAGTTGTCTTGATGGGCAAGGCTGGCATGTCACAAAGCATTCACTGCTTTGTCTTATTTATGTAATGAAGGTGTGATTTTAAAAAATCTGAAGAAATAAATTGAAAATTAATTTTGGTTACAAGATGTCTAACCAATTCCTTTTTAATAAAAGCTGCACTGTTTACCTTAGCTTCATGTTCTTAATTTACAATAAGAACATTGGATACAAGATACCCTTGATAGTACATTATAAAGCACCAATGACATACTGAAGTGCATAGGGAAACCCCCCGCATAAGATGAGTTAGAAAGGATCTTGAGAATGTCTTGAGGAATTTCCCTGTAGGAATGCTCTCAATTCTTGAATGAGTTCGTGGTATTATCTTATGCTCTAAGGAAGAGTTTGTTCAACTTTAAAGTTCTTTCCTATTAAAGTGTCTTGCCTCTTACAACATACAGATGTACTCTCCGTTGGATAGTGCAGAATTTTGTTCCCTTTCAGTCGGCTACATCTGCTAACCTGTTTCAAATGTTCTTTCCAAGCTGCTTCATCCTGCCGCTTGCACGCTTGGCTCCAGCTGTGAGTCTGCTGCTCCTGACTCTCCAGTTCCTCACATGTGGCATTACTCACAGCTTGGATGAATCATAAGGAGACGCTTCAAACTCCAGCCTCTTGAGGACCAAAGGAATCTCACATATGCTAGTGTGACTGACTGTGCACACAGACAAAATCCCAAAGCCAACCCAAAAACTACAATTGTGCAATCCAGCCACATTGACAACTAGATTGCAGTTCTGAAGAAACTATTAGCACTTCAGATTCTCCTTATTCCATCAGAGTATTCTCTTCAATGTCTCCTCTTTAAATTCCTCCGGATTGTAAGAAGGTCCACATGCTCTTGGAGCAAGGGTTCATTTGGGCCAGTGTAGTTACTGTTCTCACTGAAATTTTGGGTCCTTTCTGACCTCCTCTAGCACTACTGTGTTTTAATGGGTAGAGTTTGACCTGCTAAAAAAAGGTGCACACAAACCTATTTTGTAACACAATTTGAAATTCAGCAGCATGTGAATAAACATTTTCCTCTCCTCTCTACAACCTTCATCTCCAAACTCTCTTTTAGAAATTCTTCCAGTCTTCCAGAATAGATACAGGCTGCATTTATATGATTCTCTTCATCTGTATTTGCACAAGATGTCAAATGGTAAATTAATCAAATGAGTTGGCTTGCATAGCAGGCTAAGCCATAAAAAAGTTAATTTTAGCCGACTTTATCATATTATGCTTTAGGACAGATATACAGATAGATATGATTATAACTGGTACCATGTGCATGTTTCTTATCAGGACTCAGCCAATGGCAGAACCTGACTGACCCAATCTGAGTAAGAAGCTAAGCAGAAGACGGTTTGGTTAATACTTATGGTGAGACCTGTAGGAAATCCTAGGGTTGCAAGCTAGATTGGGAAGAAAGCAATGGCTTCCCTATGGCTTCCCTATGGCTCCCAAGAAGGCCGCAGTGATGCAGCCACAAGGAATAAAGCCCCCTTGCAGAGGTCTGTTACTGCATTTCAGCCCTTGGGCTCAGAAATTAAGTATGGTGGGTCCTGCTTAGTCTTTGGATAGAAGACTTCCAAGGACTCCTAGGACAGTAGACTGCAATAGAGAGGAAAAGGCCCAGAAAAAGACATTGACAAAGCACTTTTGTGTAGTTCAAAGAAAACCCCATGGCTGTGTCCATGAAGTCACCAGGAATCAAGCTGGACTCAAAGAAATGTTATCTTTTACTTCTTATAAAATGAAATTCATCTTATGCTATCTTTAAATTTATTACCTAGCAATTTACATACATTCAGAAATTATCAGATTTCATTGAGCATAGTATTGCTGTTTCTTTTCAACAATGTTAATAGAGATAATGCTCAACTTAGAACCAAAATTGGGACAGGAACAGCACAGCAATATGATTATTAAATGGGTTGCATCTGATTTTTTGACCTTTTTGCCATGGTTGTTAAGCGAATCATTGTGGTCATTAAACAAATCCAACTTCCCACATTGACTTTGCTTGTTGGAAGCCCTCTGGGAAGTTGATAATCATGATACTTGAGACACTGCAGTTGTAGTAAATACATGTCAGTTGCCAAATGCCCAAATTTTGATCATGTGAGCACAAGAATGCTACAATGGTCTTAAGTGTGAGGACTGGTCATAAAATACTTTTTTCAGGGCTGTCATATCTTCAAATAGTTGTTAAATGGTTGTAAGCTGAAGTCTACATAAGACGCTTGTTTGTTTCACAGATACATGGTTTATGTATTTATTTCAAATTCAAGAATTCTCAATGTTATTTTTTATTCCTATTTTACTGCTATAGTCTTAGTAAATGACACTAACAAGCCAGACTTTACCAACTGCATATGCTAAGCAGTGTCAGCTGGGATGGGGGACTGCTTGGGAATTTTAGAGCTCTAACATAGATTGGGAAATAATTTTAAAAGGCCATAAGAAGGCAGTGACAATTTTATATGACTGTGAGAAAGACTGCATGGATGCAGTCCCTAAGCATCGTATTCAACTTGCAATTTTTACCTTTTTTGGCTTTTCTCAGCTGTAACAGTCCTTGACTGAGCCTGATGGAAACTTTCAACGAGTCTCTTAAGGGAATGCTATTTTTCTTGCCTCATGGAAGCCAAGGAAATCATTTGACAGAGCAGATAAACTTAATCCTAACAATTGGCAGGGATTTGAAAATTAGGCATACAAATCACATAACATCCAAAAGTTAATGTCCCTTGATTTTTACTAGACATGCTTTCTAAGCATACACTTGTAATATATCAACAACTTTGGGTGAAAGAAGAGATACAGAAAGAGAAAGAGAAAGAGGGAGGTCTAGTCTATTTAATCATCCAGTTTTTCCTATTTATTCATCTGTCCAAAATATTGAGGTTTTCTTTTGAGCATGCAAATGGCTGTTCACAAATGTGCAGAAGTAACTGAATGATTGTTGTTGGAACTACAATCCAGGATTAGATTCATCATCACTATGATTTTGCAAGGCAGTTTTAACATTCTTTAAATGCAACCATCTTATTCTAGTAAAGACTCAAAAGGTCATGATGGAATGTATTTTGAATTTCTAATGGAATCCAAAGTTACAAAAAGGTAGATCATGAAAGCAATTATTTAAAGGGTGATAAGCTCACTTTTGTTGGAAAGTTTTATGCATAGCCTGGATATTTGGTGGGGATGCTTTAATTCAGATTCCTACACTTGAGAGAGTTAGATTTTACTTTATATTACTCTGTGTAAGATGACACAGAGAATAGAGGTATTTCAGTTTGGGAGGAACAAGAGTTTCCTGCCTGAGTAGGGGGTTGGACTAGAAGACCTCAAAGGTCCCTTCCAACATCACCACCTCCACCGTCATCATCATCATCAACACCATCACCACCACCACCACTACTACTACTATTATTATTATTATTATGGATCATCGCACAGTCAGCCAGATGTTCAGACTGGATTTGGCATTTTGTCTACCTATCGAGTCCTTACCCAGGACCTGGGATAAGCAGATGTGGATGTTTGATGGTATTACAGATATCGTCGCAGGATGGAAGCGGTTCCTAGTAAGGCCGCCTTTTACAATTGACTAATAGCGAATTTGTCAATGCCAATGGTGTTCAAGTGGTGCTCCAGTTGTTTTGGGATTGCACCCAAGGAGCCTATTACTATTGGTACTACCCTTGCTTGCTTTTGCCACAGTCTTTCTATTTCTATTTGTAGGTCTTTGTATTTTGTTATCTTCTCCAGTTCTTTCTCTTCTGTTCTGCTGTCTCCAGGCACTGCCACGTCCACTATCCAGACTTTTTTGTCTTTCTTATCGACAATTGTTAAATCTGGGGTGTTATGTTGCAGGTGCTTGTCTATTTGAATTCTGAAGTCCCAGAGCAGTTTAATTTTATCATTTTCCATGACTTTCTCTATTTTATGATCCCACCAGTTTTTGCTTACAGGCAAATGATATTTTTTGCAGCTCTTCCAATGCACCATTGTTGCTACTTTGTCATGCCGCTGCTTGTAGTCAGTCTGTGCAATCTTCTTGCAACAGCTTACCAGGTGGTCCACTGTTTCTTCAGCTTGTTTGCCTAGGCGGCATTTACTGTCTGTTGCTGTCTTCTCAATTTTGACTTTATATGCATTTGTCCTTAAGGCTTGGTCTTGTGCAGCCAGAATAAGTCCCTCAGTCTCTTTCTTCAATTTTCCTGCTCTTAGCCATTGCCATTGTTATTATCTGCTTTCCCAGCTATTTTTTTAATGTATTTATTTATTTATGTATTTATGTATTTATTTATTTATTTATTTATGAGACTTATATACTGCTTTAAGTGCAAGCACTCTCTAAGCGGTGTACACCAGTAAGCAATGTGTGTATATATATATATATATATATATATATATATATATATATATATATATATATATATATATATACATTGCCCCCAACAAACTGGGTCCTCATTTTACCTACCCCGGAAGGATGGAAGGCTGAGTAAACCTTGAGCCGGTGAGATTTGAACCGCTGACCTGCTGAACACAGTCAGCTAAAGTGGCCTGCAGTACTGCACCCTAACTGCTGCGCCACCTCGGCTCTGGTATTGGCCATGTAGTGCTTTGTTTTCCCATGCCTCTATTCTGTTCTTCATTTGGTCTTTCTTGTAGGACAGTTTGGTCTCTCCAGTAGTCAGTAAGCCTTCCTGATATACTAATTTCAGTGCATCTTCATCATTGTTCTTCAGATATAATAATATTCAGATATAATAATATTCAGATATTATTATTATTATTATTATTATTATTATTTGAAAGCGATTGTAGTGGAAAGAACATTTATGTGAAAGTCCTACTGAGTGGAACTAGAAATGCTAAAGGAAATGAAAGTGAGATTAAAAGATGCATATCAGGATAGCAGAGAGAATGTATGGTTGGTTGTTGGTTGAAGGATTACAAAACTGAAGAAGGTGGTGATCATGGAAGATTCCAAATGGTCAACAAGAACAACGGCAGTGGCAAGATGCCAACTGAATAGTGTTGTGCCTTACTGGATTGGCAGGGGTTGTGGATGCATTGCTGGGATTCTTGGGATGAGAGGCTTGGCATCTCTGAAGGCTGTAGCTGCCATGGCAAGGCCTATCGAGGAGCTGTTTATAAATAAGCAATCACCAGTGCAAGTGACAACTATGGCAGAAAAGTGGCTATCATTAATAGGTCTCCTGGTATGATACAGTACATTGAGACCAAGGTTGGTCAGTGGAGAAAGAGTGGAATTATAGAGGGAATTCTACTCTTATAATGGTTGACAGTTTTATTGAATATAACAGTGCTGAGCTTATGACTGTTACTAAATATATTTATATACAGTAGCTAGATGACACTATTCTGTTTTATTATAACCTATTTCTATTTTAAATGTTTAGCTTTATGCCTTAGTTATAGACAATAATACTGTACTTCTTTTCGTCCTCGAGACATAGGTTACAGTGGTAACAATAGAGACAATAATATTTTGTAATATTCTTTAGCTTCTGTTTTATGTTTGATCCTCCTTTTTACTTTTAAATCAATGGTTAATACATTTTGGGTTGGTCTCAACCCAAAGTTTTGAGAGTCATAAAAAAGTAGTCATTCCTTTCTAATTATAAAAAATTTTTTTAAGTTTCCCCAGTTTAAAGAAAAATATAAAGGGGGGACATGTAAAAGGAGTGTATGCCCTTTTCTGCTCCCCATGGATTTTGGTTTCCAAAGATGTTGGGCTGTGATATTCCCGACAATCAGCAGCAAATGTGTATCTGTTGCTGCCTTATAGTGGTGATGAAGATTTTTTGCAGCCATATGAAGAGTGTTGTTAACGAAATTGTGGGGGAAGAATTTTAGCTGTGTTTTTTCAGCGTGGTGGTGGTGGTGTTGCAAGGCAAGAACAAAAGTTCACCCCAACTGCTGCTGTCTTGAAGAAGAAAACTGAGTCCAACTGCTTTTAAGTGCATGGGGGAGGGAGAAAACTAGAGATACAATCATGTCCATGTCTTTTTGGCCCTTAGTGAAATGCAGATCTTTTATCTCTTCTGTAATCTCTGTGTGTGGCAATGATTATTACTTAGCAGACATGTGTTAGCTGTATTTTAAGTGCTTGGGACATGTGTAATGAGCATTTATTACTACCATCACAGGCTTAAAATGTATCAAATTCATTGTCACTTGTGGATGTATTCTGCCTAATTATTGGTATAAAGCCCATCTATGAGAAATGTATGACATATGTGTCAATGTTCCAGATTTGACGTTTTGGCATTTGTATGTGATCTATTTCAACTAGGGTTTCCTTGTATGGAAAAATACTTGAAAAAAAACTGCATATATCTGGCCATGTGCTATTTTTTTCTATACTCACATCCATCCTCGATGAAGAAACTCAAGTATATATAATGGTCCACACCAACTTCTAAACAAACTTTCCTTGAAATGAGAGGTTGGATACAAGTTATTATTTCCCCAGAACGGCAGGGTCAAAGAATCACTCATTGAGAAGGATACATATCATGGCTTCCTTCAAGGAAGATGGCACAATTCCTCTTCCCAAAAAACAATAAACATTACCTAGATCTAGTCTCCTGTTACCTCCTTGACCGCTGTGCCCCAAGTAGGGCAAGAACGATGGTGCTCACAGCACAGAGGAGCCTGACCTCAATGCAGTCTCAGATGACCTCACAAGGTAGTATGTTTGTCATCTTGGCAAGATTCAATGATAACTAAGTGAATCTTTTCCTAGATAACTCTGCTTTCTGTTATAAAACAGTGTGGGGTTTTCACACAATGCTTTCAAAGTCCATCTTATCACATCTTCCTTTTTATGAATAGCATATGCTGTTAACTTCTTTTCTCTTGAACTCTTGAAGAGATGACCTACTGTGATGTTGTTAGCTAAACTGATCTCTGCACAGTACTCCTCCCTCTTTAAAGGGCTTTGTAACCTGAAAAACACAATGGGAAAAATTCTCCTCCTCATCTCTGAGTAAAATGTTGTTTGATGAAAGTTTTCTTACTCTTAATAATTAAAAATACCAATGTAAAGCCACTTCAAAGAAACTTTGGGTACATTTATTACAGATTAAGGAAACATTGAGCCCTAACTAGTGCATCTCTTCAGAACTAGTGGGGAGCAGTTTTTGAATCAGCTGAGGCTTGCAAATTTCCATGTGTGGCAAAGCACCATATTTAAATGTTATCCCTGGTGTCTAGTATCCTAGGAGAGCCTGCAGTAGGAGGGCCTATTGGTTAAGGCAACAGCAGTAGGCATGGTCTGGCCATTATAGGATAAGTTTAGAGGTATATTCTGTGCAGACCTTGGCAGTGGAGAGGCTTTTTCAGCCACTTGTCATATCTTTTGCTTGGCAGACTAGCTCTGCAAAATGGGTTAGCTGACTGGATGTAAATGTCCCCATTGAAAAACTTTAAAAATCTTCTTCTAAAGAAAATTTTAAGGTGGAGTTAGTTCAATCCTTTGCCTATCTTTGGATCAAAGTACAACCTCTTTGTGTTTATTGACCAAATCAGTTGACCCTTTTTTGGTGCTACCTTCAAATGTTTAAATATTTTCAAAGAATAGGGTGTGGGATTTGCAAACATTCAATTAAGTCCATACATAAGCCTATAGATTAGAAACAGAAAAGAAAACTGAAGAAATTTAAAGAAGGGATTGGTGATCTTTATGAACTGGTTCAGGTATTTAAATTTTTCTTGTTCAGACCAAATGTTGTTATGCTTGGATCCTTTTTCTCTCTGCTGCTTTCATTACACTGAGGATCATAAAGACACACCAACAAACACATGACTAGAATTTAACCCTGTAAAGCAAAACCAGGACTAGGATTCGAAGTGTCCTTTTAGGTGACTTTAAAATGTGGCCTGAGCAACCTTTTACCATTTTGGGGCCTACTTCATTAAATGGCTTCCCTGGGTGATAATGATCTGTTACAAACATCAGTATCTCTTTCCTCTGCTTGCCCTTATAATTGGAGACAGAGATCTTTAGCAATTCTATATAACATATACATAAAACTGCAGAACTGCAACTAAGCTATCAGTAAATTCTTATGCACCATCCCTCTATTTCAGCATGGCTTGTATTCAGCAGAATTATTAATCGTAGGTGTCACTACAAGATAGGGCTATGAATTAGATGCTCACCTCAGAGTTAAAATCCCCCGTTTTCTATGGTCTTGACTTTAAACATGATCTGCAAGCTTCTGATTTATTTTTAGTGTATATGACAAAAAAGAGACTGAAGCTACAATGCAGTTTAATGCTTAAAAATTATTTGATTATCTCATAGCCTTTGTTTGAAGTCTGACTCCTGCAGACATACACCTCCTCCTCTATTCTTTCGTTCAGTAGTTCTTTGTAGATATTAAAACAAAACATAATGCGTGGCCTGCATTTTATAAGCTCTTAAGTCAAGACTGTGTAAGATCTTATTGCAGAGTATAATTCCGTGGAGACCCTTAGCAAGAGTAGCATTGTAGTGGAAAATTTTGCTCTGGTGGAGCACACCATAACCAGGCACTAAGAAGAATCTCCCCCCCCCCCACCGCCCCCCAAAAAATCAGTGTGTCCTGTTGAGGCAGCTCTGTATTTACAGTCAGAGGATTGCACATTCTGTGAATAAAGAAGTGGAGAAAATGACTAGAAATAATTACATATTACTCATTTTTTGTCAGATCTTCTACAACTATTTAATGGTGGTTCCAAAACCCCTTTTAAGTTTGCTGGCTGTGATATTTATAACCTTAGAAGGGAAATGTTTATCTTCCTGGAAATATATTAAATGGATCTATGGTACTTTTTGAATAGGGAATGTAGTTGAATAAGGGTTGCATTTCATATTGTAGTAAAGATTATATGTTTAATTATGGGTAAAAGGTTATCTAATTTGCCTAAACATATCTTGATGTAACCTATGGGTGGACATGATCTAAGGGAGGTTATTTTAAATTAATAAAAGAATTTTTAAATGTAGCCTGTAAATGCAACAACATATAATATAACCACTTTTGGAATAGGGTAGAGAAGTGGTTCGGTTGTAAATTTATAAACAAGTCATTTGCTTCCATGCTTTTGCTCAGGGCCAGCAAGCTTAGAAATGCCTCGGCACCGATGTCTCCATCACTAGCATCTTTCAAACTACCAGGCTGCTGTAACCATTTAACCCCTCGTACTCCTGCTCCTCCCCTACAATTGGCAGCAAC
The DNA here is from genome assembly GCF_016545835.1 of Crotalus tigris. Lineage (NCBI taxonomy): Eukaryota > Metazoa > Chordata > Lepidosauria > Squamata > Viperidae > Crotalus > Crotalus tigris. The sequence goes on from NW_024096482.1 coordinate 1,670,745, forward strand.
CCAAAAGCTTGCACAACATTCATGAAAAATCCATTGGAAATATCCCAATTGCTGAAGAAAATGAAATATAAGTCTTGGTTCACCTCAGTGTATTATTTATACAATTTATATGCCACTCCAATTTAATCTAATGTATTAAGTCATTAGCTACCTAAACTTGCAATAATTTCCACCTTGAAACACCTACTGGAATTCAATTAACAGCTTCTGAGAGATGTGGAACTTGATGGTAACATGAATATGATTGCAAATTACTTATTGCAGATAAAGAGTACAGAATCTTTTCAGTTTAATACAATATCTTGTGTAAATGTTTTAAAAAGACTTTTTGAAGCTTTAGGACGAGTTTGTAAATTTTCTAATCTACAAATTGGCACGAATGGCATATAGATTTTGGAATAGAGAATAAAAATATTTTGCATTTCCCTCAGTATAGAGATCTGATCTCAGAGGAACTCTATGGTCATCCTACCTCTTGCCCATACTCTCAGGCTTCGGGGCTTTTATGATAAGACCCAGAAAGCGATGTGCCCTGAAAAATCACAGATATGCTGGACCCAACCCCTTCCAACCTTAGAAGAATCCCGTATCACTTAATTTGCCTCAGTCGTAAATGTATTTAGATTTTTTTATTTCCCCATTAATCACTTTCCTTTAACATCTGAAGAAGAGATAGTGCAGCAAATGCTGTTTCTCCTTTATTTCTGCCTGGAGCCTGGCAAAACCCTGAGCATCTTAGTGCCCCTAACATATGGAAATAAAATCCATGAATAAACATTAAAGCCACGTTTCCTGTTTTGCCATCTCAGTTGTTCAGAGTCCTGCTTTATGAAACCATTTCTACTTCAGGGAGGTTCAAACACCACATTTTAATCATTCATTCAATTTTGACATATTGGCAAGTAGGATGAAATCCTACCAGTTACCACCTAGATCCCGGGCACTCAACCGGTTTTGTGTTTGAGCCACAAGTTTCTAAATGACTGTCTTAAGGTTCCACCTTTTCTCCCACTCATAACCACATATACCACCTTCCCTCCTACATGTGTAATGTCGCTCTGCCAACTATAGCAATTGCTTGTGTGTGGAAACCATGTTAGCCAAGTAAAGCATTTTTCAATGTCTTCATTGGAATTCCTAAACTGGAAAAAAGGATGAATGCCAGCCTGCTTTTTTTAGACCACCAGAATTACTCCTGGCTCTAGTTCTCATTGGAAATAAATGGTTTACATTAGTGTAACGGTTAGAGTCACAAAAAAGGTCTAGAGAAAACTGTTTGGTTTGAACACTACTATGCAATTTTACTATGTTGAACTTCATACCTGCCTTAGTGTCAAAAATCCTGCATTCATCTTTGAAGAATATGTCTGCAAAATGTCTTAAACTTCAATCATACAAACATTTAAAAAAGCCAGACCAAGTACAGCTTCAATGTATGAAAAACTTACCTGGTTATTTAAAAATTGCTACATATACCGGTAGCATTGAACTTCAGTCTTTTTATAGCAGACTGACACAGATGAGTACCAAAAGGGTGATGTAATCACTAGTTTCAGAAACCTAAATCTGTGTATGTGTATTCATTCAGATAGATCTAATGTTTCTAGCAGGAAGGCAGCTTTTCATGTTTATCTTTGGAAGCACACATGCTATTTGCCGTTCAGTTCATAGCATGTGCGACTTTACACAATGGTTTGCTTCTATTGGTATTTTTCGTGGCCATGCCCGAGACACCATATAATTATTTGTTGAATAGTTATAGTGTATGGGAATAAATTACCTGCCAATATTTTTGTGCTCCTCGAGGGATACTAAGGAACTATGGTCTGAAAGGTCAATTCTAGGCCACAGTGAATATTGCTTGGTAAGAACGAGCACTTTTGTGACCATCTTGAAAAAAAGGGGAAGCGCCTTCAGAAAAATGCCATCTCTGGTTCTAGTCATTACTGCTACTGGTCATTACTGCTACTATTTTGTGATTAATATTCCCATACTCTAAGATAACTATTAGACACCTCAGAATACTTGCAAGATGTTTTTCACAGTGACTTGTCAAATGATTGTGGCATTGACTATTTCCTTATTCAGAAGACAACCACGACATCTGTAAGTTATTATTGAACACCGTAACACTTTGAATTTAAAAATGGGCAACATTTTATACATACATACATACATACATATATATATACAGGCTGATAGAAAGGATATGTGTAAAAATATTAAGCACAATACTGAATATGAAGAAGCAGCACTCAAGTTGTCTTTACGCTTATGTCAGCAAGATGATCTATTTGCCTTCTGCGATGCCAATACTATATCCATTACTATCCATTAGGTGATTGTATTTTCTACAAAAAATATTTAACTTTTGACGCATCTTGCTAAAAGTGTGCCTTTTGGGTTTTAGCTTTATCTTCAGGCCAGAATGAAAGGTGACTGGGCAAGACTTTTGCGTCCTACAGTCCAGTTTGGACTTATTGCTGCATCCATTTATGTGGGCCTCTCCCGTGTTTCTGATTACAAACATCACTGGAGCGACGTGTTGACTGGTCTCATCCAGGGAGCACTGGTAGCAACCCTTATTGTAAGTCTGTAACAATTTTTTGATCATTTCCATTTTCAAATAAGCTAATTTGACTTAAGCCTTTCTGGTTTTTTTTTTTCAACTGAAATAAATCGCAAAGGGGCTTTCATATATTTAAACTGCCAGTTTCATGTGTAATAGGTTCACTGCAATGGGAAAAAGATGACATGAAGTTTTGCATTTCCATTTGCCAATACTGGAGAACAAAGCAGCCTTTTACCAGATTTCACTATCCCACATCGGTTTTTTCCTCCCTACCTGCTCTGTAAATCAATTGTTGGGTGTCAGCCATCACTTCTAGAGAAAGACTTCTAGTTCAAATATACCCAGTGGCTGATGTGTACAGAAGGACGGTTAACAATAATGTAAGTAATGTTCTATCTGCTGACACAATTATTGTGTACCTACAGGTTGTATATGTCTCAGATTTCTTCAAAGAGAGAGGCCGTACATTTAAACAGAAGGAGGAGGAAGATTCACATACAACTCTACATGAGACACCTACCAACGGAAATCACTATGGCAGTAATCACCAGCCATGATATGTTCAAAAGCTATTATCCTGTGGAATCTCCTCCTATTTAACAGGAAAATTTCACAAAATTTCTGGTCTATGTAAAAAAGAAATAAATGCCTTTTGAAGGGATTGCTGCTGCTATACCTCTTAAGTACTCACTTTACATGTATATAGTTAACAACAATGTATTTAAAAACCTCAAATTTCTATTGGTTCAAGCTTATGCTTTTTAACACAGTATCCTGACTATTTTTTAATTAAAATAATATGTAATACTTATTACAAACAGCAGTGGAATACATTCAAAATAAGAATCTGTCTTGCTTGGGAAGAGGAAGCACTGGTAATTTTAGTAGCTCTTTTTTGGAGTAACTGCTGCAGAATGAAGGCTGTTCAGACACCACACATTCTTCTTATAGATAAAGACTTGCAGCAAACACTATGTCTCTCTTGATTTTTGTAATTCCTGTTGAGAATAAAAATATATATATATCCAACGTTAATGACATAATTGTAGTCACATACTACTTACTTGCTCATGATAATAAGATCTAGTAAAACAAAACAAGTCCAGTGCTGACTTTTCAAAATATCTTATTTTCTCCCAATTTCCATGTCAAGATATTGTACAACTATTTTGATTGTTATGGAAACATTAGCAGACTCTTAGATAACCTCTCCCCCTTCAAACTCAGCAACAGATTATAACAGGCATGTTCGGTTCAAACAGAATACTTTGGCTTATGGCCAAGCAATTTTAAACTGCTTGTAAATATATTCTACATTTTAAGATGCACATATTTATATAATATTGTACATACAAACCTTCTGCAAATTTGTTTTCCAGTTCTGTATTTCCAATGGCCTTTGCTGCTTGGCACATCTGTCTAAGCAATTCTTCTAGCCTCCTCATACATCGAATTATGCTACCTGAATGAGAAAATATACAGATAAAAATAGGTAGACAGATATTCATGTTAATCATTTTCTGCAAAGTAATGGGGCCCTTTCTATGAAGTAAATAGAATAGGACTGTTGCTTCTATTATGGTGTTTGTTTGTTTTTTGTGGAGCTGTACGTAAAATCAAGCTCATTCATTCAATTCTCTTTATCTGAAGCAAAGAGAAGGAGTGTAACAAAAAGTTTAAAAATGGCTCTGAAATCCACAGGATTATTTCCTTTATGTACGATGGGCTTTGGCTAACCATCCCTGAAATTCATGCTTAATATGGGGGCTTTGTGGTCTTTGGGGCATCCCAAGACATCCCTCCCTTTCTCATTCTGTGCTTTGGAAAGAAAATACAAGAGATTTCATGTATTATATTTTAGCCTTAGCATATGTCACAAATTTATTGTGAATGCAGATCATTAAAAAAAGAGAACCTATCTCTCCCCTATATGTTTTTATATTCTGCAATGAGACCTGATGAAAAGTATGTCTTGTTTCAAACATTCTGAGAAACTTGTGAGCTTGAACTGTAAAAGTAGCCCGGGTGGATATAGATTAAGGCAGGGGATAGATTTTTTGTTATCAATGAGAATTTGAAGAAATTAGGCCTATAATGAACAATTTCATCAATTTGAAAGATTAAATGTTATTGCTTGATTAAAAATCTAGCAACTCTTTTAAAAAGTCATCTGAAGTCAGTTATCAAAAAGAAACAAATCTGAGTCATAAGAGCTTGGGACACTGACCTCTTCGGTACTTTGAGCAAACTTATTATTTCAAGAAAGAAATAATTCCTGCTGAAAAGATTTGATATGAAAAAACTACAAAGAATATGTTGACATCTAGGGAATCTTCCTTGTGGTCATATCATAGAGCGAGTATTACATCAAATCAGGCGCCAAATGAATTCCATTTGCCAAGATATTCAGTGAGCATGTGCTCTCTGAACCTGCCGCTTGTATTTTCCCTCCAAATTGACAATGTATCACTAAAACTTTGCTTCAATGTACTTTGCTGTGACAGAAAAGTGCCTTTCAGTATTACTACTCATGTTTGGAAGCATTTTTGTTTGCTTATCTGATATCTGGAAATAAATATTTGTAATTTTAATGGGATTTAACCAAAAAAAGTTATGCTGCCATCGTCAGTGCCTTGTTTAGGTTTTACATAATTTTCTACCTTAACAATGGAAATTGCTATTGTGGGCAGCTTAACAGAATTTAATCATCCCACTTTGCCCAGTGTTGAACTTCAACAAATCTAGCCCCTTGTGCAATTCTGGTCTCCCATTTAAAAATCAACAGTTTGCTTACTGGAAAATCTGTTTATCGCATGGGAAACAAAGAAGACACTTTTATATAGCATTTATAAATGCAACTGTTCACAAGATTGCCTGCCTGCTTCACTGCAACCAATAAAATGCATACCTAACAAAAGTAACCTCAGGCCTCTTTTATTTTTCTCCCCGGCATCCTTGTCTCTCAATGAATGGCATAGTGGTGGGTAGAGGATGGACAGAATGGAAGATTTACTTATATCTAATCTCGCTTTTTCCTGATTTATAAAGAGGTTGTAGATGCTAACAATCTCATTATAAGAAACATACTTTTTTCGCTTGGAATAATGATTTAAACAGCTCACAAGATCTTTCGAATTTACAGAAACTTAGGGGTTCCTTAATATTTTAAAGAAATAATTTTATTCTCAAAAATGAAGATGTTATAACTACTCTTGTTTGTGAGTAAAGCAAAGACTCACTACAAAAACAACAACTGTCAACCCGAGAAAAGGGGTCTCAAACAAGCACATGTACAAGAAAGGAAGAAAGCTTCCTATTCTTGGGTTCGGTGCAGTCACACCAAATTTCAATCCACACTCAGAGAACTTCTTTCTAAATCACATTTACTGCTCACAAAAATAAAGGGAACATAAATGTATAGGATCCTATACATTTGTGTTCCCTTTATTTTTGTGAGCAGTATACATAGAATTTGTCCACCACTGTGTTATTACCCTGCAAAGCCCTTTGGATGTCAGTTATTTTTGCAAAGAAATCCTTTGACATTTACTCGGGCTGCAACTGGTTTCAAAGCAACTGTTGTCACAGCAAACAATACGCTCAATATTTGCAGTGATATTAATACTTGGGAAGGGGGTGGGGGAAAGTAAAGAAATACAGTTTTTATACAATCAAAGTTTTAAAAACTAAATGGCCAATAAGGCAATTTGTTTATCTATTCATTCAATTTACATTCTGCTTTTCCAGTGAGCACTTAAACCAATTAACAATTTAAAAAAAAGATTTAAAACCAAATATTAGTCTGCAGTACACACACTTAAGTTCAGTGTAAAAATTTCTAAAGTTGAATGAGGGATGTAGTACATGCAATACCACATATTTTTCACAACTCTCTGATTCAGAACCCTCAAGCAGAAATTTCAATGGAAGACCTGAAAGTTTTTCAACCCCATCATTCTATTTGATTCCTCTATTATTGGCAATTCTCCCTCTTCCCCTCCCCGAAAACTATGGTTTGCTGGGTGTATTCAGGCACAAATGTGATAATACATAGGATTGTTGTGGTTTTTTTTTTTAAAAAAAATACTCATGAAAATTTGTAATGGAATTGAGAAAAAAGAAACTAATTTGGTGTTTTTTAATGTTTGTGAAAGTCAATTTCTTCCTCGTAAAGGAACTGGGAAAAATAGGCAGAATAATTTATCATTTATTAGGACACAATGCCGTGTTGTCTTATCCTTTGTTGGAAATTCTTCCTTTCTTATAATTACCAATGTGAAAAAGATACAGTACAGCCACAACTACTTACAACCTAAGGCATTTGATTCTTTAACTCCAACATCAAAATAAACACATACCTTCGAAGACATCTGTCATTTTACATATATGAGCAAATGTCGCACCATTGGTCCATGTGTATACCACATCCATCAGGTTTGGTCTGAACAAACTGAGATAGTTTTCCTCATCAACTTCCAATTTAGCTTCTGCTGAAACTTTGGCAATTCTTTTTGCACATTCCTTAAAAAGGAAACACCATTTTATTTAAATCAACAAATCAAACACAAAAATAATTATCCTTAAGCCCATATATCAGTCACTGTTTAGTTTCTATTCTTGAAGGAGAGATAAAATTCATGTCTTACAGATTTCTTTTATGTTCTAAATACAGTAATTATTTGAATATAATTACTTTGTTTAAATAGAGCTTCTGCTTCATAGTGGAAAATCTGTATGTTGGCACAACACATTAAAGCAGAGCAAATGATATTCCATGAGGCATCAATCAGACTGTAGATACTATAGTTCCTGTTCCTGCCATGTTCCTTACTCCACTTACATTTTTAAAGCGAAATGCCAATTTCTAGCATTATCTTTATTTTCAGAAATGTTTCTGGATCTCACAGACACTCTTAGAAAATAAAAATGAATTCAAGGAACACATTGTAAGGCATAACATAGGGTATCCTTGCCAATGAATATAACTAAATATATCCACCCAATCCATGTCAGCCATATTATGAGAGCTCTCAACATTTCAAATGTAGAGCACTCCTGGGGTAAATTCTTCCAACCCACGTTATCCAAACATATTCAACATCAAAACAATTTTAAATTACGCTGATAGATTTACAATTAAGTGATATCAAAAGTTCATACTTTAAAACAGAGATTGGACTTCAAAGTTATTATTATTGAAATTGTAATATAATAAGATTGCAAAACAAGAAAATCAGACAAGTTATATAGGCTTCTAAAGTAAACATGCATTTTTCTCATTAAAAATATACTTACCAATTTACATTTAAGATTTCAATCTGAATTATGTAGTATATTTTATTCTAAGCAAAAGCTCCCTGTGTTAGATCAACTTATGCATGGAACGAACTGAAAAACATTTACCTGCATTTGACGAAGAGGGCCTGCTAATTGTTCAGTTAGTTTGGGCATTTCACTTGACTGAAAAAAAAAGAGAACACACCAACAACTCCAATATATTCTACATATTTAAAATTTGTGTAACTAGCATACAAAATCTTAGTGGAATCAAAACCACTTCACAGACTGATTATCACTTTTTAAAATATCTTTATAAAGCTTCTTTGCCAATACTAAATGCAGAATACTGTATGAGCCTCCTGGATTTTTTCCCCAGTAAAATATTATTCCCAGTGTTTTACTACACGTCATTTTGGAACAAAAGGAAAGGCTGACATTACGATTACAACTGTGTAATAGTATCTCTGAAATATGCTCTTTAACCAACATATTCTGTTCTCCTGACTTTGCTTGCAGAACTCTTTTCATATATATTAAGTGGTCAGATCTACAAAGGAATGGCCAGGGCTGTTTGGAGAGCTGAAGAGACTCTCACCAGCCTTTTTTTTCCTGTCATTCCCAATTCCCATCACCGTATTTACTTAAGAAATCTCTAATTTACTCTGTTCATCTGATGAAGTGAGCTTGAGCCATGAAAGTGCCTGTGTTCATTTCTTTGGCATTATAGTGTATGCAAGTTCAATTGGGTGGCTGATTAAAAAAACATCATAAAAATACCATGAAACCAAAATAATAAAAATACATAATAAATCCACATAAGCATAATAAACATAATTATCATGACATCATTCTCATGGGTTATCTACAGGATGACAAGTACATTTCAGTCTCATCTGCAGGATTGAAGTATGATTGCAGTTTATTTAGATATAGCCTTTTATTTCAAAGTCTTCAGAAGCTGAACCCCCGTCCCCCATATTTTTAGTAACCTACTCTAAAAAGAAGGATGGAGTTCAACTGGAAGTTGCCTAAAACATCTGAATCAAGGGAGGGCTTCTTCATCAGGTGCACAGCTGCCTCCTTCAAAATGGCTACTACCTGGCTCTTGAAGCAGCATTAATCATTCAGTATATTATTTTTTTCTCTGGCATCTTCAAAAACGACGTATGGCTTTTATACTACATGATTTATCATGATTTATCACTTATAGCTTTTATGTACAGAGAGATTATGCATTGAAGACAAATTCCTTGTGTGTCCAATCACACTTGGCCAATAAAGAATTCTCTTCTCTTCTCCTCTCCTCTACAGAGGACTCTAATTCATTTCTTTGAACTCCACAGGTTCAAAAGAATCCCATACAACATCATTAGACACTACTGCCATCGTTTGCGTTCAGCTCCGATTGAATTCTCAATGAATTATGTAAACATGTCTGTGCAGTCCTGAAGTAATTCTTCCTGTCATTCCTCAAAGGGGACAAGTTTGCTGAATAACCAATTGCAGGAACAACAAGAGCAGAGAAGGAAGCCCACATATCGCCCCATTGCTACTTCGTGGAAGCTCATGCTCATTTCCTCCTCAATAGTCTAAGCATCTTTTCATGTCCTCAAATTCCTCTGTTTATCATGATATAATAAACCCTTCATTTTTAATTTGTTTTGTTGTAACACATTAGCATAGATACTTCTGTTGAAAAAATAACTTACATTTTCTTGAAATACAAAGCAGCTTAATAAAGCAGTTGCTTGTTCTGCAGATAAATCGTTGAAAAGCCCATTGAACATCATTTCTGTCAGCAAAAGCTCATCTGCACTAGAAGAGATTCAATTAACGGCAGCATTAGTAATTTATATGTTTAAAATGCATATTTAAAAAGTCACTCTGCCATTCTCCCACAACAGATAGAGAAAAAAGACATTTAAGAGTTCAGATGTTATATGTTCGATGTGAGAGCTCTAAGAAATTAATCCAGGAGAAAAGGATTAATGATACAATGTTTTTTAAACTAAAAGTGAACTTGTTTTGTTGGAGATTTAGTTAAAATATCCATATGTGTTTTGACTAAACAAAATAAACAATCTTGGCTTAGGTAAGGGAGATAAGAGCTAGTTTTAGTGTATTAGTAACTGAGTAAGCTTTGGGGAAACTGCTGACTCCAACACTTACTATTGCTGAAGCATTACGGTACATATTGACCTAACTTTTCCAGCGATAGCTTCTACTAATGGAAACAGGTGGGGGCAATTTTCAGTAATTCAACTATTTTTGTAAGCTGCCCAGAATCACTCAGTCATAGAAATCTAATAAATTCACAATTCCTCTTCAGAATAAGTGAAAGATTGCTCATTCTTGCCCTGTTTTACCCCAATCTTATATTAACTTTTATTTATTAATGCCCAGAATATCCCACAGTTCAAAAGATTTTATATTAGGAAAGTATTTGTATTTATATTTGCTGCATAAATTAAGATGGGAATTTAACAGTGGAACCTCCATGACCTGGTTTAGGATAGGGATAAAAAATAATTTTAGAATGAGTTTAGGAATTCTGATGTACAGAGCATACTCAGAAGAACCTGCTCTTTCATATCAGAAAATATTTCTAAAAATTGTTTCAAATGCAGCTTGTTACAGTAATTGGCAAAGGACAGAGGATATGCAGTTTGCTTGAGTAATATAAGTTAAAGCCCTATTGGGCTCACAGAACCCACCGTGCTGTCCTTTAGAACTCTACTATTACTTAACAAACCAAATATATCTTTATGAATATGAGGTTCTTCTAAACAGTACAGTATCATAGAACACCAACACAAAGGAAACAGAGACAAATATTTTCAGAACAACACAACTGTCCATATGTTGATTCTTTTCTCATCATCTTACCTGCTGATTTCACAAGCAACTCGTCCTTTCATCTCTATGACATCTGAAGAGGTTGCAAAACCCAATCTTCTGAGAACACGTTTACGACACTTGAGCTCGTCCATTTGTAAAACAGTCCTTGCTTTTTTCAATTCCCGTTTAGCTGCTTTTATGTCTACGGCAATCTAAGTTAACAACAGACATTTTAACAGAAATAAGAAATTTTTTGTGCCTTCAAGTCACTGAGTCCTTGCATTTTTCTCGGTAAGGCTTTTTAGAAATGGTTGCCATTGCCTGCTTCCTAAGGCAGAGAGAAAGTGACTGGCCCAAGATCATCCAGCTGACTTCATGCCTAAGGTTTCTAGACTGTTGCCTTAACAGCTGGCTGTGTGGCCCAGAATTCTTTTTTTTTTTTTAGGATCGTTTTACTGGTTTGAAGATACCAGAAACTGAACCTGGATCTTCTACATCAAAGAAGGCAAACTTTATTCAGTGACCTACAACCCCTCCACTAGTGAACCTACCTAAAGTTTGTTCCTTACCTGTGTTTTTCTTTCACAAAGTTTGTATATAGTTTCCAAATTAGAATCATTGTGAAGTGGATGGGAATACATCCTATGTTCAAATGCTTCTATTTTTTGGATTACTTTTTTCAGTCCTGGATCTTTAATGCCCATGTCATCGATAGGATCCAGCAAAGGAACTCCATCAGGAAACCGTCTCTGCACTTCCTTTAAGAAATTTTTTTTAAACCCTTAAAATATTTCTTCACTGCAGTATTGATATAGCTGACACTTCAGATATTTGAGAACATATAACATAGTGGCAAAGAGACTAAACTGAAAAAGAAACCTTCAGACCAAATATTTATTTGATTTTTAAACTACTTCAAATCATGAAACTCCTCTTGGGAATTTTACAAGAAGAAAATATCCATAACAATTCAAAGATAAAACAAATGTGCAAGAAGTATTTAAAACTGTCTTAAAAGTGAGAAGATAAACATTTCTTTGGCACTACCCTTTGCAATCAAAAAGGCTCTCCAGAAAAGCTCTATTTTAACCTGCATCTGAAAGCCAAAAGGATCACAGCAAACTTGATCTTTACTAGTAAATTATTCCACCAAAAGGAGGCTATTACGGAGACCCTTCTTATTATAGCTTCAACTTCTCTAATCTCCTGGTAGTGGGAGATTCCTAATGAAGTTTTCCCAAATTGTTCCTCTAGGAAAGATGGATTCTAGTTGATGGAGGTGGCTGTGCAGATATTTTGGTACCAAACAAAGCCATACAGTTTTAAATCACCCCTGGATATTGAACCTGGATATTACTGCAGTCAATGTACTCAGAGCACTATAAGGTATGGATGGCATTAAGTACTAAGGATATGAACTACTGCACTTTGCACCATTTGCAACTTTTGAATCTTTAAGGCAGCCCCATACAGAACACACTGCACTGGCCAATCAGGCGGTGAGAACAGCATTTGTTATTTGGGCTAGGCACTTTGCAAACATTTACTAAATGGTCTTCCAATTATTTTACTTTTTTTAAAATTCATCTGCCCCATCTGTAACAAGAGATTATGGTGATGCTTTTTCATCAACCATAGTACAGTTCTTTTCATTACCAATTGATTAAAGATATTGGAGCTTGCAGAATCCTCTCAACTGTTAATTTTTATTACTCTCTTGTTCTGCGTATATATATATATATATAAAATACAGAATACACACACACACACACACACACACACACACACACACACACACTTTACCTGTATTGATTTCAATACACTCTGTCTGTTATCAAGAGGCCTTAAGTCTTTGGGTATATAGAGTCGAACACTGCTGATGGATGACAGAAGATGAACAAGGACAGGAACAACCTACTCAAACAGACAAGTGATCAGCAAACTAAAAATGTACTTCATTGATCTTCAAACTATTAAACAGATTATATTTTATGCAGCATATTCTGAGTTCAGTACTATACTTTCATTCTGCTATACAATATAATACACTGAAGAATATGGAATATTTCTGTAATAAATCAGTTCCAATTTTATTTTTAAATATTGTAATTTACTTAAAATTGAACTCTCTCTTGAAAATGCTTAACTTATTGAGATAAAAAAAATAAATTCACAAATTGGAGTCATCTCAAAATTTCTAATAGATTTTTTAAAAATATATATTTGTCATCCTTCCAAACTCATTGTGTGTGTGTGTGTACCCACTTTATGTATGTATATATACCTTCACACAAATAGAATTGCATTAATCCCCGATTGATTAGAATTCAATGCAGATCTATACCATACAATTGTTTAACTAAAATTCAGCACCATCAGATGTGATGGTAACAATTTAGACAGCTTACAAATGTTATTAAATATTCTTATAGCTGTTTTATTAGCTCTAGAATCAGAGGCAGCATACCTTAAATGTCAGCTGTAGGATTTTAAAACTATTGTTAAACTGTTATTAAATCTCAATTTTATATGGAATGAAGTGACGGGAAAATGCATTTAATATTTCATAGCTCTATTAAAGGAATAGAAGTTAATAAAAAAGAGTATAAGTTAAGAGCTTTTGCGGATGACTTGGTTATCACTTTGTCGCAACCTACTTATTCTGTAGTAAAATTATTACAGTTGATTCATAATTATGGTTTGGTTTCGGGTTTTAAGATTAATGTTAATAAGACTAAAATTTTACCTAAAAATATGACTAGTCGGGAGAAGCAGACTTTGGTTAATTTGACGGGTTTTGAAATTGTTAATAAGGTAAAATATTTGGGGGTGATGCTATCTGTTTCTAATGCAAAATTATTTAAAAATAATTATGAAAGGTTGTGGGTTAGGGTACAGAGAGACTTGAAGAATTGGGAAAAGTTGCAATTATCCCTCATGGGAAGAATTGCAGTGATAAAAATGAATATTCTACCCAAGTTTCTCTTTTTGTTCCAAATGATACCGATTTTGAAGAATGAGATCAATTTAACTGAGTGGCAGAAAGGCCTTAATAAATTTATTTGGGCAGGGAAAAAGCCAAGGGTTAAGTTTAAAATTATGCAAGATTTCCGTGAGAGGGGAGGACTCAAGGTGCCGAATTTGAAATTATATTATGATGCGGTGGTTTTAACATTAGTTAGTGACTGGGTAAATTTGACAAATTCTGATATACTTCACTTAGAGGGATGGAATCTACTTTTTGGGTGGCATGCCTATTTAATATTTAATAAAAAAATGGATTGGGCTTTTAAATCTCATATCTTAAGAATTTCTTTACTTAGGGTTTGGAGAAAATATTATAAAAGTGATTTCAAAGTACCATTATGGGCTATACCTTGGCATGCAATAGAAGGAATAAAAAGAGGGGTTAAAATGGATATGGTGTCTTATAGACAGTTACTTAAATGGGATGGACAAAACTGGCAGTTAAAATCACGGGAAGAGTTAGCACAAGAAAATATTATTTATTCTTGGTTCCAATATAGGCAATTATTAGATAGATGGAAGATGGACTGTAAGGTGGGTTTTCTCAGAGAAGATGAAAATCTTATTAAGCAAGTGAAGGATCAAAGACAAACCCACATTAAGAGGATTTATGGGGTTTTAGTTGAATTGGATTCAGAAACGGAACTAATTAAAGATTGTATGATTAGATGGGCGCAGAATTTTGGCGAGCCAGTTCCATTGGACACCTGGGAAACTATTTGGGTGAGAAATGTCAAATTTACACAAGCACAGAACTTAAGGGAGAATTTTTATAAAATGTTTTATAGATGGCACCTTGATCCACAAAAAATGTCTTTTATGTACCCTGACTTACAACCTAAATGTTGGAGATGTGGTTGTATGGACGCTACTTATTATCATATTTGGTGGTCGTGCAGAGAGATAAAAGCATTCTGGATTAAGATATGGTGGAATATCCAGAGAATTTTTAAAAGGAGGGTAAAATTTACTCCACAATTATTTTTGTTAGGTATAGTTATTGATTGTGATACAAAGGAGGTTATATTGATGTTAAATTTGATTACAGCTGCGAGGCTGTTAGTAGGACAATATTGGAAGAAGGAATCTTTGCCTACATTGCAGGAATGGTTTCTTAAAGTGTCTCATTTGGCGGAAATGGCAAAGATTTCGGCTTTCTTAAAGGGACAAACGCAAGAGAAATTTCTTGCTGTTTGGGATAAATGGATAAAATTCATACAATTTAAATTTGATATAAAAAAATACTATATAGTTTTTTCATAATTTTTAACTTTATATATATATATATTTTCTATTTTATATTCTTTTTTTTATAAATATAATTTTTTTTAACTTTTTTTTAATTAAGCCTATATTCTGCTCTGGGAGGCCCTGGGGGGGGGAAGGGGGGGTTGGGTAGGGGTGGGGGAAGGGGGGTTTTGTTGGGTAATGTTTGTTTTTTATTTGTATATGTTGTTTTTTGTTTTTGTATTGTCTTTTATTTTCTGTAAAATTTATAAAACTCTTTAATAAAGAAGAGACTGGAAAAAAAAATATTTCATAGCTCCATAAAAGAAATGAACATGCTTGTTTGTCAAAGCAGCAATTTAGCAGACTTTCAGACTGTCTGAAAACAAGATAAACAGAATGTTGAATGGCAAATCTGGGATTCAACAGTGAAACCCAACATAAATTTGAATAATCTTGCAGTGGAGGATGTAACTTTAGTGGAAGCTATCGCCAAATAATTCTACACCAGTTCTTAATCTATGTATGGCCTTCTTTCCCAAGAGAGTTTAAAGTCAGGTATAAACTAATATTCAGTTACCTAACATGTAAGGCTAGCCCTGAGGTAAACTTGGAATAATATAGTTATAAATAGGCATTTTTATTTTCAGTGCAACTACTGTGTTTCCCCGAAAATAAGCACTAGCCTGATTTTTACGTGTGCGACAAATATAAGTCCTACCCCCAAAATAAGCCATAGTTAAGACTCTGCCGTCTGGTTGCATGCGGTGGGGTGAGGCGCACGCGTAACATTCAAGCTAGGGCGGGGGTGGGGGTGGAGTTACTCCCATGTGCCCCACACCTACCTACCTCAGGACTGCCGCAGGCAGGCCTCCCATGCCCCGACACCTGTCGCATCGCTGCCTGACTTCTGCGCCACTCGTACATGGCGCGTCACGCTGGTGCCGCCCCTCAGGGCAAGCCACATGGCGTATTGCAAGCTGAGCAGCGGCACCAGTGCATCATGCTGTGTGGCGTCCTGCTGCAAGCAGCAGCACCAGCCCAACGCGCCACATGGTGTCGTGCTGCGAGTGGCCACAGAAGAAGTCTCTAAAACTGATGCCATCCAGCAAGAAGAAACTTGTGTCCTTTGTTTTTGGCAGCAATTTGTACACAGAGAGAAAATATGTCTTTTCACCAAGTGCTTTTGACATACAATTTTCTTTCTCTATTTTCAATAAGAGGAAAAGCAATCACCTGCATCTCCCCTTTTTCATCAGGCTTTGCAGGCTTTGCGGCTTCAGTTGCAGAATTTTTCAGGCTCTCTTTACTACAGTATAGGAGGACTTCAGCAATATAGAGTGGATCCAGTTCACCAGAATTAGGCTGCGGGATTAGGAAAAGATCAGAAAAGGCTCGGAGTTACTTTTCAATAGTAAAATTATTAGGTTTCCTATACCACAGTGGTTGTTTAGGGGAAAAAGGATAAAAAGTAACATATCCTACATGAACAATATAAACATACCATAGTTCCCTTTACAATGAAACCATTTGGACACAATCAAAAATGTTTATGAAAAAAATTGTCAGTTTTAAGCACTGGGCAGGATCTTGTAATTAAGAAATATATATATTGCCTTACACTCTAAAATCTAAGAGTAAGAATTCTTGGCTTCTTAAAAATCATTTTTATAATTCATAGTTATTCCAACTATACAAAACGTGATATTTCTCCTTCCATCATTCTTCTGGCAAAAGGGAGGATTCTATCCAAAGTGGGAAGTTAAAGCCAAAGTTATAGCCAGAATTTGATGCAGCAACAGCCTGAAGCGCTATGCAACCTCCTGCCGTGAGCAGCAGCACTGGGTGACGAGCCACACAGCTTACCGGCAATGTAAGTGGGTGCAGGGCACATGGGGCAGCTTCACCTCCCCACCCCTTAGAGCAGCAACTGCGCAATGCACCACAGTGTCCAGCCGTAAGTAGCCGCTGAAGATGTCAAGCAGTGGTGCGATAGATGTCGGGGTGTGGGAGGCCTGGCTGTGGTGGTCCTAAGGTAAGACACCCTCCAAAAATAAGACCCAGTGCCTCTTTTGGAGGCAAAAAATATATAAGACCAGGTCTTATTTTCGGGAAAACATGGTATGTTAGTTCCTTTGTGTGCATACCACTAGAGGTATGTAAATGAGGAACTGCCTTATCTTAATTTTCAGATTATAAACTGTGTTTCTGAATAAATCTGCTCAGACAGTAATATGACTTCCCTGAGATAACTGGCTGAATATAACAGAGTCCATTGTTTTACTTCAATTATTACCTGATAATCAGAAATAATAAGAGCCAGGATCATTTGAAGAAAAAAAAATATAGCTGCAATGCACACAGGAGTTTGTTCTAATCAATTCATGGTGCTTACTTGCTGGTGAACATGCAGGATTCGGCTGTCAACTCAATATGGCTTTTGTAAGAAATCAGCCTTTTCTGTACACTTCCTCACAAAAATGAGCATCTCCTTATGAAGTAATATGTGGTTATACATTTCTCCTATTTTGTGGTCAGGGATATATTTATTCAAGATTGAGGAAAATCATTTTATCTTACCTTCACATTGGATTTCTTGGAAAAATTAACCACCACTCCCCAACCAAAATCATCATCTTCATTTTTCACCTGAGAACATTCAGATATTAAACTTGTACATTATTTTGCATAGGGGATGTTTTTTAATAAAGTACTTAGATAAAATAATGCTCACAAAAAATGAGAGTTCAAAAAGATATCAGGCATATTTTGTGTTGTGAAAGTAAAATATGAAATAAAAAATATAACGAAAACAGTAAGAATAACAACAAAAAAATTAAAACAATTAAAAGACTAAATTTAAGAAATGTTTCTTCATGCATTTCCAACAGTATGGAAGGGACAGGAGTGAAGTCAGAGTTCTTCCATCTAAGCCCATCCCAGTGGATTGCACTGGCACACTGCATGAGCTGTCTATCTTTCCACTGGGTCTTGAAAGAAAAAAGAAGAGCTGCTGAACACTTTTTTTTGCCAAATGCTCCTATAAGCTGATTTCTAAATCAGTGTTTCTCAACCTTAGCATCTCTAAATTGTGCAGATTTCAACTCCCAGAATTCTGCCAATTCTATGTTGGCTGGGGAATTCTAGGAGTTGAAGTTCACACAACACAAAGCTGCCAAGTTTGAGAAACACTACTCTAAAGGATTACCAAGCAGTGCATGCTAGAAATATTCCAAGGGATGGTGGCAATAGTGCTGAGTGAGAGTTGACATATGGGCACAGTGGCCTCAGTGAGATGAAATGCTTTGTGGTTAGGCTTGGTTTATGGTTCAGGTGAAATTTGGTGAGTACCGTATGTGTGGAGAGTGAAATGTTCCTAAAGTAGAGAGTGCAGGGACCCAATTTGTGTGATTTTAGGTATGATGAGAACATGAGAGGAGAAGCCACTTCAGAGCCAGAGGACTTAGATGACTTTGGGTCATTGCCCTTTTGAAGCACAAGTGTACTTCTCAGTATCTTCTCAGTTGATGCACTGGAGTACACCCTCCCCCTAAATTTCCAGATATAATTTACAAACAATGTTAGAAAGCACTAGTTTTGATTATCAGAAGATGACAAGCTAAGCTGAAATATACCAAACCACCTATTAGAAAACTGAAAACAAATTAAACAAACACCATATATACATTCTCCAGAACAGCCTATTGAAGTATACAACACATTTTAAAAATAATATTAAATCAGGAAAATAAGCAAACACAAATACAAATATTAGACATTATTCAATTACTGATCCTTAATAGAAATGTGCTTTTCTGGTGGATCTCTAAAATATTTTCCAGTGTACAATAAAAACACATACTTTGATAGATTATAATGAATTTCTGATATTTTGGGTTATTTATTGTTAATAAATATAAATTTATTTCAATAGAATCACACTTTAAATTAACTGTGAGAATATTTAGTCATGTCTAACTTCCGTTCTACATAGTCTAATATGTTTTCTGTAACTATGATGGATCGAAGCCAGTATATACTCAATGTTTGGTTAATTAAGGGTTAAAGTTACAGACACAGTCCCTAAATATATGAAATCACTATGTTGAAGAACAAGGGTATTTAAAACTTGATTTTATTTTTGAAAAGTACACATTTTTAAAATGCAGAAGATTACTATTAGTAACTTACTTTTACCAATCTTCCAGGTTGTAAAAATGGCAAGCAGTATTTTGGCTTATGAATATATTCCTCTATTTCTTTACCCAGTTTAGCAAGTTGCTGTCTAATTTTATAATAGATGATCACATTTTCTTCATTTGGAATTTCAATCTCATTATACTGCTGTTCCAAATTATTAATTTCTGCAAATACAAATTGTAAAACAAAAAGGTGTTATATCAAGGACCAATATTGTAACAAATTATGACTCCAGTTTTTCCCAGAAAAAGCACACTATCCATTCATAGAAAAATATCTGCAGGGCTTAGAGACTTTGTTATCCCTCCCATCTCCTTGTCAACATGTCCTAGAACATTAGGAATTTCATAGAGAGCAATTTGTTTTATGCTGGCTTAACTGCCAAGGGAGAACAAAACAGGATTTATGTTTATGAGAATGTGTAGAGTGGTTATCCCCAAACAACAGTTTTTGTTACAGTATATTTGATTCTCATATCTGAAGACTAGTTTGCACACTACATAATTAAAATCTTCATGATATTAACATTTTATTTTTGTTTTAATACAACAGGTAGCAGGGAACATTATATAGTTATATTTGTCAAAATGATAAGGAGAGTTAGTGGCAAATTTTAGCTTGTTGGTATGCCTTAAAAGGCTTCCAATATTTTAAGAATGTTGTGCTTTCTATTAATTCTCATATTTTTAAAACAGCAAGATCCAATGAATTTTAACTTGAAACTCTGCTCAAAGGATCTCAATTAGGAGATTCCAATCATACAATAGGGGAACATGTGACTCTTATGTATTGCTGAAATTCTGCTGTGCCAGACCAACTTCCCAGAAGTTTCATGCCCACATATCAGAGTAGGTTATATAATGGCCAGACCCTTTAAGATAATACTAGCATTATCTTAGCTGAAACTGTAAAGTGGTCAAAGCTAATGTTCTGTCCTACTTCAGCTACAGCAATTTTTCCCAGATACAATAAAAAGCCCTCTGATCCCATTATCTTAGTGGACTACTTGTGCAACTAATTCTGCAGACCACAAGAGATCTTTTAAAAATTCATTAACAATGTATAAGACACAACATAATGATTCAGAGTGGTTCGCAAATTACACTAAAAACACATATAAAAAAACAGAATAAAACAAAACAAAGAAAAAACACAAAAGCTAACATTACTGGAAAAATTATGCATTTTGACCTTCTGACCTGGATAGACCTGTATAATTAAGAAGAGGCTTTGCTTTGTTCCAATAGTACTTTATTCAGTTATATGGATCCTGCCACAGAAAGAGCTGAATTGGTTTTATTAAACATACCCATGGGGAGCCTCCATAAATAGTGCCCTAAATGTGTGGGATGGACTATACGGTTGCCCCCAACCTCAAAAACCTGCATAGAAAATCTCCTTTGAAACAGTGGGCCATCTGTGCTATAGCATTTGTGTTTTATTCAAAGAAAGGAAGTAAGAAACCACTGAGTAGTCTCCAGCTCTGTGGGAACAGCCATTGTGCTAATTGTGGTTTTGTAATAGGATAACAATTTTAGCAGAGAATATTGTGGAAATAAGCTCTTCAACATAATTGTACATCAAGTTCCAAACTATTAGGTATTGCGCAAAACTTACTTTCAACTACTCCTGGAATAGCTCTATAATGCTGGAACTGATAAAAAGATTTTTCTAACATGTATTCTGGATTAATTTCTTCTACACGCAGCAAATTTAGTACCATGTTGTAGGTCAAATGGAAAGCACTGTTTAAAGGGTCAGCAGATCCCTAGAAAGAAAAATAAATTAGCAAAATCAGGTAGCATAAAGAATTATAATCACGAAATAAGTTATCTGAGGAAATACCTTATCTCCCTAGTTTAAATAATGCCTGGATGAATACAACTTGTGCCTAGTAAGAATTCTGCCAAACATTTCAGGATGTCATATAATTCCAAAATAGGTCTAACAGGCAAACTTGCATACATAGTGAATCCTCTCGACATGGAAGATGCAAATTCCATAGATTCCCCTCTCCCTGCCTATGTAACCCTCCCAACAATGACACAGACCATAAGAACGGCAAAACATTTTGATTAAAAAACATAATTGTTGCTATAATTTTTGAAGCCATCATTTACTGTATTCCTCAGTCTGTTTGTCCTAGCAGGTAAGATTATTTTTTTTCTTTTGGAGTCCTTAGAAGGTAGAAGAAAGTAATTTCCTTAGTGACAGTGGGGCTATCCTCAATCTCTTTGTGCAGCTGAAGTACCAGTGGCTCACAAAGGAGAAGCATGATGATTTAGAACCACTTTCTCTTTAGGAATCTATACCTAGATTTCTATTGGTAGATTGTAATGCTTGCAGGTTCTCCAGTACTGAACAGGCTATCTATACAGCTTAACACATAAGCAATCATTGTTTTAGGATACAAGAGAGGAAAGTGCCATCTTGCCTAGCCCCTACAAAGCCTCTTAGAAGGAGCTGCCTCAAAAATGTCATACACCTTAATCATATCTGGAGGTTAGGGGTGGTTGAGAATTCTCAAAGCTGTATTTTCTCTGATGGCCATTTTTTCTAAGCAGTTAAAGGTAGAGAAGTATTACTGGAGGAGGGGAAAATAGCTCTTACGATTCCTGCATTTTAGCTTTCTGACCAAGAAGGCCCATAAAATTCAAGCCACCAACCACTCCCTAACATTTTTACATCTTGCCTCAAGGCCTATCAGAGGTCTTAACGGTTTTGATGAGAAATATATACCAGCTTTCTTAGTCTGAAAACAATGAGCTGAAAGGAAATCCCAATGACAGATGCAATGACATTCTTTTAAATAGGACTAACGTGGTCAATGCTTTAGCAATCAAGACAACAGAACCCATCTCCCAGGCTGTGTGATATTATGGTCCAAACAACTCCTATAGCAGTTTCCCAGATATCGGGTGTCAGTCCATCAAGATGTTAACAGATTGTCTAAGACCACAGGTTTTAGATCAGACTCAATGCATTTCTTGGGCCACGAAAGAGCACCTCTGTCATACTTAGATTCCAATGGCAGAAATTAAAAGCAGATGTTAAGCTCCAATAGTAGAGAACCATCCAGGAAGAAAGATTCATCTGAATAATTCATTAGCTTTATTGTCAACAGGGTATCGAATTTATACATATAATCTTGAAAACTGAGTAAGCCAAAATCCTAGCACAGGAATTCATTGACAGAGTATCTAAAAGGCATGTAACCCTTTTGGCCAGAATCCAACAGTAATGGCTACTTATCATTTTCCAGATAAGACTGACCCTGAAAACACATTTGCTTATTGTTAAGTGTGTTTTGAAATACTGCCATTTCTTTTCCAGTCCCAGAATCATTTCCAGAGATTATGCTTATAGCAGCTATGTTAGATGAAGTCCTGGTCTAAACTAAAGTAAAAAAGAGAGACTTCCTGTCAAGATCAAGCTACCAGTGAAAACAGCAACAGACATGGCAGCAGCAGTATGGGGCCATCTTTGTCCATTTTCTTAGCACTGGATCCTCATTATATAAAGAAAAAAGATGCTCCATTTAGATAGATGGAAGAAGCAAAAACTGTGAGAGTTGATCAGACCAGTGTCAAACAACAAATTCAGCATTAACCTGATCAACTGACCCATAACACAGAGTCGGTTCTGTGGGCCTAGGTTGACTCAATCATCTACAATGTGAACAACCAAAAGTCAAACAGGGGTAGCTTGAGGTCCTCTGCAATTCTTTGAATGGCAGATGCCCAAGAACCTGGACGAATGATTCTCAAAGTGTTTTCCTGAAATACCAGAAATCTTCATAAGCCCACCAAGTGGCTCACCTCAGACACCCTGTATTAACAGAGCACAGATTATTCTCTCTCTGTGCAAAGGGGTCAGTTGGCAGGAATCTGTTTACCATTCCAGTGCTTATGCTAACAAGTCAGATAAAATCCTAATTTTATTTAGCTTGCCCATATAACACTGAATCCTTAAAGGAAACACTACAACAATCTGTATAATGCCACTATAGACAAAGGAAGCAATTGCAGTCTTAAGAACATGCTGCTTTTCATTCTTGAAATTGGAATTCTCAACATTTTGCAAGATGCTTTCTTACAATATAAAATTAACTGTCTGGAATTCAGTTTTTTTACAAAATGGTTTAAAGAAAACCATGAGAACACTAAATACTATACCACTGCTGAATGCCAAGTCATCCTCTCCTGCCAGGTTTTTCGTGCTAGACTCTGGCTGGTAGGTCACATCCTTCAACAAACTAAGATCTGTTACATTTTTCAAAGCCTGCCCACACATGCAATGTTTGGAAACATATGCACATGAGTTATGTAAAACAAGGCAAACCTGCAATTAGAGTTCAGCTGATGTTTATACATGGAGTCTCTACAGTAGCACAGATTCCACTTCAACAGCTTATTTGAAGAGTTGTGCTTCCATCTTGCAATAAATGGACTAAAGGATGACTTTCAATGACAAATTAACCAGAGGGATAAATATAAAATATGACCTCTTCTTAAAAAAATAAAATAAAACAGTAAAACCCAAAGTAAAACAAAATATGAATGCAAAACCTCTATAGCATTTTTCATCAAGGACGCAACTGTTTGTCTGAACATCTGTTGCAATAGCACTGAGAACAGCATTACCAACTGTGATCTGAAAGGATCACACAGCAATGTTTAATCCTCAAAGTTTCAGGATCCTAACCTAGAAGTGCTCTTATTATAAAACAAATAGTATGTACCTAAAATAATTATTATGTTTGAATTACTGGGTAGATCTTGTAATATTTTTTTCTTCTATCTGAATGGATGACATACTGTCCTTACAGTGATAGTGTGTACAGAAACATGCAATGACAGTAATTCACTCTGGTAGTAACATAAAATATATTCTTTGCATGTCACTGCATGTTTCTGTATACACTATCACTATACTTTAAAGGACAGTATGTCACATTCAGATGAGAAGAAAAAAATATTACAAGGTCCTCTAAGTAGTTCAAACATAATTATTATTTTAGACTTACAATAACAGCATATCTATTGGTGTTGCCAAATGAAAACAATGAATCAGCTATCTATTTTCAGTCCTTGTATCCAGTAAAATAATTACTGAATTTATCTTTTTTCTTCTGGTGGAATGACAGGCCAATATTGAATGCATCCTCCTCTATACATTATAAGCTATATTTTTCCCAGTTTCATCATGGTATGCCTGTTGCAATCAAAGGGACAATGGACATCAAGAGCAAGCTTATAGAACAGAAAAAGGACAGCAGTTTTAATTCTGAACTGCATGATCTGCATATGATGAATGCATACTTATAAAATAAATGCTGTTTTGTTTATACTACACTATATCTTCAATCAAAACTCCTCACAATGATTCACAAACTGAGCTGGGTTATTTCATATTTAATCACCTTAACTATGCATTCAGCTCATTGGAGTGTATTCTATAAACATGCACACAACTCAGGATTTTCAGTTCATGCAATATGACATGCCAATCAGTAACTGCTAACAAATATCTGATTACTTGAAACCCAGAGTGCCTCAGTTTAAAAATAAAACTGTAATAACTTACATATTGATTACAAGTTATAAAGTAAACTCAAAATGGGCCAAAAGAGAAACAAAATGGAACCTAGAACATTTTTGATAGAAACTTTAAAATTTCAATGCAATCAGTATTGTAATGCTAATGAGCATACTGCATGGTAAGAGTCTAGGGATGCCTAATCAGAGCAGATCCATATTGTTCTGAATATCTTTTTACCCTAAATAGGACTAAGCTGTATCCATAACAAGATAAATTACTCCCAGTTCCAGAAGGTACAGTTCCAGAAATATAAAAGCTATGCCTGAATTACTTAGACCAGCTATTTCCAGGAAAAATAGAGTATTTCAGAAATGCATTAGTCTATTTTTGCATTCAATTATATGTTTCTCACACATTTTCAGAACTTTCTAATCAGACATCAAAATACCTTTAGAAGCTGTTTTCCAATTGTTGGACTCATCTTTTCATCCACCATTAAAATGACTATTCCTCGATCATCCATGCCTCGGCGGCCAGCACGGCCAGACATCTGAATGTATTCACCTGAGGAAATCTGAAAATATAAAAAAATTAAGACAAAATACTGATGCACCTGCTACCACTATCACTATATATGATATAATACAGTAAAATAATTCACATCTTAACTCTTCACTATATAGTTTCTCTCTCAAACTCTTCTAATTAGAGCTGGACAGATGAGTCCATCTTCTGGTGAACAAGAAGATACTTCCCAGTAAATCTAGCTACTGAAACACAGCTCACTGAAGGGGATATACTGTACTACAGGGTATTCCCAAGGTGAGTAGGAGCAAGTTTTACAATACACTGTGACCAAAAGCCCCGAACATAGCTACTTAAAAGTAGATGGCTCTGTCCAAATGACTGCCCCACAATGCCTATTTAACAGCATTAATGCTGTTATGGCAGTTAAGAGAACATCTTTCCTTATCAAAGTATTGTGATGATACATAGAGGTTTGTCTCTGGATGTCCCCATGTTTTCTGCAACAAAGTATTGGCTCCTCGTCCTTTATTGTATGTTTGGGATGGATTCTTAGAGCCTCTGCACAGTTCGTTTCTAACAAGCTATCTTCTAGGATGGGCTGGACTCATTGGGAATCATTACCTGTCCATGAAACAGTGATCTGATCTTATTATCATCAACTCCAATGGAAAAATGTACTGATCTCCTCCAAGAGTGCCACAAGCTATTCAATTCTACTTGCTGGGATTAAGGCAGCGATCCAAATAAGAATGCTGATCAATACCCAAATGGAGTGTTTCTTAAGATTTTGAGTACCAAGCTGGAGTGTTTCTTAAGATTGTGAGTACCAAGTATATAAGGAAGCAGTAAATAACCTGGGGTGGAAATGCCATAACCCTGAGGTCTACCCATCTATGCAGTATATTTTCAACTGATCCTTTCTCCAGCCTGCCTTTAGGAAATCCAAAAGGTGAGAGATTCCTGACACTGGAGTCACACATTTCTGGGTTTTATGCCATGGTTCAAAGTTGTTTTATCAATTAATAAAAGCTTGGTGGTAACCAGTTGCCCTGGGGTCAGGATGATCAAATGGACTTGTGCGTAAAAGAATAAGTGAAAAATAAAACAGCTCAACAAAATGCAAATACAGATATCTATAGATATTCCTTTGTCTGTTAACAAAGGAAAACAATTCAATAGTAAATTATCCTGTCTCCCCAGCTTGCACCCTCTGAATGCATTGGATTGCAATTTCTGTAATTCATACCATGCATATTCATTGTGTACTAGCTGGCTGATGGTTAATTCCAACACTTTTGAAGATTCTTAAATTAACAAGGATTAATGAAGTGACACACTTCACTTTGATATCTTATAAAGTCTCCCTGCCTTTCTAGCATGAATGCACGATAGCATGTTTACTAGAGATGTGAACAAAACTGAAAATATTCTAGATTTCGGCTGGATAAATTTCAACAACCCCTATGCACAGAACATATATATTCCAGATCTGCCCCATATCAATATACATGGTCTCTATCCAGACAGGACACGTGTTTTGATCCATGCAAAAAACAGTCCACACAAATGTTTCTCCACTCTCCAATGCTTACCCATCGGAAATCTTTCCCATCATATTTCCGGGCACTTGTGAATAGCACTGTCCTTGCTGGCATGTTTATTCCCATAGCAAAAGTCTCTGTAGCAAATAAGGCCTAAATGAAGGCAGCAATATATTTAAAAAATTCATTATTACATACTAAAGTACCCAAATTCAACTATATAGTTTAAAGTCATAAGAAAAAAGCAGACAATTAACAAACTCTCAATGTACAATTCCCACAGTGTAGCTGTGAAATAAAAGGTATTCTTTATTAGACAGATTTCTTTATATTAAACACATAGCTGTACACACTTGGTATTTAGAACTCTTTCATTGCCTGAGAAGGTAATTAGTAAGTGAACTGCTCTGTGAAAAACTTTCAATGGTACCTGAACGCCAAATGTTTTAGGAGTAAGTTCCTCAAAAGACCCAATGTTACTGGTCCTTCACCTCTACTCAGCCACTATTTACCATTTTGAACAGCTTTAAAATTTTATTTGAAAAATAGATTCACTAAGTTCAGGCATAATGACTATATGAGTGTATCATAAAACCCAGCACAACACAATAAAAATAAGATTTTTCTGACCGAATTTAGATGTGAAAATGTGTAGAGACTCACAAAATGAAAATGGTATATTACAGTATATGGTTGAAAGTACATACTTTTATCAGCCCTTCAGAGAAAAGAATTTCGATGGTTTCCTTCAAAATAGGAAGTAAGCCTCCATGATGGATTCCAATACCACGTTTTAAAAGTGGAAGCACATGTTCAACCTGTATGTACAAAAATAAGAGATAAATCTTATTTCATAGGAATTGGCTCGTAATTATTTGTTAGCTCTGCTACATATGGCCACCAACCATTTTCTGCTACATATGGTCAGCAAACAAAGAATTTAAACTGTCTTTTTTGTCTGCTTTTTAAAACTCAAGTTAATAAATGAATAACATAAACATGTCACTATGAACCATATATGCAAATAAACTAACAGTTTTAGTAGACTTAAGTTGAACCTCTGATAAAAAAGGAACAACCAGAAAATAGATTCTTATGCCTGCTCAGTATATCATATAAATTTCATCTTACAAGGCAACAAAGGTTTGTCTGTATTGTCTAAATTAAAACACAGAATTTTTAAAAAATTTTTACTCACTAGCCCTAGGATCAAAACGGATGTGGAAAATTATTTTGTGGTGGCAATATCACAAATACTCAAATTAACATACTAATCTCAAAAGAAACAAGAAGGATCTAATGCTTGATTTCCCCAACTGATTTTTCTCTTAAAGCCATTCAATATACAAAAGCCAAATCTTAAAAGACAGGAGTGTTCAAAAGATAAAGCTAACATTTAACGTCCAATTGACATACGGAAATTTCATACAAAGCTGACATGTTGCAAGAAAATAAACAGAATGGCACACAAATGTGTTCTTACATCTAGAGAAGGCCCTTTGATCAGGTTGAAATCAGAGAGGAGATTGGAAGAGAAAGCATTTTTTGTTAATTAGTGTTGTGCAAAGCACTTCCGTGCAAAGGTTACGGAAGTGTAGCACTAGTATTAACAAAATATTAAAACAGCCATCGTTTGTGGAGGGCTCAGTGCAGCTGCTTGCAAGGCTTTCTGCATGTAGTTCCAACCATTCCATTAGAGTTGTTGGAATTGAACTATTCCTAGCACATTATCTTCCTCACTTAGCAACTGTTCAAAGTTGCAACAGACCTCCTGAGAGCTACTTATGACTCTTTTTTGAAGTTCCAACGGGCACACACAGACACACACACCAAGGTCATTTGGGCGCTTGGAAACTGGCTCACATTTCCAACTGTTTGCAGTGTCCTGTGGTCACGTGACCCTGATTTTTTAGCAGTTTTTGCTGGTTTCCAGCATTTACTTTTAGTTTCTTGCAAAAAAATGCCCATTAATGACTGTGACATTCATTTAATTGTTGCACAAAAGATAATAGAATCAGGCAGTCATACAGTGCCACACTTAATGACTGCAACAACTTACAACCCTAATTCCAGGCTCAATCACGGTCATAAGTCAAGGACTATCTGTATATAGACAGAAATCAGGAAAAAAACAGAGAATGTGGCTGCATTAAATTTCAAGGATGGGAACTGCCTGACATCAATGCACTTTGCATTCCGCTCAAACAATCTGCATAACCCTATTAATTCCATTTTCTTAAATTTTTCCTTGAGAAAGATGTTTCAAGAGAAAAGAGTCAGATGGCATAAAGTGTTGAAAGATAAAAGATTTAGGACTGAACGCAAGGAATAGCACAGTGAGATGACATAAAAGATAAAAATGGTACGTAGACATTTTATGTCATTTTACAAAAGTATTGTCACCAAATTCTATACCCAATTTAATCCAAGATTTAGATCATCCATGGGGTCACAAGGAGTTGGGACATGACTTAGCAACTGAACAACAAATACATAGGCTGTAGGGCTATGAAAAATGCATTTGCTGTTGCAGATTTTCTCTATTTTGTAAATTAATTAAAGGAAAGATTTTTGTATGGTTTTTCTTCATTGCTAAGAAACTGAGAACAAGTTTAGTCTAGTGCAGGTGTAGGTAACCTTGGCTCTTTTATGGCTTGTGGACTTGAACTCCCAGAATTCCTGAGCCATCCATGAGTCATAAAAGAGCCAAGGTTGCCTACCCCTGGTCTAGTGGTTAAGGCTCCAGGCTAAAAACCAGGAAATTGAGTTTTGTCCTGCCTTAAGTCATGAAAGCTGGCAGGGTGACTTTTGGCCAATCACTCTCTTTCGGCCCAATTCACTTCATAGGTTTGTTGTGGTGGTGACAACAGGAGTATTAGGTATGTTCTCTGCCTTACATTGTTTATAAAATAATTATAAAAATAATAAAGGCAGGGATATAAAAACTTTTAAAAAGGGATTGGTCCTATGTTGCTAAATGCAAATAAACTCATGTACTCTTAAGCACTCACTTGTGGGAGCTTCTTGTCTTCATCAGACAAACAATCAATTGCATTGTTAAACACTTCCTCAACCATCCTTTTTTCTTCATCTGAAAGACAAAAGGATATGAATAAACTTTTTTCCTTACCCCTCCAAAAGAGCCATGTTTATAACCAAAGCCTACCAAGAAATTTGTTAAACAGATATGCTGCAAAATAAATTAACTGAGATATTAGGCATATACTAAATAAGCTAGTAACAAATTTCTTCTCACCATAATGGGCAGATATTTTTCTGAGATCTTTTTTGCAGAGTAATCTCATAACAAATTACAGAATTGAAAAAAGTCAAAATAAATTAAATATAATATTTTAAATAAATTTGTATTCAGTAAAACTGAACTTATTAACTACAGTTAAGAAAGAACTCACTGGCCAACCGAACCTGTTTTTGACCTTTTCCTTCTTAAATACCACTGAATATATATTATTCCTTCTCTATGTATTGCTTATTTAAAAGCAATCTCTAGATACTTGAGAACAAGGTGTTTTAAAATCTAAAATTACAAATAACCACATTCTAAATAAAATGTTTTAAGAAGGTGGCCAGTATCACAAGAAATATGACACTAAGAGGGACCACGGCAAATTTCAAAATCAGATTTTACTACATCATTTGTCAAAAGAGAGGGGGTGAAAAGAAAGTTATTGGCTGGTCCCAGTTTTTTGATTAGAGAAAACATATCTGTTTAGATTGTATTCACTAAAAAAAATCAATAAGAAGTAATGCAAATTGATGAAAAATAAATTAACATTTAGAAGTGAGTAGTACACACCTGTGTTGAAATCCAGTTTTGTCATCTGAAGTGCATAGGCTTCACAATCTTTCTTACTGAAACTGAATATAATTACTGGCTGGAAGTTTCTTTCCATGATCATCTTTACAATCTTAAATACATTTGAGGGACCTATGAAGATAGCAATTCCATCAAATATTTTAGATTTTGAAATAGCGGCAGTTACTTCATTTTAACTTCATCTGCCTAACCTTGCAATATATTTATCTGACAAAATTTATACCAACCTTTGGTTCCTCCTTTTCTGCCTTTCTGATCTCCTTTGGCTAAATCACCTGCATCACGAAGTACCTGCATGGCCGTATTAAAATTATCTTCTCTAAAATCACCCTGGAAGGCAAAAACAAATTTTAGTTACAGCTTGGCTTTACTTAGTGACTGCCCTGTTCATCAACCATTCAAACTTACTAAGGTGCTAAACAAATAACTCTGACTAGTGCATGCATTTATGATCTTTCCAGGGTCCTTCAATCTACATGATCACCACTATCAGTATGCACTGTTCTGCCCCTGTCTTGTTTTTTCCTCCCCTTGCAGAGTGGAGAGATTGGTGAGGAAGTGATTACAAGTGATTAAGCTCTGGGCTGCCAGCACTACCATATTGTTTTCTATTCCCCATTGTATGCTTGTTTACTCTCTTGTAATCTCTTTTCCTCCAATGAATACATACATTAATTTCCTTCTTCCTAATTATCCCAGTGCCAACTTGAGTATTCCAAAGAGTGACTATAATCGATTCAACAGAACAGTAAGCATCCTAGTGTGCATAGACCTTCAATGTACTTTCTTCTTTTTCTCTAGCACTTGATCCTGATATTTACATGTTAAGAGTCCAGTGGTTAAAAAACCATGCCAGAAACCGGAGCACTATGAGTACTAGTCCTGCTTTAGGCATGAAAGCTTTCTAGATTACTTTGAGCTGGTCACCTTCTCTCAGCCAAATCTACCTCACAGGTTGTGGGGAAAACAGAAAGATGAAAGAGTAATGGGTGTATTTGTCATCTTGAATTATTTATAAAAATAATGGTGAGATAAAAGTAAATATAATAAAATGACATTCAAAGAAACATCCTTCCTTACATTTTCATCAACTACAAGGTGAAGTCCATCTCCCCCTGCTGGAAAAATATAATGTTGCAAAGGAGTCGGTCTGTAATCTGTGTAAATCACATGGCAGGGCTGGTAAAGAGAAAATAAGTTATTTAAAAATATTCTGTACGCTTTTATATACAATAAAACATTCCTAATTTCTACATTTATCCAAATGAAGTTACCTAAGGCTGGCAGCAGGACTCTGCAGTCTGCAATTAATCATAAATCACAAATTCTCAGACTTGGAAAACCTGCATTCTTTTGTGTCTTACACAACTCTATTTTTACTTTTTATTTTTTTTTCTAATTGCTAGTCTTATGGCTTAATAAAGAATTCACTGGAAAAATCAAAAATATAAATCCAATAATACATATTAGCGGAAGTTAAAACTAGGTTGAAATAATACACTCAACTTAATTCAAGTTATTTTCACATAAAAAAACCTAGCATCTCCCTGTGTACAGACTTGGTTACCTCAGTTCTCATTTGCCACGTATACTCAACCAATCAAACTGAGCTTGTTTTGTATCATTATTGCCGCCGATGCCTTCAATATGATTTTTTTTTTTTTTTTGGCTTTGGTATTCCAAAACTAACTCTCAGCCTACTAAATGGGTTAACAGCACTGCTGCAAGTAAAGGTAAAGAAAAAGACATTTTACCTGTTTGTGAAGATGACATATCCATTCAGCAAACTGACGCGCATTTGGAATAGTGGCAGAAAGAAACACATAGTGAACGTTATCAGGGAGCAAAATAATGGTTTCTTCCCATACCACACCACGTTCTAGAAAACAAAAATTCACAGGACAGCATCATGCTCATCATACTAGGCTTCTACACACAAAAACTCATATATAAATATACAAATTTATAGTACCTGAATTTCTCATGTAATGAATTTCATCAAATATAACCCAAGCAACTTCACGCATAACCTCAGAACCTCTGTAAAGCATACTTCTCAAGATCTAAAAAGAAAAATAAATGAAAATGACCTATTGAACATTGCAAGCACACTTGTTTGGATCTGCCCCTCATAAAGACCTCAAAGAGTCTTTATGAGGGTCAGATCAAACAAGGCTTTAAACTAAATCTGGAGGGGGAAGGAAATCAATAAGCAGAATTATACTAACATAAACCCAAAGGCAATAAAACCTAAAACAAGTAAGGAAGCAGTGAAAGGGAAAGGATACAGCAGGCAGACTAAAGAATGGCAGTGTAAAAGGGATCAGAGAATGGAGGACATACAGGACACATCTGAAGTCCTAGGAGGCTGGGGCAGAGGAAAATATGACAATTTTCATAAATGGAATCTGGTAAGATGTATAGATTTTGAGACCACATAAAAAGATTCTGAGTGGTTTATAGTTTATAAAATAATATATACCATAAAAGAAAAACAGGCCTATCTGGACAAACATCAATAATATTTAGAAAAAAAATTCAACAGGGGTCCCACAAACATCCAAACCCAAGGATGGGAACAGAGGCAGGTTTTCAGAGACTAATAGAACATCTGAAGAGTAGGTACCATAAGTATCTTACAGTAGCGGCCAAAATTATAAAAACCTTTTGGGAAAAGTATACAATAGAAATGCCACCTTTGGTTAAGTTTCCACCAATTTTTCTTCTAATTTCTTTATAACTGTAGCCTTGTTCACTTAATAATACTATTTTACATCGCTTTCTGGGCAACCCAGTCAACTCTTTGCACCATTACTTTAATTTTATTACGTTTTACAAGCTCACTAAATGATAGCGATCACATAACACGCTGACAAATGTCCTCCTCTCAGCTTCAATACATGACATCAATAACTGAATCCTACTGTGATCTGATTGGCTCATTGCCAAAACAAGATGACACCTGATTGCCTCTCTAAACACTCATGCTCATTGGCTACAATCAGATGAAGGTAAGCTACCTGATATCAACCTAAGTGAGTTGTGCTTCCTTTTTCTGGTTATTTGGCTATAACTTTTCACAGAATACAGTACAGATAATTGAACAAACTGTGTTGCATTACATTCTTGATTAAATTATCTTTCCATTGATATATAATTTTATGGTACTACTCCCCCCCCCCAAATGGTGCTATTAGCCATCAAACCTCAAAAATACACTTTTCCAAAAAGGTTTCCACAATTTTGGCCACTACTGTAAGGGGATGCTATTCTAAAGGGCAGGGACAGAGGCACAGAAGGCAAACTTCCTATGTCCCATAAGATGACAACATATAACTGGAATATGCCCACTTTGTTCAACAATGTGTGAATGGGCAGAAACTGTTGGATTTAAAGAGGGATAGAACTTATTATTGGATATAATTGTTTGAAAAGAGACATATCTATCAAAAGAGGAGGGAGGTTGCATTAAATGTACAGCATGGCCACATCTTCATTCTTTCACCAAGAATGAAAATCTTGCTAAATGAAGCTGGATGAATATTAAAGAAAAAAAAAGGGGGGGGGGAAATGACACTATTATGTCAAACTACAGACCACCCAGAAGATATAAATGAAAATTTTGCAAATCAGATGGTCAAAGTATGCAGAAAACATGCATTGAGGTAATGGGGATTTCAACTATATTGATATAAACTAAGATTCTAACTGTTGCATGTGGGACATCCACAGGTTCTTGACATACTTTGCACTCAATCCCGTTATCCAAAAGATAGAAGATGGAACTAAAGGACCAACTTATACTAGACTTACTACTTACTAACAGGAAAGAAATGGTTCAGGAAGTTGTAGGAAATGTGGGAGAGAGTAACCACGCAATCCTAAAATTTATCAAACTGCAAGTTAGGAAGTAGTCAGATTAGTGTTCAATATTTCAAGAGCACTGACTTCCAGAAGCTAAGGGAAAAAGTAAGAAGGATTCCATGGATGAAAATCCTGAAAGGAAAAATTCTGAAGTTAATTAAACCCTAAATACAAAGAAAAGAAAAATGGGAAGAAGCTGATGAGACCAGCATGGTTGTATATAAATAACTCTTCGATAAATTGAGAAATAAGAAGAAATTTTTAAAAATAGAGGAGCATGTAACAAAGGCAGAGTATTAGGAAATAGCCTGAAGGATAAGGTCAAGAAGCATTTGGTCCAGAACGAGCAGAGATTTGCAAAATTAACAGAAAGAGTTCTTTAGACATAGGCAGAAGAAGAGGAAAAGTCAAGGAAATTGTTGATTTGAGAATAGAAGAAGATACCAAGTTAGTGATAACAGAGAGAAGGCTGCATTGGCTGAGTCCTATTTTGTATGTATTTTTTTCCAAAAAGAAAAGTCCAATTTCTCAGAAGCCGCATCATGTGAGGCAGAAGAGAAATGGTCAAAATGAGTAAGGAAAGTGGTGAGAAAACATCTGCTTTTGCTTTGAAGGAATTCAAGTCAGTGGGGCTAGATGAATTGTGTCCCAGGCTGCTACAGGAACTAATAATCTAGAGCAGAGGTCCTTAACCTTTTGAGCACCAGGGACCGGTTATGTGGAGAGAAGTTTTTCTGCGGACCGGAGGGGGCATGGTTTTGTGTACTGCCTGCATCCTGTGGATGGGGCTTCCTTGTTTGTGTGGACCGGTTGCTGGTATGCTGTACCCCGGTACTAGTTCACAGACCGGGGATTCAGGACCCCTGATCTAGAGTAAATCTGATAATCATAATAGAATGCATCAGATAAACATAATCTCCAATTCCATATCCAAACTTATATGACCATCACCATGGTGACTCCAGGTGGCTTACAGTATTATGCTGATAATATGTTAAACACAGGGTTTAAACTGAACCATATGGTATGCAATTCAATGTTTTGTACAAACATATACAAACAGAGAGCTCAAAAACCAGCACAAGAAAGTTTAACAACCAGACCTACCTCTGTGGTCATTACAAGGCAAGATGCCGTAGGGTTGATGGTGACATCCCCAGTCATCAAGCCAACATCTTGAAATTCTTCATACATCTCGCGATATTTTTGGTTACTAAGAGCTTTAATAGGACTGGTAAATATCACACGCTGTTTTTCTCTTAAAGCCAAAGCAATGGCATACCTGTAGTACATATGCAATATTCATTATGAATTGATACGCTTTGCAATATATTTCTACTGTTAATATGAAATAATTGCACAATCTGCAATTACATTTTATTGTTTATAATAACTGTTTACTGTTTAAATCCAATAAAATATCCCAATGTTAGGAATCTTGAATATTTTATTTTCTTTAAACAATATATACAATATTATAATAGTACTAAATGCTTGAAAAGAATTGTGTGTTCCATAAATCTGACAGAAATATAACACTGAAACAGATTTCCAGGACAAAAATTATTTTGAAAAAAAATGAAGCAAGGTATGCAAACCTGTACAGCAAACTATTTTTTTTAAAAAAAGAATTAAATAGTTGCCAATCATTCCTCCATGTTCCCACACCTCCCATTTTCTTTACTCCATATTTTTGTAACTATTGATCTATTAAGTTTAGAAATGCAAAACTAGTTTCATATTAAATATGTATATAAAAATATACAAACAAAATGGAAATATGATAAATGTAGAAAGTTAATTTACTTTACCATTACTTTACTCAAGGGTAGAATTTAGTGTTTATTTTTAAATCCATCAGAGACCTACTTACTCTGCACATACAGTTTTCCCTGCCGAGGTATGAGCGGATACTAAAACAGACTGATTATTATCCACACACAAAATAGCTTCTCTTTGAAAAGCATCAAGAATGAATGGATATTCCTAAAAAGAAAAAAAAGTTATATA
This sequence comes from Crotalus tigris, assembly GCF_016545835.1. Taxonomy (NCBI): domain Eukaryota; kingdom Metazoa; phylum Chordata; class Lepidosauria; order Squamata; family Viperidae; genus Crotalus; species Crotalus tigris. The sequence continues at coordinate 1,707,211 of NW_024096482.1, forward strand.
AATTCCAGAACTGATTGTAAATTGGCACAATTCTTTTCCATATATTTATTAGACTGTATTGGGTTTTTTTTATAAAGTCACCATTCTACAGATATTCTGGAAATTAATATCCTCATGTGATGGAGGAAGTAATAGTGTAAGAACAACTAATACACAGTTATCTTTGATAACCACAGTTGTCTTTGCCCCAAATTGATAATTTGGGACTAAACTGCAAAAAATGTATCTTTAAAACACAAGAACTTTAATTTTTAAAGACTTTCTAAAAATCTTTATTGGAAGAATTCTCTTGAAGTCCAGCTTTCCTAAGAACAATGTATTAACAGGCTTCTATACATTCAATAGAAGTTCAGAATTGAATAGTCAGTGGAATTATATGCTCCTAGAATCAACTGAAACTGTATGACCTACATTTAAGTATATTCCAGTCAAATAACCAGAGAAATTCCAACACTGTTTTATTCATATCGGTTTCAACTATTAAAATGATGGATATTAGCATTTCATTAACTTTCAGATAAAACCAAACCTCCAAAAATGTTTATGTCTACACAAATAACTGCCATTTTACCTTTGTCCATTCTTCCCTATTAGCTATAATATTAAAAGAATAAGACTTGTAAATTACAAACCTTTGCAGCTTTTCCAGTTCTTGCCTTCAGGGCTACGAAGTCCATATCTGCAGGAAGAGCAACCTAGTAAAAAAAATTTCCAGTCATTTATATTATTTTTCAGTAATAATGTTCATAAAGTTTGAAGCAGAGTACATAATGCTCCCTCCAAATTAGAGGACATAGGCAGGGCTGAGGGAGAATGACTGGCCCAAAGTCACTGGCTCTATAAATGACAGTACACACAAACCTGGGTTTTCCCAGCACATCTCCAAGATCTTAACCTGTCTGGTCTTTGTATCAGAAACAAAATAATTTCAAATGATTTAAATCAATTTCTTTGTTTATAAGCCTCAACAATTACAGATAGTCATCTACTTCTGACCAGACATATACCTTGATTTGAAATTCCAGTGTTTGGGCTCATTTTGCAATCATATGACCAAATTTTGGGTGTTCAGCAACATGACATTTGAAATGTCCCACAGTCACATGGCCATGTTGTATGACTGCTGAAAACTGGCACCTACTTCTGGTTTTCAGCAAAACCACATTCACAGGGAACATTAAAGAAAGCAATGTTCACTTAACAACCATGGATTGGTTTAATAACTGCTGCAAAAAAAAAAAAAACACTCTAAAATTGAGTCGGTTACGTGACTGACCCATTTTATGACAGTCATAACATATGACAGTAACAGGTAGACTCTATTATGGTTACACGTTGAGGACTATCTGTAGTTTTGTTTCAACTAAGGTTATGGATCCTCTCAACTTGTTGATTTTGCATTACTAGTTACTTCAAGAACATTTCAAAACAGTAATATTATTAACTCCTTTTCCAGAGCTCACAACCATCTCTGTTCCTTATGAAAGAGTACTCTATAATGTCTTTCTCTGGTAAATTTGGTCAATAAAGAGGTAAATTGCCCATAAACCTTAATGTTGTACGCTTAGCTCCTAGAAATAACTTACAATTTTATGCTACAAAATGTCTGTTTTTAAACAAGAGAAATCGAGAAAGCTCTGTCTACTCTTTCTCTTAAGTAAACAGCTAAATTAATGGATATCACAATATCAATCTCATGTCTATTTACCTCCTACTTTTATAAAGTGCTTGGGTTACTTTTTAGTTTTAGAAAGAAATGGAAATTAAAGTATAAGTATATGTTTAAGGAGATGGGACTACGGACATGAGTTTCTTAACTTCTATTTCCACTGAAGATGAACATTTAGCTCATATTATAACAGTATTCAAAAATGTCTCCTTTTCCTTTTCCCATTACTTACTCTCACACAGAAAAGCAAACTATTGCTAAATAGTTTTCTACTTAATAGTATTCTCAACTAGTATAGCACTATATAAAACAGCGTTCATCACCCCCACCAATCTCACACTCACCTCATGTGTACAGCCTTCAATTGTTTCAACAGCTTGTACTTTTACTTTTGGCATCACATCTGCCAAACTAAAATGAAAACCACGTTAATTTACCAGTCAGTAATGAAATATGTATGTTATGCTTTACTTTTAAAGATTAATTATGCTAATAATGATCATTATCCATACATCCAAGTCCACATTCTGGAGAGAAAGGACCACTGGTTTGAAAGAGGGGTCAAAGAGGCCATCCATATTCAAACTAAATAGACCTCTTTCAACAGAGGAGGGATAAGGCACTACCTATCTCCTATCTACAACAGTCCTTTCAGCAGTCCCAAGATTCCACATCCATTTGCACTTTGATTCAGGTGACCTTGAGGTTACCTCAAGTGGCAATGACTTTCAGAGACCCAACAACCAACCTTCAGAGTGCTAATGACCAGATAACTGCAATAATATAAATCCTTCTATTCCCCACCTTTCAGTCAGAAGAAGCTTCTTGTATGAGAAGTGAAATATTTTCAAGAGAAAAAAAAACCAGGAAAGTCCAGTTGCCTTTTGAAAAACACCTTGCTTGTTTGCATCTACTTCTTGTGATACACCAGGAAACCCAGTCCAGGATGCCACAAGAAGCAGCCCAAGATCTATAGTGTACCAGAAGGCCCCAGTCCAGCATGGTCCAAAAGGACTCGCTTTTACTAGCTTCACCCAAAATGGTCTGCTTTTGCACAAAGGGACTTGCTTTTGCCAGCTTCTGCAAAGTGTTTCTTGGAAAGAAGTGCCTCTAGTCATAAGTGCAGGCAGTGCTGCCAAGTGCCCAATTTTTTTTATTGAAAAGTTTTATAAAAAATTACAGTATACACCCCAAAACCCACCCACCCTAAACCCCCCCTCTTCCTCCCCCACTTCCCAGAGCTGAGTACAGGGTTACAAATATAATAATCAAACTCTAACCAACATTAACCAACTATATAAATAACCAAGTCCATAACTCCCCTTTAACATAGGTATAAACAAATTAAAAATAAACATAATAATATAAACGTCAATATTATTAAACAATATCCAAATTGTTAACAATACTAATACTAAAAATAATAATAAAACTAATAAAAATTCTACTATAATAAACTATTAATAATAATATTCTAAAATTTACTCATAAACTAGATGGAACTTTTTAGTCCCATATTTATTCTGAATATAATCTATCCATCTTCTCCAGACCGAAATGTATCTTTCTTGTGAATAATCCTTCAAGTAAGCAGAAATTTTCGCCATTTCTGCTAAATTTGACACTTTAAGCGTCCATTCTTCTATTGTAGGCAAACCGTCCTTCTTTCAATATTGCCCTACCAATAACCTTGCAGCTGTTATCAAATTCAACATCAAGTTAATTTCTTTAACATCACAATCTACAATAACACCCAATAAAAATAATTGTGGAGTAAACTTTATCTTTCTCCTAAAAATCTTTTGAATGTTCCACCAAATCTTAATCCACAAAGCTTTTATATTTCTACAAGTCCACCAAATATGAAAATAAGTAGCATCCAAGCTACCACATCTCCAACATTTGGGTTGTAAATTAGGATACATACAAGGCAACTTTTTAGGATCCAAATGCCATCTATAAAACATTTTGTAAAAAATTTCTCTTAAATTTTGGGCCTGGGTAAATTTTACATTTCTAACCCAAATTACCTCCCATATATCCAATGGAATCGGTTCTTGAATATTTTGGGCCCATTTTACCATACAATCTTTAACTAAATCCATTTCTGAATCCAATTCTATTAAAGCATTATAAATTCTCTTTATATGCGCTCAATTTTGATCTTTAATCTGTATTACCAAATTCTCATCCATTAAGGTGATACCAACCTTTTGATCTAACTTCCACCTAGCCAGCAATTGATTATACTGAAACCAAGACTGTACAATATTTTCTTGCTTTAACTCAACTAACGATTTTAATTACCAATCATTCCCTACCAATCTAAGTAGTTCCTTATAAGAAATCCTATCCAAATTCACACCTATAGATACCCCCTCTATCACATGTCCAGGAATCCCCCAGATTGGTATTTTATAATTTAACTTATAATAATACTTCTTCCAGACATGCAATAAAGCAGCAAGTGCCCAAATTTTGATCACATGACTGTGGTGCTGTAATGACCATAATTTCAGGCATGGGATATAAGTTCCTTTGTTTAGCAAAAAGTTGCTGAACGAACAGCCATAGATCAAAGACTACCTGTATCTTTTACTTTCCTTAAACATTCAAAATGCTTCACATACATTTTTTCAGTAATTTTTGCATCAAGTCTTACCTGGAGGAAGATTTATTCTACTCGCTGGGAGCAATGGAAAATACAGAATTGCTTAACAACATTATTTCTAATGCAAACAGTGTTAGATGATAAAACATTCTCATAGCTTCTAATGTATGTCTTTTACAGTATTTTTTTTTGCAATTGCCCACAAATCATTATCTCTTCCATTCTTAAAAAAAAAATAAGCATTTCCAAGTCTAATATGTACATCTTATTCTTACTTAAGATCATCTGTAGAGAAGTCTTCCAACTTTGGTCTTTTCCCCAAAGCTGTAATATCTGCACTATTAAATTCTGCATCACGTTTTTTTTTGGCTTGGATTTTTGCAGAGGCCACAGATTTGCCATCTCGTTGTTTTCTAATTGGAAACAATTAACAATAATTAATTATAATTATAAGCAAAGCCCAACATATCAACAAACTCTGCTTAAATATCCAATATTGCACTGATGAAATAAAATTTCCCAAAAGCATTATTCTCTTCCTGCAGTGCCCAAACTGGGGGAAAGACCATCAATCTTTCTGAATAGGTTGCACTGCAGCATAAGGAAGGGAGGAACCAACTGCCCAAATGGGTAATGTTCATTTGAATATTCAGCAAGTAAAACATGAACACTCAAGAAAGGAACAACCAAACCCTTTTAACATGTCTGAGGACCCCCAAAATGGGGAACCGGAAATACCACACACCAAAGGAAGTTTCCTGGAAGTCAGATGGGGAACACGTTATCCTCTATACCTGTTTCATTTACAGCATTATTTCTTTTAGATTTATATCACAGCTTCAATCCAAAATTTGAAAAAGGCTCAAATCTGGTAGGTCCCTTTTATTTTAACCCCACAAGAACCACATAATCTAGTGAGGGAAAGCGACTGGGCCCGAGTAATTTGGTGAGCCCTGTGACTGAACCTGAATTCACCAATCCAACAACTGAAAAACTGCATGCAACACGTTGACTCTCTGTATTTCGCGCATCCTGATCCCACATGGATAATAACGTAAACAAGATATGAAATCAAGGCCTGTAAGGAGATCCTTTCTTCCTTTGGTTCTTAGTACTAAGAAAACGTCTCAGAGATTCTATCTTGCCTGCTGCAGTATAAACCTGCATCTGAGGAATCCGAAAGACTAAAACACTCAAGTTTACTACTAGGAAGAGATCCCGTCCCTAATCTCTTCAACCCTCGCTTGTTCCTCACCCTAACTTGCTTGAAGTGGCTGCCTCGGGTGTCCCCTTTGTTTCCTTCAAGCCAGAGCTGGAGGCGGCATCGTCTTCGAACACGCTGAACAGCTCATCCCCGAAAGCGTCCGCCATCTTCCCCACGAGCTACCAGCACTGGTTCCACCTCCACAACAATACGCCAAGGGTAAACGACGATAGAGTAAAGAAGGGCTAGATCGGCTGCAGCTAAACTTCCGATCAACGTTGGCACCCGCCGGTTGCTCATAGAGATAACAAGTAAAGAAATGCAGACCCCGATTTTTTCATTTTAATAGTACTTTTATAAAATCTTTCCCGCAAAATTAAAATATTAGTAAAAAATATGACCGAAACGACTTGTCAAACCGTGAGGTAGTTTTATCTCTATCGAGTTTCTAAAGCAATTCTTTTTGAAGAGCGAGAGGCGAAGGACTTAGGTTTCAATCTAACAGAGAGCGAGCCACATTTTCTTAGTTTTGGGCGGAAGTGACTGCCCATCCCTTGCCCTGATCCAATCAGAAGGGTGATGACGACAGCGGCGGCTGCTCATTCCCGGATGTAAGCAGAAGCGGCGTGAGAGCTTAGTCGGGAGCTCGCGGTGGAGGGAAGCGTGTGTCGGTCATGGGCGGCAAGAACAAGAAGCACAAGGGCGGCAGCGGTGCGGCAGGAGCGGGCGCTGTGCATCCCGGTGCGGTAGCGGCAGCCCGGGCTAAAGTGGTGGGCGCCGCTGCGGCTGAATCGGGAGCCGCCGGAGAAGCTGCCTGCAAAAGACCTCTGGTGCCCCGGCCGAGCCCTGCCGGGAAGGACCTGCGGGTTAAGCAAGGTACCCTCCCGTGAGAAAAGGAGAGGCATGGAGGAAAATTGGCCCGTCGTCTTCCCTGGTAGAATTCAGTGGGACTCACTCCCCGGTTGCCTCCTGGGCGTGGTGGGGCCAAGAGGGGCAGGACGAAGATCCGCTTCCCTCAACCGAGCACTCTGCAGGTGGGACCTTTTAGGCTGACCCGCCCGCTGGGCTTTCGGTTGGGGGAGGCTGGTCCCAGTGAACTGCATCTCGGAGCTGGAAAAAGTATAATTAGTTATTTGTTAACTGGGTTGCCTGTGCTGTCACTCCAGTGTTGAAATAGAAGTCAATTGTGATTTCCCCCCCCCCCATCGTACTCCAGGTTCACTAAGGGAAGGTATGGGACATAGAAGAAAGCCCTTTTCTGTTTAAACTTTATAAATTGGAGCCTGATTACTGTATGGGATTTTTTTTTCATTTTCAAATCTACTACTGGTATCCCCTCAGGATCTCTCACCAGGCCTGAGCCTTTGAACTCATTAACCATATGCTTTTTTTTGACTATTAGTGTCTTAGGGAATTCATACTAAACCATGGTCTGGTTGCTAACATAAATCTAACAAAGAGTCAAATTACAAAACTAAAGGCTATCTCTGGATGTTTGGTTATAAACTACAAAAGAGTGCTTGAATTCTGGATATTTTTTCAGATGAATATGAAACTCAAAATGTGTTAGAAGTTACAAACCTTTCTACTTGTTTTATCCACAAATTAACCCAGTACCAGTAATCCAGAATTAGTTGCAAATAAAAACAAACAGCTCTATCTTTTCATTTCTAATGAAATCAATAAAACACACATTTCTTGAATCTGCTGTTTGCTAGCTAGAGTGTTTTCTTTTCCCCTGTGCAGAATAATTCTCTTATGAACTTCAAGTTAAACTGCTGTTAACATAGCAAATATGCAATAGGAGAAATATATAAAATTATATAGGGTATGAGAACACTGATAGAGGTAGAACATAATTCAGTGAAGGTAGATGTAGGATGGTGGGGAATAACAGGAACTTTATTCATTTAAAACATATAGTCACCCATATTGTACCCAGCTCTGGGCATCTGTAATTATCTAGATACACAGCTTGCAAAAGTAAGATTTTATGAGCATTAACCTGGATATTTTAAAAATAGGAGTAATGCTATCAGTTGGTCAGCACTTTTGTGTCTTGCTTTTATGTCCCATAGATTTTTGATTTGCCTTTTGGAGACTAGAATGTTGTACTAGATAGACTCTTATGTTGGCTTTGTTGAATAATTATTTGCTTAATTATACAGGTCCAAAAACATATAGCTTTGGTTCTGCAGTTGAATCCAGTGCAAGTACAGATGAGTCTATTCTTAAGGTGAGATGATTTGTTAGACGGAAAAATAAATCTTTGGGGAGGGAGCAGGAATATACGTTACAAGAGTCCTAAATTGAAAAAAATTATATAAAATTTAAAAAATTATATAAAATTTAAAAAATTATATAAAATTTAAAAAATTATATAAAATTTAAATAAATTAATATTAAATGTATTTATTAAGTAAATTTAGCAAATAATATATACGCACAATTCAGTAACCTTTTTCATAAATATATAGGAAAAGTATTAAAGTGCATACCATTGGGCTAAATCGTTAGCTATGAATGTGCTTTGTTCAATAATTTTTAAAGCTTGTAACCAAGGTTTTCTTTCATTTCAGGTTATAATTAATAGTAATTTGGAAAAAAGAATTATTGCCATAATTAATGAGCATAAGAAACAAACTGGTGAAAAAGGAATGATTTCTAGAAGACTAACTGCTAAAAAATTACAGGTAAAATTGGAGACTCTGTGCATTAATATTTAACGTATCTTTTAAGTGAGGTCAATTATATACATTCTCAAAAAAAAGATAAAGGCTTCTATATTATAGTTCGTTAATGATTTGTGATCCATTTATTTGATATTTTAAACCGACATAATGAAGGCAAAGATTATTAATTTCTGTTTACTTTCAGTATTCAGGATATATTGTATTATATTTCAGGTTCTTGCAACATTGTAACTGACTTTCCTACTTTTCCATGTATTATGTTCTGTATTGCTTTTGCTTATTTATAATTAATTTTATTTAGTCTTTCATTGTTTTCTCTTTGGTTTTTCTGTTCAAATTAACAGCTGGGTAGCAAGCATTTAAAAAAAACCTGTGAAAGTAATTTGAGTCACCTTGAAGCAAATGGATAGCAAATCAAATAAGCAAATAAATTCTAACCCATGGAAATTAAAAATCAAGACATTTCAAGTAGTGAGATAACTAAGGGTTTGTTGAAGAGACATATCTTGATGACTTTTCTAAAGGCTGAAAGGGTTGGATCCAACTTCAGCTCTGAGAAAATGAATTCTGTAGCCTGAGACTATTACAAGAGAAGGCCTTTGCTTCATATCTAGTAAATGAATAAAATAAGGGGCATCTGCAAAATAGCCTTTTTTGCAGATGTTAGTGCTTGTAAAGTTTGTGTCAGGAAACTTTACAACCAGGAAACACCCTGGTTAGAGCTTTAGAGATTAACACTAGCACTCGTACTTAGAACACAATTGGCAACTAGTGAATTTCTTTCTATGTGGTCATAACACTGATAATACTTGACTCTGAATCAGCCAAGTGAGGCTATCCAAGGTTCTATCCCAGTGCCTGGGGACTGTGCAAGTTTGGATGGGGAGGAACTATTTCCAAATAAGTGGCATGGATATTTGGGCCATCCAGATCTGACCATATTGTTTTGTACTGATCTTTGTTTTTGAATGTTTTTAACAATTGTAAACTGCAGAGAGTCACTGGGAATTGGGCAACATATAAATTTAATTTATTATTAATGTGATTCCATTACTAGGCACTGGTTGATAAACTTCCTGCTAAGTTTTGTATTGACTGAGCTTTCTGGATACTTTTTAAAGGTAAACTTGTATAAAGTGTGCAGTAGTGGCAGTTGTGTACATGTACTTTTTGCCGTAGTTACTCATCTGGGAATCCAGCGACGCCTGTAGATAAAAAAACATTCCCAGGCTTCAGGCTTATTGTTTCAGGGAAATAACAACTCTAAAAGAAAATTTAAACCTTTAAATCTGATTCCTTTGACCAACAATGGTTCCTCACCTTTATGCTAGTTTTTTCTCCTTGAAACCAGTGGTGGGATTCAGCCGGTTTGCACCACTTCAGCAGAACCGGTAGCTAATTTTTTGTTGCCCAGGCCCAAAATGGACTTCTGGAAGCAGCATCCACACAGAGAACCAGTTGTTCACATATTTGAATCCCACCACTGCTTGAAACATATTGTCATAGTTGACTCACTGTGCACTTCTGCTCACAGCCAGACAACAGAAACCAGGGAGGGGTATGATTGGAATGTATGAGCAGCTGTGAGGGAATTGAATTTATGTGCACCATCTGTGGCCTGGGAGAATCTTGACACCTCAAGGTCCAACAATGAGAGCCTTCTGAGCTGAGCAGACAGTTTCCCAAAACAAAGAGATTATACTGGATTGGTGGACAATGGACAGCGGGTGGCCCAGGGGGGAAAAGGGGGATTTTAACTATGCAATTTTTCATGCAAAAACTTGAGGACTGGTTTTGCTTCTACTGTGCTTATATGGATCAATCAGTAAAGTTATACTCTTGGTAAAATAACGTCTCAGGAGTTTCTTTTGCTAGGATAGTTGACATATTTCAAGGGTTACCTCAGTTTATCTCCAGAGTAACCTCCCAGTATGAAAGATTGGGTTGAGAGATTCCCCATGACCAAGTAAGGATTTTTCTCTTTAAAATTTCAGTTACAATACCATGCTAGATCTTATTTTAGAAATCTAGAACCATGTTTTCCAAATGTAGGATTAACTCAAAGTGGTGGGCATAGATTTTACTATTCACTATTCATTATAACAATTTCATTCCACTGTTTTCTAGTGGAATGAAACATATATTTTATATGTTTTTATGTGCAGAAAAGATTTCCTCTGTGATATTCCATAATGCATTGTTGTTTATAGGATGTATACATGGCTTTGCAAGGATTTTCTTTCAAGACTGAAGATATTGAAGAAGCTATGAATAATACTATCTTGTATGGTGGTGACCTACATTCTGCACTTGACTGGCTGTGTTTAAACCTATCTGATGGTAATGATAAAGGCAGCTTTATGAATTTTGAGAAATCCAATATAAACATAAAGCATTTTGCAAGTGTCCCTTCAGATCAGATTCGAGGGCTGCAGGAAGGGAAAGAGGGAAGAATTTTCCTTCTATACATTGATTATCTGTATTTATTAATTGACATTTACCATTTCAAGTTTCTATTGGCTGTTCTAGGAGCTGAAAATTAAGATTAATTATAGATGCATATCAAGGCAGATGACTATCCAAATTTGGTGGTTTTCAAAAAGGTAAACAGGATCAGACCTAGTTAGTATTTGGATGGGAGACAACTATTCAGTCCCAGGGATTCAAGTGAGACTGGAAAGTTTAAAAAAAATGTTTCAGAACAAGGAAGTGCCAAGCTACTTCCAAGTTTTAGAAATATTCCTTTGGTCGACTAGATATTCTGCATATTAGAAGGAAAACCAACAGAGTTTTAAACTAGTTGAGTGGGTTTTTTTCTTCTATAACGGGAAAAATATAGAGTTGTAGAATTTTTTTTCTCACAATGAAATGACAAGGGACAGTCCAAAGGGAAATGAGAATCCTATAAGTGTATTAGAAGCAGAAATATAATATTTCTTGACTATTTTTTTAAAAAAATAATTATAATGGGTGCATATTTTAGATAATAGATTAATGGATGGTGCTACCAATAGCTATATAATACTTAGAATTATAAGGCCTAAAGAGGATGTAAACAGGTTCATCAACTAGATCAAAAATCAAAAAGAGAAAATAAGCCCATGAGCAGAGAAGGGCTGAGCCTATCCTTGTGTGAGAAAGAAACATTCTTAACTTGTATATGAGAATCATAATGCCCTTTGTGTGGGCATCATAATTTCATACATACATACTCTTACATAAAAACATTTCTGTTACATGATTTTTTGAAATCATTCTAAAGTGAAAAGCTGTGTAACATTTTATTAACTCTGGCTAAGAAAATGTAAAAACTTTAAACTGAAAACCCATTTAATTATGGTTTAAATGTATTGTTAAAAAAGAAAGGCTTTGGAAAAACACATAAGCTCTTGCTTTTTCCAGTGTAAGTATAGGTTCCTGCAAGGACAAATCATGGAATTCAGCATTGTGTTATAAACTTTTTATTACCACAATGAGGCTTTTGCCTCACTTTCTTACTGCAACTCCCCCCCCCCAAATATTCTTGTGTTATCTAAAAGGTTGGGAATTTCTCTGAAGTAGCTTTTGAGAATTGGGGGGGGGGGGATATTAAAGAAAGAGCAGATTTGCTTGCCACCTGCTTCTATTGTGCTGCCAGAAACAAAGCTCCAGATTCCACCTTTAGTTTTGAAATTATGATATGAATAGAATTAATTATACAATAAAAGGAAGATTTTAAAGATGTAATTCTAATTTAGAACTACAGATAATTATCAACTATGTATAAGTAGAGAGTCAACTATATATGTGTAGACATTCAGTATTTGAAATTCTGTTTCTGTTTTTCAAAGATGCATTGCCTGAAGGTTTCAGTCAGCAATTTGGTGAAGAACAACAAAAAACTAGAGCTAAATTTCGTTCTCCTTTGCCAAAATCTGAAACTCCTCAGGTGCTAAACAATAAAAGGAAGGAAGATGATGAGGAGAAAAAGGTACTTTGCTGGATGTAGAGAAACCATAGTATTGTTTAATTTTATGAAAAAAAAATTGCTTTTAAATACAAATAAATTGTATTTATTTGTCAAATTCATTGGAAGAAGAAGAAATGACTCTGGATGACATTAAATTTATTATTTATTAAGAAAATGTATAAATGTCAGAAAGGAAAAGATCACCAACTCACTCATGGTGACTCTGGGCAGCTTACAAGATAAAACCTACACCCCCCCCCCGGCAACTACAGTTAGACCAATCACTTGATGCGCTCCACATCATTCTAAGTCGCCAGGCTGTTGACAGAACCATGTCTTTGGGCCTTGTGAAAGACTGTCAAAGTGGGACTCAATCTTATATCTGCAGGGATGATGTTCCAATAGGAGGGAGCTACCACAGAGAAAGGCCTTGTTCTTGGTTCCACTATAAGAGAAGGGACCCCTAACATTCCCTGTTTCTCTGCTCTGGTGGGTCAGGTAGATATGACTGGATATTTATGCTCTTGCATTAATGGAAGTATGAATTCAGTTGTGTAACACTCTCTTTGCATGTTAGTGAATAAAACACATTAACTATAATGGGAATTTCTTCTAAGAAAATTAATTGAGTCATACAGATTAGTTCTAAGCAACAGCAAATTTTCAGTAATTTGTAAACTTGTTTTAAAGATGCACTAATAAAAATTTATCTACACTATTCCTTTATAATATCCAAAGGTAACCACAGGAAAACAAAAAAGTATCAGTATGAAGGAACGAATCTTGTTGTATGCAGAGCAGCAGAGGGCTGAGGAAGAAAATGAGTCTCTGAAAAATTCAGAGGAAGAAAAATTTGACCCAGTAAGTTCATGAACTGTTTCATGTAGATCTTTGTCTTTTTAGCATCCTGTTGCAATGCATATATTATATTAAGAAGTGTTTCTTGGGCACAAGCAAGGCCTTGCTGAGGAGAGATGTCTCACAATGTTCCCTCTTCAGGTGGAAAAGTGTTTGCCCTTGGGGAAGCATTAAGCAGAGAATCAGACCTATCTATCTGTTTAGTATATTAGTAACTTTGAGAAACAGATTTTTCGTATGGAGTAAAGGGAGAGGAAGCTGCGGATTTAAATTTGTTCCTAGATGCTTGTTGTGGGCTAAATCAAATAATAAAACTTTATCAGTCTTTCATTTTTAAGAAAACTTGATTGCAGCTATACTATTGCTCATTATTACATCCAAATGGATGGAGTTAGTGGGAAATGTTGACTGGTTTAGCTTCTAAGTTGTGAAAATATTGCTTGAATGTAGTGCAAAAATAAAACATGAATTTGGTTTAGATTATAAGTAGAATGTTACCTGTAAGGTTGAAATAGAATACCTTCACCATTCACACTTTCTGAGGGAAACTTTCTTGCTTCAATGTGAGAATGATAGGGTTCATAATAATATGGGTTGTTTGACCTAAGCTTGACATGTTGTGTTAACCTAACCATTGTAGTTTGTAAACCATGGTTTATGGTTCTTTTAGCTGTATTCCAAGAAATGTATCCAAAGGCGTGCTGACATTAGAACTGTTAAGGAGTTTAAGATAGCATTTATTTATTCATATTTTCATTTATTTATTTTTCACATTTCTGAATCACACATCTCCCTCAGAGAGAGACTCTGTGTTAAAATATTGAAATTAAAATATCGAAGTTACAATTTTCAGTTAAAATATTAAAAATTATAAACAAGTAGATAAGAATAATTAACTCTGTTAACAATTGGTTGGCAAAAGGAGGGCTCTCATAACACTAACCAACCCCACAACTGTGTGCTCCTTTGGGCTTCCCACGCAAGGCCGCAGAGCCATGTTTTTAACCTCTTTTCAGAAGGCCAGGAGAGTGGGGGCCCACCTCATCTCTGGGGAAGAATATTCCATAGGGCAGAGACAAAGGCAGAGAAGATTTGGAATTCTTTAACTGACAGATCTGCAACATACTTTCCTGACTGGGTGGTACAGGCTGCTGTGATGGGATGAAACTGGTTCTGTAGGTAGCCTGGCCCCACACCATATTGGTTCTTCATGTCTTTAAACATGCCTGATGTGTGGTTTTTTTTTAAATAACAAACATTCATGTGGAGTAACTAGTTTTTCTGGGACAGAATGAAAGATATTTACATTTGGCTGAGAAGCTTGTGGAAAAGAAAGAACTAGCAAGATCCTCTAAAGAAGAAAAAAACAAGCAGGGTCAAAAGATGGCGCAAGAAAAAATAAGACGTATTCAACAAGGTAGAGACGTTCAACATTCATTTAGTTGTCCAGTTTTGCAAAAAGTATTCTCATTTTTGAAAAGAGTTATATAAAATACTACTGTGATGTCATCTTTACTTTCTTTTCTAAAACTGGGAAATTATAACCCCCCCAAAATTGTACATCATACATAACTATAGGAATACATTTGCCTGGGCAACATTTTTTATTTTTGTTGCCTACTATTATTGTATCAACTGATAAACGTGTGGGCTTTATCAAGCAAAATTAATGCAGAGTCAAATAATACAGCTTGATTATTTGTAATTTGAGCAAAAATGATGTGTTCTGATTCAATAAATTTTCTGAATTTGGAGCAGTATACATATGTTTCCTTTAAAATATTTTGTGAGATTAATATTAACATTTATATTTTAATATTGGCGTGTGAATAGCGCTAATATTAATTCAGCTACAGAAGACAATGATATAGATTAAATAGGAGTAATATTTTTTAAACTTAAACTTTCAAGTAGATTTAAAAAAAAAAAACTTTCCTCTTCCTCCTTCCTAAGCAAGAGTATTTGAGAATGCTTGGCTATTGAATAAATCCTATTTATATTTCTTTTTTGACAGAAATGGCAACATTGGAAGACCACCCTTTGTTCAATCCCAATATAAAAGTCACAGACCAGCCAAGTGAAAAGAAAAAGAATCCTGTATTTCTTGAAAAAGGTGGAGCCTTGAATTTGAACATGCTTGAGAAATCACAAAATCCTCCTCCAGAAGAACAAAAAGGTATAAAATTTGTTTTAAAACTTCATGGATATTTTTCAACAATTCTCTGACAGTCTACCATAGAATATAAAGAGAAGATCATTCCTAAATGCAATACAGATTAGATCAATAGCTTTTGTAAGAGGCATCTAAATCATCTGCAAAATCTGTTGTTAAGCTTGATTTTTCCTTTTGTAACGTGATTCTGTAGGATTCAAGATTTGCTCTTGTAAGTTGTGAATCTGTAGATTGCTTTCTTTGGAACAGAATATCACTGTATTTTTTTTAAATTCATTTAAAATATATCACAATAAACCATTCTACTTAAAAACTGAATAAATCTCAGATCCTTCATCTTTTGAGAGATGTGACTCTGTTGATTATAAAAAAATAAAAGCATCTCGCTTAGAATCTCAGTAATTATGAATCATAAAAACTTTTCTCATTCTTTCTTCTTTGATGGGAATAATTTCTACCCTCCCTACACTGTTAATACAGAAACACAAAGTTCTCCAAAACAGTCTTTCCTATAAGTCTAAATTTTCAGACCAATACTTGAACAAATCAATCATATAAAAAACACTTGAGACTCTAGAACAGGGGTAGGCAACCTTGGCTCTTTTATGACTCGTGGACTTCAACTCCCAGAATACCTGAGCCAGCTGTGCTGGCTCAGGAATTCTGGGAGTTGAAGTCCACGAGTCAAAAAAGAGCCAAGGTTGCCTACCCCTGTTCTAGAGTCTAGAGGTTTTTTCATAGAAAACACCTGGAAAGGGGCAAATTCAGTGCAGCTCACTAAAAATTGATGCCAAATTCTTTTAAAAGCTGAGACTAAAACAGGGCAGCCAGATGGCTTTTGTCCTATTCCTTTGAAAATAGGAAATCTAGCAGATTTAAAGGAAGCATGCTTACAGATAAATATATTCATTAAACATATAAGATGGCAGATGAGCAGGCTTATACATTATTTAGCATTTGTTAAATAGTCAAGCTTTTTTTTCATAGCATTTTTAAAAATGCTACCCCAGTTTTATTTGAATTATAACTGGACCTTACACTTACAACTATTGCAGCATTCTGCATCCTTTCTTGCAGAATGTAGCATGATAAATGAAGGCATTAGTTAATGCAGTTATAATTAGAAATGATATTTGTATAATTCAAATACGGGCACTGTAAATAAAGAATTGACTCTCAAAATCTGAACTACCATTATGCCCCTGAACTCCTGACTGAGGCATAATTTTATGAAAACCTGCAAATTATAAATAAACCTTTTGTACCCTGTATAAACTAGTAATGAAGCACAAGACTCTAGGTTCAATACTAGAATTATTTGGAATCTAGCTCTACACATGCATTAATTATGCCTGCTTTTCAGAGCTTATATTAAAAATTGTTTATATTAAAATGCAGATTTAAAATTAATGCTTCCTATCCTCTGTGTACAAATAACTTTTGTTTTTTTCTTGCTTATATTAGTGAAAAAGAAAGATCCTCAGGATGTAAGGAATTTTGATTATACAGCTCGAAGCTGGACTGGAAAATCTCCCAAACAGTTCTTGATTGACTGGTGCAGAAAGCATTATCCCAAGTCCCCAAATCCTTCTTTTGAAAAAGTTCCATCAGGAAGATATTGGAAAAGTAGGTATGTATAACCCTGAAGCAAGTTTTCACTTGATTATGCTTCCATTCAAGTAATTTTAATGGATAAGTACACTCAGGTTGAAACATAGATTAAATCATTTACCCTCAGGTATAATTGTGCCATTCTGATCTAATTCATTCATAGTATACTATAATTTCGTGAGTTTTATAGGCAAGCAAAACTCTTATCACTATTATGAAGTCAATCTGACACCAAGTTCTCACATATGTCCATTTGCAAAAGTTGAATCAGTAGGATATTTATTTGATTTACATCCTTCTTTGATTTAGTACAATACAATAATGTTTCTGCCTTCTGTTTTCCCCACAATCGTGTGAGGTAAATTGGGCTGAGAGAAAGTAGGTAGCTCAAAAATCACCTAAAAGAATAGTTATACAGCAATATCTAAACATACTGCATAAGGAATTATATATAATCAAGATCACATGAAGTGTTAATACCACTTTATAATGCCTTGGTAAGGCAACGCTTGGAATACTGCATCCAGTTTTGGTCACCACAATGTAAAAAAAGAGTACATAGAAGAGCAACAAAGATGATTAGGGGACTGGAGGCTAAAACATATAAAGAACGGTTGCTGGAATTGGGTACGTCTAGTTTAAAGAAGAGAAGGATGAGGGATGACATGACAGCAATGTTCCAGTATCTCAGGGTTTGCCACAAAGAAGAAGAAGTCAAGCTGTTCTCCAAAGCACCTGAAGGCAGGACAAGAAGCAACGGATGGAAACTAATCAAGGAGAGAAGCAACCTAGAACTGAGGAGAAATTTCCTGACAGTTAGAACAATTAACCAGTGGAACAACCTGCCTCCAGAAGCAGTGAATGTTCCAACACTGGAAGTTTTTAAGGAGACTGGACAACCATTTCTCTGAAATGATATAGGGTTTCCTGCCCGAGCAGCGGGTTGGATTATAAGACCTCAAAGGTCCCTCAAAGATCTTCTTCTTTTTCTTCTTCTACTACTACTACTAGTACTACTACTACTACTACTACTACTATTTACATTTCTGTTTTTTGAATTGCCATTAATATACATCATGCCACTGAACAAATGTTATTTCAGATTATATCAAATTTGGAATTTGTTTATAAAGCTGACATTGATAAACAATTACTTTTATTTATGCAATTTATGGATTATCTGACTCATGACAACTCTGGGCAGCTTGTGTTATTTGAATAAGAAATATGGCTTGTTTCATCTATATGATAAAAGTTTGCTTATACATTAAAACCAACTGTACAAAACACGCATTGTCATTTCATGAACTAATTAGCTTATATTTTACTAAAGTGACTGAACTGCTACACAGCTCATGCCATTTGGCATTTTAAGAACAAGTTTTGATTTTTCATTCCAAATAGTTGTTATTTAATATATTATTTTTAATAAGCTTGAACTAACTATTTTTAAGGGTAAGAGTTATCAAGTCAGCTGAAGATACATTGGTGGTATGTCCCACAATCGTTACAGAAGATAGTATGCAGGCTCAACATCTGGCTGCTACGTTAGCTCTGTATCATTTGACAAAAGGGCAGGTGAGATTTTATAATTCCTAATAAAAGTATTTAAAAATAATTTGGTTAAAAGGAATGGTGGCATATACAGTATGTGCAATTAATATTTTGGTGATTAATGTAGGAAATGGTGACTCTTAAAACTTTGCAGTCTGATGGATCTGATTGCTTTCTATATTAATTTTATGCAGTTTCTTATTGGTAACATTTCTTGTTTATTCCGTTTTTAATTGAGCAGTATATGATGCAGTTGTGACTTAAGCATTTTCAAAAATAATAAGTAGCATTCAGATACAGAAAAACTCAGGTAAGTCCAGCTGAAATATTATCTTGGCATGATGACATTAAGCATTTTTCTTTTTAAGCCAGATACCTATACCATAACTTCAAGAAGCCATTCTTACTCAGTCATAACCTCCAGATAAAAAGAAAAGAGAGAGAGAAAGAGAGAGGTAGGTAGGTAGGGAGGGAGAGAGAGAGAGAGAGAATAATTTCTGGAAGATCATTGGAGAGAGAGTAAATCTGACTGTAGTAAACATTTAGAAGTAACAGAGACCTCCATCCCATAACTTGTCTATTAAAGTTTCACTGCATACATGATTCAAAACTATGTTGCATATTTATCTGAAATCAGTTTTATTGAATATAATGACACTTCTCAGTAAATAAATATTGTAATACATAATTTATTCTCAGGCATACTTTAAAGCATTCCTTTTTGTGTCTCCTCTTCAGTCGGTGCATCAGTTACTTCCTCCTACATACAGAGATATTTGGTTAGAATGGACTGATACTGAAAAGAAAAAAGAAGACGAAAACAAGATGGAAACCAACAAGCCTCGTGACCAGTTCATTGCCAGACTGCTGAACAAGCTGAAGCAGCAGCAGCCACAACAGCAATTTGAAGGCAAGGCCAAACTTTCAGAAGATGCAGAAGACTCTTGGGAGAACTTAATTTCTGAAGAGGACTTTAATGGGCTTTCTCTTGAGACCTCATTTACAGATGATTTAGAACCTGTGAGAGCTCTCTTTAAAAAACAACAGAATTCTTCCAGATACCAAAGACTTTTAAAGGAGAGAGAGCAACTACCTGTGTTTAAATATAAACATACCCTTATAGAAACATTAAAAAAGCATCGAGTTGTGGTTGTGGCTGGGGAAACAGGTAGTGGTAAAAGCACTCAAGTTCCACATTTCTTGTTAGAAGATTTGCTACATAATGAACAAAATTTGAATAAATGCAATATTGTTTGCACCCAACCACGGAGGATCTCAGCAGTGAGCTTGGCAACTAGAGTTTGTGAAGAACTGGGCTGTGAAAATGGACCTGGTGGAAGAGTAAGACGTTCTTAGAGTTATATTCCAAAGACTGCTTTTCAGAGAATGTAATAGACAGCTAAAGTGCTCCTAAAAGATCAGTTTATAATGGAACAAATTTTCATTTATGGCTTAGAGGAATTTCACAAAAGGATGTTACGATCCTTTTGTTATATTATCATTCAGTAGTAATTTTAATTTCTTATAGCACGAGTTATGCATCAGTAATTGTGGTGCAGTAGCATTATCTGGCAAATTGAAGAACAGAATAGAGTTGCATTTGAAGTTTTGTAGGTAAACAGTCCAGAAACAGATTGAGGTTACACCTTAAGGGTGTATTGAATTTTGCAGTCAGTTTATAAGAGAAATTCCCCTTTTGAGGAAGCATGCTGCTCTTTCTGTATAATATATATTTGTTATATTTTTAATAAATATTACGGAGTTAATCTTGCACCAAAAGTATTACAAATCCTTAAAAATCACAAATAAAAAAGTAGCTAGCATCTCTTTCTGCTGGGATGGACTAAAAATTGGACAGTGCTTCAAAACTACCTGCACCTGCTATGGATTTTTTTTTTCAAACAGGAAAAATGTTTGTGAATTAATATAGGAGCAAGTAGTATGTTCTAATAATAATAAATTTATTTTGGACAAACCTTTTATTTTCTTCTCTAAGAATTCCTTGTGTGGCTATCAAATCCGTATGGAATCGCGAACAGGAGAAGCCACTAGACTGCTTTATTGTACAACTGGAGTTCTTCTCCGGAAATTGCAAGAAGATGTTCTTCTTTCTAATGTGTCTCATGTTATTGTAGATGAGGTTAGCAACACTTTTTTAATTATTTCAAAGCAGCACAGTTATTCATCCGTATTAACCTCCTCTATATCTTTTTCATAAAGGTTCACGAAAGAAGTGTTCAATCAGATTTCTTGCTAATTATCTTGAGGGAAATCTTGCACAAGCGTTCAGATCTCCATCTCATTTTGATGAGTGCCACAGTTGATAGTGAAAAATTCTCCAGTTATTTCACTCACTGTCCCATACTAAGAATTTCAGGAAGGAGTTACCCTGTAGAGGTAAATGCATAATTGTATTCTTATAACAATTCTTGATTTGATGTCCCATCTTTTCCTTTGGAAGTACCATAAACTGTTCATCTCTGAATCTGTGCTCTATAATATTAAAATTTTATAATGAACTGCCACAAAATTATTTCTAATGTGGATATGATTTCATATCCATTGATTGATTATATGCCATCAAGCCAGCACTTAGCAAACATGTAGTTTTTTCCATGATGATCTGTCCCTAATCTAATTCTTCATGTCTTCCAGTAATGACACTGTAACCAAGTCCATCCACCTTGCTGTTTGTCTCCTCCTTTACCCCTCTGTTCATGTTTCTCAGCATCAGAGTCTTCTCTGCTGAGCTTCCATAATGTGTCCAGACAATAATAATTATCATTTCTAAATAATCTGGTTCTTCATTTGTCAGTTTTAGTGCAAATAGCAGCATGCAATATGCAGTCACATATTATCCATGTTTAAAGACAGACCAGGATTGCCAAAAGCTATGCAATTTTCCAGCTGAATTTTGTGATATTTATCTGAGGCAAAAGGTTGATGTACCTTTCTATTCCAGTAATGGGAAGTTGCTCTGAATGTAATTTCAAAATAAATACAGTACATCTAAAATTGAACTATTTCACTTTACAAAATTCCAGGTTTTTCATGTTGAAGATATAATAGAGGAAACTGGCTTTGTTCTTGAAAAAGATTCTGAATATTGTCAGAAATTTTTGGAAGAAGAGGAGGAAATAACTGTAAATGTTACTAGCAAAGGAGGAGGAATAACAAAATATCAGGTAACATTTTATGCGGAAAAAAATAAGTGTTTACAGAACTGTTTACCAGTTGTGCTCAAAGTAGGTGTATCCTCCCCTCTGGATTTGGGATGCTCCATTATTTTGCACCATGGCCCGCTTTATTTAACAGGTTGTCAGCCTTCAGGACAGCACAAGATGGCCATCCTTAGAAATTATCCTTTGAGGATTGCTGGAAGCAGCAGACTGATAGTGTGATATTACAAAAAAGAGGCAGCCATGAAATCTTGGCTCTGTTTTGTTTCTTTATGTTATTTTTGGGGATGGGAAAGAGATTTATTACATTTATTTTAAAAAATAAAAAAATGGTGAAAAATGAAAATTGCTGCCAAGCTTTTGCATATAATCTTGGGAGAGTTAGAAAAAAATATGATTGGGGGAATGGACTGTTCTTTGGTTGCTCATTTCTGGCATAGCCTTTCAGAGTGACAGACGAAAGGATAGCAAA
Source organism: Crotalus tigris (assembly GCF_016545835.1). NCBI lineage: Eukaryota > Metazoa > Chordata > Lepidosauria > Squamata > Viperidae > Crotalus > Crotalus tigris. The sequence goes on from NW_024096482.1 coordinate 1,729,184, forward strand.
TTTATTTCTAGCTCTGTTGCATGAACTTACATTTGTATTCAATCTTCTGTTAGTTGATGTTGCAGTTAGGCTGTCTAACACATATAGTCCTTTTTATTTTATTTATTATATGCAGCAATAAATAAAACTATTTTGCTACCTTGTTTTAGAATTATTGTTCCAAATTTCTTTCTGTTATGTTCAGGAAAGTGTTCCAGTTCAGGCTGCATCTGGTATTGAGCTAGGACCATATTACCAAAAATACAGCAGTCGAACTCGGGAAGCCATATACTGTATGAATCCCTACAAGATCAACTTTGACCTCATACTGGAGTTACTTGCATTTTTAGGTAAGGTTTTGAAAAATTGCATAAAACACAAATTTAAAATAACTTTCTTACGCCTGATCTTTGTTTTCCCTTTTCCCTAAGGAAAATGCCTAATATGTACAGATGTCCCTGTGTGTGAGAGAGACTTTTCTTGATAATAAAAATAAATTCTTTATTAACTTCCTTCTGTCCCTATACAGACAAAAGTCCCCAATTCAAAAATATGGAAGGAGCCGTCTTGATCTTTCTACCAGGCCTTGCACATATACAGCAGTTGTATGATCTCATTTTGACTGACAGAAGATTTGATCTAAGACAGAGGTAAGCAAATCATGGAAAACTAATGATAGATTCTAATTAAAACATACATTGTTGCATAGATTGAATTATGAGAAGATAGATGGGATTGCTAACTGAAAATAACAAATTTTAATTATTTAATATGCAATTACCCATCTAAACATCAAAATAGTTTTTACCATAATAGACATTTTTGGGTTTGTATGTAAACTAAATTATGTGAAAATTGATTGTCTACTTGTAAACATTTTCAGTTTTCTGAAACATTCTCAAGTAATGGATATATCAGTTCATATTGCTCATAACACAACTAGCAAGTATAAATATTAAAATAGCTATTAAAGGACATATTTTTATTGGCAGTGTTAAGTATTTCAATATAATATGTTTTGCATTTTTCTGGTATATAGCATTAATACAATGTACTGAATAATTAAATTATAAATCCAAATCTCATGCATATTGTCTGCTGAGATGTAGGCATTTTGTCTTACAAGTCAAAACAATACAATTAATTTTTTTGCATTATAATTTTTAGGCACCAGTTAATAGCATTGCATTCTATTCTGTCCACTCAAGAGCAAGCATCTGCATTTACATTGCCTCCTTCTGGTGTTAGAAAGGTAAGCTTGAGGTATTAATATATCTGAACTGATATCTTGCCCTGCGTCTCAAGATCCCTGATTTTTCTTTCAGCCTTTTTGTATCATGCGTGGTGCTTTTCATGTAATTTAAAGAAAGAGATTAAAGAGACAAAACTGAGTGTATCCCAAATGTTTCTAATGTGATATTATGGCCTAGGGCAGTAAAATGTCTTGATTGATATTGACCTGAAACCAGAAACAAAGATTTCTGAAAAGTCAATGAAGATCATATAAAATTAGGATGTATCTTAATAATATTCAATTTCAGTTAGGACTGTGGCTGTAGTATTTTAGTTTTTTAAATACATTTTTTATTTTATTTCCTAAGTTAAAATACAAGCTACAAAAGGGAAAAAAAGGAGCAGTAACAAAACAAAAATGTGCATAAAGACAAAAGATCAAACATACTTATAAGTATATTTCAACAAGTTACCTCTCTTGCAAAACAGGTCCACAATTTATGACCTTCTATAGCTTTATTTATCCAACCAATTTGACTTACCATATATCTACTGTAAAAAAAGAACAGTTAACAGGTAAACCCAATAGCAAAGCTAAACTTCAAAGCCCTTTGTTAACAATCTATTATTGTATTTAACTCGCATAAGGTCCACAAACGTCTTCTAATCTACCACATAAAACCACTGCAGTCATTATTTCTGATCCGTCCAATATCAGATATCCTTGATTGATTCTTAATAATAAAACTTTTCCTTAAAATTATAGCTGGGACCTTTCCAAACAATTGCATCTTATTCCCCAAACTCATAGATCTCTGTTGTGCCGTATTTTATGTTAAGTGAAATACTTAACATAAATATTCTTCAAGGATAATGTACTATTTATTCTATGATCCCTGATTTCAGGATATAGATTACCCTAAAGTGGCTTACTTTATTTTATTAATAAAAGAGTAAATGTTACAAATACATTGTAAGCATAATTAGAATCAGTTGTTTTGGATCTTAATTTTTGCTCATGTTCATAAAACAGACCTTTTCTCTCTTGTGTTTCTTTTACAGATTGTTTTGGCCACCAATATAGCTGAAACAGGTATTACTATACCTGATGTTGTTTTTGTAATTGATGCTGGAAGAACAAAGGAAAACAGGTGAAAACGCTTTCCACTAAAAAGGATCAGCTTTCATTAGAGATATATTGATTTTTTTTTCAATAGAGTTTTGGATGCATTAGAAGTTTTTTATTTTTTATGCAATAACTAGATATAATGTAGTACTATACTTTTTCTAGAATAGGATATTGTCCCGCAAAACAGTGTTTTATTAGATCAACTGAATTTTGAGGAATAAATAAACATGTACTCGTCAGAAACCTCATTGCTTATTTTGTTTCTTAAGTGCAAGCCGCTTTCTATAGGCCTTTTTTGTATTTTCTTTCTTTCCATTTAGGCAGTTATGGAAATTTGATCTGGCCTACTGCAGGTGGAATGGGTGGGAGAAATTAGGAACAGCATTTAAGTTTGTGCAAGAGGTTAATGGAAGAGATAACTGGAATTCTTCTGAAACTGGTTTCTTTTTCTGTTTGGTTGTAGATCCTATTAAAATAGGCATAGCTTTCTATGGTTGGTTAGCTAGGTTTTCAGAAGTACTCATTTATATAGAAGAAAATATAGTGTTCTATGTGGAGAGTAATTAAGTTTAGTATTAATAAATGTGCTAGACATTTCCTTAATATTTTCTTCAGGTACCATGAAAGTAGTCAGATGAGCTCATTGGAAGAGACTTTTGTCAGTAAAGCTAGTGCACTACAACGTCAGGGGCGAGCAGGGCGTGTCAGAGATGGATTTTGCTTTCGACTATATACCCGAGACAGGTAAAATTATTTTAATCATCAACGCATTCTATGTTAAAGGCAGAACCATTTGCTAAAACTATAGCACTTCTGTTATGACATTTAATTTACCTATTAAATTGTCTCACATATACTACTACAACATGCAAAGTTTATTAACCATATTATATTTCATTGGAAGATGAATAATCCTTTGCGAGAAACTACAGAACTTGCTCAATAGTAGTAACTGTGAGAGGGACCTCGGAGTCCTAGTGGACAATCACCTAAATATGAGCCAGCAGTATGCTGCAGCTGTCAAAAAGGCCAACACAGTGCTAGGCTGCATTAACAGAGGGATAGAATCAAGATCACGTGAAGTATTAATACCACTTTACAATGCCTTGGTAAGGCCACCCTTGGAATACTGCTTCCAGTATTTGGTCACCGCGATGTAAAAAAGATGTTGAGACTCTAGAAAGAGTTCAGAGAAGAGCAACAAAGATGATTAGGGGACTGGAGGCTAAAACATATAAGGAACGGTTGCTGGAATTGGGTATGTCTAGTTTAATGAAGAGAAGGACGAGAGGGGACATGATAGCAGTGTTCCAATATCTCAGGGGCTGCCACAAAGAAGAGGGAGTCAAGCTATTTTCCAAAGTGCCTGAAGGCAGGACAAGAAGCAACGGGTGGAAACTAAGCAAGGAGAGAAGCAACCTAGAACTAAGGAGAAATTTCCTGACAGTTAGAACAATTAACCAGTGGAACAATCTGTCTCCAGAAGCGGTGAATGCTCCAACACTGGACGTTTTTAAGAAGAGACTGGACAGCCATTGTCCAAAATGGTATAGGGTTTCCTGCCTGAGCAGGGGGTTGGACTAGATGACCTCCAAAGTCTCTTCCAACTTTACTACTGCTACTACTACTGCTATTACTACTACTACTACTACTACTACTACTACTACTACTAACTAAAGTAACCTGTATTGAGTTGAAGAATCCACCATCAAAGAAATGGTTGACAACTTAATGCAAATGAATAGTTCCCATTGTAGTGATAGATATTTATACATAACAGGTTCCATAATAAATATTGGAATGTAGCAACTTAAATCAGTTCTTTTGTTCTTTGCCTTATGGCTTTTGCAGATTTGAAAGTTTTCTAGAATATTCTGTTCCAGAAATATTGCGAGTTCCCTTGGAAGAACTGTGTCTTCACATCATGGTATGATATCTTGGCTTTAAATATTCATTATTTTGATTTACCAAGAAACTCTGAGAATCTGGCTAAGTGTATTGTTTGCAATTGTTTACCTTTCTAAACAAGAAAAATTCTTGCATGAAGTTGTAATCTCTTGGCAAAACTGCAAGAAAGTTTAGTCATACCTTAAATGCCCACATGATGTATGGAAATAAGGAAGAGGTGAAGGAATAGACCATTATGTAATGTCATATTTTCCATGCCCATTTGAAACAAAAGATATTTTGAATGGTGTGGGTTTTCATAAATGAAAAATAAATCAGTATTTATTAAATATTATGGCTTTTGTACAATGCACATATACACCACATGCAAGCATGAAACCCTGGCATAAATCTAAAGTTGCTAGATATGGAGATATGGTTTGAGAAACAGATATATGGGAAATGACTATGAATATTGCAAATTAGCTTTGCTTTTTCCTATCAAAACTGTTCACATAGTTCCAAGTTAGGACAAAGGTTGCTGTAGTTCAATCATATGAGGCCAGGATGTATAGCTGACTGAAGGAGGATAACAAATAGATCCTCTTCCTATAGCAAAATGCATAGAATCTATACAGTTAACTAAGTTACTTTGAAACCTGAAATAGAAAATCCCATCATACTGTATATTACATATGTTGTCTTATGGTAATAAACATGAAAATAAATAATTTAGAAGTAGTTAAAATGTGTGAATGAATGAGAGTTATATATCTTTTCAGGCTCATTCTATTTATTTATTTTTCTATCTATAGAAATGCAATCTTGGTTCTCCTGAAGAATTCCTCTCCAAGGCATTAGACCCACCTCAGTCTCAAATTGTTGCCAAAGCCATGTATCTTCTAAGGAAAATTGGGGCTTGTGAATTAAGTGAGCCCAAACTGACTCCTCTAGGCCAACATCTTGCAGCCTTGCCAGTAAATGTAAAGATTGGTAAAATGCTTATATTTGGTGCTATTTTTGGCTGCTTGGATCCAGTGGTAAGTTGATGGCTAACAATGGGCAGCCCATTACTTGCCCAGTGCTCATGAAATAAATGTTGATCTGAGAACCTATTCTATACAGGCTGGTAGGTTAGATACTGTTTATGGTATGTAAAATATTATTTCAGTTGATTCAGTGCGAAACTAATGCTCGTTGTTTCTTCTGGGATTTTTGAAATGCAGTGTCCTTTGAAGAAGAAAATATTGGCCTGTTTCCAAATCATTGTAAATGTCTGGTCACATTATTATGTCTCTATATTATTTTCATATAGAACTTTCCATCTTTGCTTTAAGATTTTAGATTCTGACAGTCCTTACCAAAAGTTTTGCAAATTTGCAGTATTGTGCCTTGTACATCCTAATAAGTGTTTGTAGCATCCAAAATAAAATGTCAAAATAGTATGAAACATCATGTGTGAGTGCTGAAATCTCATGCGGTTGTATAGGAATTGCAAGTCTCCAAAGAATTTTTTTTTCATGATAGTATCAGAAAATGTCACTAACTCTTTTCCAGAGCCCAGCATCTTACAGGTAGTTCTTGTGTAACAACCCTAATTGGAATCAGAAACTTTGCCACTGAGTGAAGTGGTCACTAAGTCACTAAGGAAATCATATGACCATGACTGCTTTCTGACTGGAAAGAGATAAAATTATTCAATTTCACAACTTCAGCTTTTCTTTGCCTCCTAACGACCACTTCTTGTGTGATCACATGGTTTTTGATGTGTAAACAGCTAATTTTCTTGCAATCCCTGTCTCTAATTTCTCTGCTTTGCAAAGCGGAAAAGAAAAAGAACCAGGTCAGGCACAGGACAATGCATACTGATTCTAATGACAATCACATGATTTAGGTATGTTATAAAGATCATAAATCAGCTGTAAGGTTATTTTTTTCAGCTCCATTGATTGGTAAGCAAGAGCTACCTCAATATGTGATTAAATGGTACAGTCCTATGATAGTGACCTTATTCTTTATTATAAAAAAAACTTTTTAATAAAAAAATCAGGAGTAAAAATATAAATGTTGCTGTACATTGTCATATTTTGTAGGCAACTCTTGCAGCTGTAATGACTGAAAAGTCTCCTTTTACTACCCCAATTGGAAGAAAAGATGAAGCAGACCTGGCAAAATCTTTTTTGGCATTGGCCAGTTCAGACCATTTGACAATTTACAAGGCATATCTGGGGTAATTGAAATGATTTTTCTTAGAATAATTTTTTTTTATTTATCTGTTTACTGCCACTATAATTTCATTCATTTTTCTTCCATTGCTTTCTTCCTCTACAATGATGATACATTCCAACCTGGAGAAGAATTTTGTTATGGTTAACTGCTTTCTCTACTCTGCTTTCTGTATCTTCTCTAGTTATTTAATAACTTGTCCTCTGAGATAAGTTTGAGTCATGATGACTTTAAGGGCACATATGTGAAGTTTACTTCAGTGGTCCCCAACCTTTGTGGCTTGGCCTGGCTGGAGGGAGGGAGATAGAAACTGGCCGTGCGAGTGTCAGGCTGGCACGCACACATTCAGTTCAACTAGCATGACATGCGGGCCGGCACATGAGTGCCCGGCGCTCACACAAGTTGAACTGAGCATGCATGCACGCTCCAGCCAGTCACTCGCACAACCCAATTCCAAATAAGCCATGGCCCAGCAGTGGGCTATATAGCCCAGGGGTTGGGAACCCCTGGTTTACTTAATGAAAAAGAAAACAGAAGTGGCTTCTTTCAAGGTGTTTTGGCTTCTCTTATTAATTTATAGTGCTGAGATTTCCTAGTACTCTTTTGTGCAAGTGTAACTAAGTTAAATTCTGTTCAGGTTATTTGAAATACCGTAGCAATAATATATATATAATTTATATATATATTGTCCATATATCTTTAATAGTGATGACTTCTTACATTAGAATAAAAAGATTTTCTTTTCTTTTATCTAGATGGAAGAAAGCCCGCTCTGAAGGAGGTTATCGTGCTGAAATGACTTATTGTAGGAGAAATTTTCTGAACAGAACTTCACTACTAACACTTGAGGTACTTTAATCCTTTTAATCTTTTTTTCTAATCTGCAAAAATCTCTATTCAATAATGAAGAATATTAATAACAGAACATCAGTTGGAAGGGACCTTGGAGGTCTTCTAATCCAACCTCCTTCTCAAGCAGGAAACCCTATACCATTTCAGATAAATGGTTGTCCAATCTCTTCTTAAAATCCTCCAGTGTTGGAGCACCTACAGCTTCTGGAGGCAAGTCGTTCCACTGATTAATTATTCCAACTCTCAGGAAATCTTTTAATCTTTTATGTAGTTTGTATTTTTAGCTTGTTTAAAACATTTGAAAATTAAATACCACTGATACCAATTCTCTTTGTTACCTACAGATGCAATGGCAAATAGGTGAGATGGAAATACAAATATCAATCATGAGATTCTGGATAGATGCTTTCTGCACTAATGGTTTTTGTGGCAGTATTAAGATTATAAATATATATGTAGTTACAGTGTGCTAAAGTGCAAGTGTATTAATAAAACACAATTATATAAATCTATTTTAGGATGTAAAACAGGAACTTATCAGAGTGGTTCAGGCAGCGGGGTTTGCTGCACCCTCATCTCGTCACGAAGGAATACATTCTTTGTCACTACAAGAAATGGTTCTCCTTAAAGCTGTGCTAACTGCAGGGCTGTATGACAATGTGGGGAAGATAATGTACACCAAGTCTGTGGATGTTACAGAGAAATTAGCATGCATGGCAGAGACGGCTCAGGGTAAAGCACAGGTGCACCCTTCTTCTGTAAACAGGGATCTGCAAACCTATGGATGGCTGCTATATCAAGAGAAAGTAAGCTAAATTAGATTTTTTTATTGTAGTGGTATGAAAATGCAGTATTATGTAGAGGTAGGATTTCTCCACATGGTTCAGGTGGGCATGCTTTATGGCTCTAAGTATGTTTGGCTTATTATAAAATCATTTCTGTTCTCCACTTCTATTACAGAGTTTCTGTTTAAGGGGACTGAAGTAAAGAGGACTTCTATGTTTGTTTTTTGGGGAGCCCTTATTTAAAGATGGATCCTGATAAGATTTAGATGTTGCACTAAGTAGATCCTTTTATCCAGGAATTACAGAGACTTGGATTGCTGTCTTTAGGCGTTCTGCTAGATTATTATTGTCAATGGAGGCTCAGTCATTATTGAAGTTAGCAAAGCCTTTCTCGCTTATGCAGTTGATTGGTGGCATCTAACCAGTCCGTATAAAAGTAGCCTGATCAACTATCAGACAGTGCTTGCTTCGAGATTGAATTATCATGAAGTGCTTTATGTGCAGATGCATTTTTGCATACTATTTTTATGTAAAACCTTTGTCCTGCAGTTGTTAAACTGATATATAGTTCCATAACTTCGTAGCTACCAATGCTACTTATTTAAAGCTTGCAAAACATTTAGACTATGCAAGTATATACTTTAAAAAGTACCTTTATTCTTGCACACACAATATTTTTGATAAGGACCTTGAGTATAATGCTTTTATAATCATATTTTCAAATAAATATAAAAATGAATTCCCTGGATAGAAAAATAATTGCTACATGAAAAACAACAAATTGATAAATCAAATGAATTGTATTTGTCTTTTCTATTCAGATTAGATATGCCAGAGTGTTCTTGAAAGAGACCAGCTTAATTTCCCCCTTTCCAATATTACTTTTTGGTGGAGATATAGAAGTGCTGCATCGTGAACGCCTTTTATCAGTTGATGGCTGGATCCATTTTCAGGTATATCTTATGTGTGAGTTAGGAAGCATTTTGTTACATCACTGAACTTTGTTTTCATTTAGTGTGCAAAGTCCACAGACAGATAAACTCTGATAGAAAGCAGATTACAAAGAAAATATATTTGTCATATTTATTGATAATAAGTGTTCTCAAACTTATTAGGCTTCTGCTCAGATTCTGTAAAGAAAAGAGAGCACAAATAACATTTTGGTCACTGGCTTGAATGTTTTCTCCATTCAGTTTGAAACATTGCTATTTCTGTGACATCTAACTTGTGGAACGATGACTTTAAGTACCTCCTGTTAAAATATTACTAATTAGCTCATACTGATCTGAATTGGATATACAGTGGGGCAAAAAAGTATTTAGTCAGCCACCAATTGTGCAAGTTCTCCCACTTAAAAAGATGAGAGAGGCCTGTAATTGTCATCATAGGTAGACCTCAACTATGAGAGACAAAATGAGAAAACAAATCCAGACAATCACCTTGTCTGATTTGGAAAGAATTTATTTGCAAATTATGGTGGAAAATAAGTATTTGGTCAATATCAAAAGTTAATCTCAATACTTTGTTATATATCCTTTGTTGGCAATGAGAGAGGTCAAACGTTTTCTGTAAGTCTTCACAAGGTTGGTACACACTGTTGCTGGTACGTTGGCCCATTCCTCCATGCAGATCTCTAGAGCAGTGATGTTTTGGGGCTGTCACTGGGCAACACGGACTTTCAACTCCCTCCAAAGGTTTTCTATGGGGTTGAGATCTGGAGACTGCCTAGGCCACTCCAGGACCTTGAAATGCTTCTTACAAAGCCACTCCTTCATTGCCCAGGTGGTGTGTTTGGGATCATTGTCATGCTGAAAGATCAGCCACGTTTCATCTTCAATGCCCTTGCTGATGGAAGGAGGTTTGCACTCAAAATCTCACGATACATGGCCCCATTCATTCTTTCCTGTACACGGATCAGTGGTCCTGGTCCCTTTGCAGAGAAACAGCCCCAAAGCATGATGTTGCCACCCCTATGCTTCACAATACGTATGGTGTTCGTTGGATGCAACTCAGCATTTTCTTTCCTCCAAACACGAGTTGTGTTTCTACCAAACAGTTCTAGTTTGGTTTCATCTGACCATAGGACATTCTCCCAATCCTCTTCTGGATCATCCAAATGCTCTCTAGCAAACTTCAGACAGGCCCAGACATGTACTGGCTTAAGTAGGGGGACACGTCTGGCACTGCAGGATCTGAGTCCCTGGCGGCGTAGTGTGTTACTGATGGTTGCCTTTGTTGCGTTGGTCTCAGCTCTCTGCAGGTCATTCACTAGGTTCCCCCAGTGTGGTTCTGGGATTTTTGCTCACCATTCTTGTGATCATGTTGACCCCATGGGGTAAGATCTTGCGTGGAGCCCCAAATCGAGGGAGATTATCAGTGGTCTTGTATGTCTTCCATTTTCTAATTATTGTTCCCACAGTTGATTTCTTCACACTAAGCTGCCTATTGCAGATTCAGTCTTCCCAGCCTGGTGCAGGTCTACAATTTTGTTTCTGGTGTCCTTCGACAGCTCTTTGGTCTTCACCATAGTGGAGTTTGGAGTGTGACTGTTTGAGGTTGTGGACAGGTATCTTTTATACTGATAACAAGTTCAAACAGGTGCCATTAATACAGGTAATGAGTGGAATACAGAGGAGTTTCTTAAAGAAGAAGTTACAGGTCTGTGAGAGCCAGAAAACTTGCTTGTTTGTAGGTGACCAAATACTTATTTTCCACCATAATTTGCAAATAAATTCTTTCCAAATCAGATAATGTGATTGTCTGGATTTGTTTTCTCATTTTGTCTCTCATAGTTGAGGTCTACCTATGATGACAATTACAGGCCTCTCTCATCTTTTTAAGTGGGAGAACTTGCACAATTGGTAGCTGACTAAATACTTTTTTGCCCTACTGTAACAGGAAACACATTTAACAACCAATCCCATATTGGTTATAAAATAGAATGAGTTCTAACACTGAAATTCTTGACTCCTTCCTAATATTGCTAACCCTAATTTCAAGCAGCATCATTACATCTCTCCAGGCCAGTGTGTTCCAAAATTTGTCTCAATGTCATAGTCATTAAACTTGTTTTAATCTTAATAATTATTAATAAAATAAGTAATTTGACATTACTTATTTTCACAGGCCCCTGTAAAAATTGCAGTAATTTTCAAGCAACTGAGAGCGCTCATTGAGTCTGTTTTAAAGCAAAAGCTTGAAAACCCTAAAATGACCCTTGAAGGTAATTTTATTGTTTCTATGTTGCCATGAAAAAATTGAATATATATGTAAGATATATGGGAAAACTGTCTGCGTTCTTGCTGAAAAGTATTCGTATGGCAGATGCTTAATTTCTACAAAACACATAAGTTACCATCGAGGATAGCTGTAGCTATTTATCAGATGCAGTCATTACTTTTTACTAGTAAGATCTTCAGTGAGTCGCATCAGTGCACTATTTTTACTCAATTTTGGAGGGAGAAGTTAAAGTTTTTCAATGTCTGGAAACTAAATGAGAATTCAGTAGTAAAGACAGTGGCAGCGAGTTCTAAAGAAATAACCATTTCCATATAATGGGTCACTGATTATGAAACTACGAGATAGAGAAAAAAACCCTCTGAGCCTATGGTTTGTCTCTTTAATTAAGTTGTGTGGAACAGCTTAACTATGCCAGCACTGGAGATGCTAACTTTTTCTTATTTATAATTTCTGACTTCTGTGCATCTTTTGCCAGGTACAGTGCATCTGGCCATTTGACAATACATCCATGAAAATTTTGAGTGATGAGAAGAATTAAGTTTATTCTTTCTTAACACTGTTATTTTTCTAGATGACAAAATTTTGAACATCATCAAAGAACTGATAAAAACAGAAAACGCTGTCTGATAGTTCAAAGCCACAGAAGTTGGAAGAAGAAAAATATGACTGAAGAATGTGCTTGTTTAAAGAAAACAATGCAATCAGCATTAGGATGCTGAACCTTCCACATACATTCTGTCATTATTCTGCAAGAAATAAGATTGCCTTGTAAAACTGATAATAAAAACTCTTGAACAGTGGGTATTCAAATTTAAATAATGGCAACCATGGAGATGGTTTCAGTATAAAAATGAGAATTGTTTTTTTATTTTGTCATAAAGCATATCTTGATTATGCTTTCAGTTGTAAGATTTCAGCATAGATTTCTGTTCTTTTAAAGAAAGTACACAATTGAGGAACCAGAATCTTTCTTTGCCAAAATGCATGAATAGATTAGATAATTATTAAGCAAAATTTTATCTGTGTCATTCTAAGAATTTTTTTATTTTCATTCATTACCCAAATGATTACTTGCAAAAGACATAGTACAGATTAGTAGTGCCAGGAGATATGTGTCTTTGGTATTTCTAAATGTTTGATGTACAAATATTTGCTTGAAGACCCAGATTGTTTTTAGTATGCATGCTTCTATAGATTGAGATTCTCTGTTTGAATTCAGTATTATAAAACTAGAAGAAATATTACATCTTTTTTTTAAAAGGCAACATACCACCTCAAATATTTAGAAACTTTCTTCTTTATATAAAGAAACTATATAGAAAAAGAAAAATTATGCATACCACCTTTTATATGCCTTTTTGTACACATACGTCTCATAGGAGTTTCAACTTGATTCATACTCAAAACACGTTTGCTTTCCTCTATCATATATAATGCTATTTTCACTTTAAAATTTGCAACACATCTTAGCATCAGGCACAAAATTTAAAACTAAAACAGGCGAATAAATATCTTACACTCAGCTGAGTTTCTACAAATTATTGTCCAAATAAAGAACCTAAGTGTGCAACGACACCACATTGTGTTCCACCAACCATAATTGGTGTTATCAAATTTGATGTATTAAAAATACTGTGTCCTATATGAACTGAAACTTATCAAGTGATGAAAGAATCAAGCTAGTTAAGAAATGTAAAGTCATGTACTTCAATATGAGTATAATTTTAATATTAAAAATAAAAATCATTCCTATTTAGATATTATCCTTAATAAATTGTGATGTCAGATTAGGATTTCACTTTTTTCTTAGTATTTAAGATCAATTAGAGCAAAGTGTTTTATTACAAATGTACATACTGTAAAAAGGCTTTAGAAATTTGTTTAATACTATATAATAAAAATGTGATGCTTTCTTTTCATCAACTAAAACTTTTGCCTCACTTACTTAGATGAGCTCTTGTTAATCTTAATCCTGAATTTTTATACAATTGAGTCAGTTCTTAAAATAAGAAGTCTTTGAAGACTTTGAAATACTAAAGTACTTTTTGTAAGCAGCTTGCAGATTTCAGTATTTCTTAGCAACTGATCTTTCCTGATAAAGAAACTACAGTTCTGTTGATATGCCTGAAAAGGATGAAAATCTTACAAAGATTTTACACTTGCCTTGATGTCAATTTTAAAGGAAAAAACTAATTCTCAAATCTCAAAAAGCTAAAAGGCAAATCTGATTAGTAGTATTATATAAGACTGTACACTGGCACAGCATCTTCATTCTCAGTTTCAATTGCATTTTTGCTTATTCTTATGAAAAACGTGCTGAGAATAATGACTTGGCATATGCTTGGAGAAGGAAAATGGAATTTTGGGGGAAATTGTAAAAAATGATAGACTAGGTACACAGAAGATAATTCAGAATTATAAGCAAGATAACTGTAACCAAGACAAAAAGGACAAGTATATAAAAAAGAGAGCCAGATAATTAGAATAATACCACTAAACTGTCCAAATTTGCAAGAACCAAGTCAAGAAAGCTATAGCTCAGAATGAACTAACACTTGCAACAAATGCCAAAAATACAAGTTCAATGTGTAAGGAACAAGAAGGAAATCAAGGGAATGATCAGGCCATTAATGGGAGAATATGGCAAGAAGGTGATGGGCTGCAGGGAGAAAGTAGAACTACTTAATTCCTTCTCGGTATCTGTCTTCACGCGGAAAGGAAAAATAGTCCAACCTACCAAAAGCAAGACGGAAGCAGCAGGAATGCAGATCAAAATAGGCATGAGAACACGAATCCACTCTATATGGGTTCAAATCATCAGGAGCAGATGGTTTACATCCCAGGGTTAAGGAGCTGATAGATGTTCTCTTGGAACCACTGAACAGAACCTTAGAGGAACTGCCAGAGGTCTGGAAAAGATCTGATATTCCAATTTTCAACAAGAGGAAAAAGGAGGATCCAGGAAACTACAGACCAACCAGTTTGATATTGATACTGGGAAAATCCTGGAAAAGATAATCAGGTGGTGGATTTGGGAGCACTTAGCAACAAGTAAGACAATTACTAGAAGCCAGCATGGGTTTGTTAAAAACATATCAGACAAAATTTATTAAAAGTAGCAGATTGGAGAAATGCTGTGGATTTTAGTAAGCTATTTGACTGACCATAGTTTATTAGTAAGATACTACCACCAAATGGATTCACAGTTGACTGATCACATTCAGTGTGTAGTTCTCAATGGAGAGAAGCATGGGGTACCTCAAGGTTTTGTACTGAGACCAGCACTCTTCATAAATGATCTAGATGATACAAATATGGTTATTGTCCTTTATCAGACAAGTCAATTTTGCCATCTCTGCTAATTTTATTTAAGTAATTTATTTAGATGCTGTCCCTATTGCTATCCAAAGCAATTCTGGGCAGTTTGATTCTACAGTATAATCTTCAACAGCCATTCCTCCACTATGGGTGTTTCAGTCTTTTCATTTCTGTCTATATAATAATTTTGCAGCAATTATCATACCTCCCATAACTCTTTTCTAATTGTCCATCCAGTTCTGATTTCAATTGAATATCAATCTTTCAAATTCTTTGTATCACTGTATTTGAACCCAAAATGTTCTGGCTTTTTAAAAAGTCTAACGCAAATCTGAAGTTCTTTATACATTATAAATATTTTATGGAGTCAGGTATCAATAATACATCATTTTATAAAAATTCTCTTTTAGGTTATAATTTCAGTCCTTTTGGCCACATATTTTTCCACTGATCCATCAGTGCATTTTATCCAAAGTTCTTTACCCATTTTAACATACACTCTTTCACTTATTCTTCCACTTCACATTTCAACAAAAGTTTATATAGTTTAGCAATTACATGTTCATCATTTGCAGAGTTCAATTTCAGATTCTGCCTTGTGCTGTTCAGTTTCAAACGTCCTGTTATCTATCTTAAAACTATGCATATGAAAACTATTTAAAGCTAAGTCCTTCTGCAGTCAACTGATCTCTTCAATTCATCTTGCATTCTCCATGGTCTTGTTCTAACTGTTCCCAATATGTTAATCATCTCTCTTTGCCCGCTATTTCTCTTCTATAAAATGTTTCTTGTACTGAGACCCATAAGGCATTTTCTGGTACAATCTGGGTTTATATCTATTCAATACTGTTAATATGACACTTTTAATATAGTGATTTTTAAAATCCACATTAATCTTACAGTAGACCAAATTGGGTTTCAGAGAGAAGCTGGAGCTGTTCCTGCAGTTTGCTATACAGTCTGACCAAAGCCTATAAAGCACATTGTGAAATAGAGGATGACGGCCCACAATTTATATGGCTTTAAAGAAAAATTAAGGGTTGAAGGGAGTTTGGAAATTTATATAATGCAGAAATCCAAGAATTGGTAAGGATAAGGCTAGGCTTATAGCTACCATATATGTTACCTCTAGGATGTGTCTTTCTCAGGGTCAGCTGCTAGAGAGGATACTGTTGGGCGGATGTCTTACTGCCAACTTCCCCAAAGCCTCTGGTGATTGGTTACTGTGGAGAGGATAACTATAGTAGTTGGGCTCAGTGCTCTACATCTTAAGTAACTTTTTCCTATGTTCTTAACATGAATGTTTGTGATTTCAAAACATATTTTGTTTCAGGAAGTTGCCAGTAGTGTATGTGTTGAAATATGTATTGATTTACAAGAAGGGCTTTTTTTACTGCCATTTATAGTTTTAAGTTCCTTGTATTAAAAAAAAAACATTTTAGCAGCCATTCTAATTTTGTTCTTTTAGGCAGCCTTAAGCTATTTTATTAATCTAACCATTTCGTATTTCAAGAAATACTCTTTTCAAGATACAAACTTCCAATAGTAAATCCATTCTTCCTAACCTGGTGTCCTCTAGATGGTAGATATTTGGCTTACCAGTATTTCTATTTTGTACAACTAGAGAATCCAGGCTGATAATAGAAATCAGAGATGTCCCCAAACAGAATTGTCTTAGCTTCACTCCTTCTGCTAAACTATTGTGTTTTTAGGTTTGATTTAGCAATGTGTAAATTCAAGCTTTGATTATAAAATAAAGAGTTTGGCCATTTTGTATTTGGTATACATTCTAGCAGCTGTTTGTTCAAGAAGGAATGGCACAAAAGGCCATGGCTTAGTGTAAAGGGTGAATGTGCTCAACATGTCAGTTTTATAGTAATTCATACAAGGTGTATGTATGTGTAGGTGGTCGTCAATCTCGGTTTAATAATCGTTCTAGCTAAGCCATCCAAAAACAGTAGGCCCGCTGTGGCTCGACAGTTAGATTGGCGAAGGAGGAAGATGGCGCCTTTCTTCACCGCCTCCCGGCTCTCTTGTTCGCACTGGAGGGACACATTCTGCCCGCCGGTTTCCAGAAAACAAGGGCTTTTGAATCAGGCTATAGACGTAAAGGCAGGGGAATCTAAAGCAAAAGAGGGCCTTAAAAAAAAAAAAACCCTCCAAAGTTTTCATGAGACTGGAGGGCTCATCTCTAGGTCCTTCGACCGTCTCGACGGCAGATAAAATGGCAGGCGCCCCTTCAGAACGACAAGTGTCGCCTCCCAGGGCGAGGTAGGGAGCCAACACACGCGCGCCGAGGCCGAGAGACCTGCTCCTGCCGCTCAGAAACCCCAGGGCGCCTTGCGAGAGCGGTTCTTTAGCCGGGAAAGCCGGCGAGGCGACGGAAGAATGCCTCCCCGGCGGGCGGGCGGGCGCAGGGGCGGGGCAGCGCTGCCGAACATATAGCCGACCCCGCGCCTCTCGCCTCGGCGCTGCCCGAGAGGCAGCCAGGAGCGCGGAGCCGCAGGATGGTCATCACACGGATTAGCCAGGAGCGCGTCGCGGCTGCGGCTCCCAGCGGCCGGCCAGACCCTCCGCTCAAGCGGCAGCGGCACGAGGACGTGACCCCCGAGGAGCGGCCTGAGCCCCCGGGCGGCGGCGGCACCGTGGCCGGCCGCCAGCTCCGCGCGCCGGTGAAGAAAAGTAAGCCGCCTCCGGTGGGTCGGCTTCGCAGCCGCGGCGAACCCATGCGCCCTCTGGAGCGCCAGATCTTCCGCGACTATGGGCAGAGCTGGTACCGTTTCCGAAAGGAGCTGGAGGGCAAGTTCCACCCGCTTGATCCGCTGGCACAGCAGCCACAAGTAAGGAGAGAAAGGCGGTCCGAGGAAACGAAATCAGGTCGCTGTCCAACCTGGTCCGCCCTTCGGCCCAGAAGGAGGTCGCGATTCTTCTTTTTCATGTGCCCACGAAAAGCCTGGGCAGAGTTTCCCCCGGGCCAAAGTGAACCTCCGCTCTCTCCGCTCTCGTCTTCCCCCTTTCCCGATAGGGCTTTTCCAGAGTTAAGTTTATTCCGTGAGGAGGCACATGCAGGTTCCCCTAGGGTGGAGGATTCAGAGTCACTTATTGAACCAAGTCAGAAGAAACACACACAAATACACACCCTTAGACTTTTGACACAACACAGTCCTGGTAGGAAAACGCTATGTTTTGTTTTGGATGCTCCATCTCTTTCCTTCACAGAATGCAATTTTGTTTAGGGAGAAACCTTGAAGTGCCTCACCTGCACCTGCACCAAAATAGGAATCCAAACACAGACAAATTTTGGTGCATGCAATCATTCTTAAAAGAGCTGCTTCTGGGACATTTGAAAATTTGGATTAGAGGCTGAATGGCTAGAGCTGATCAATGAGATGGGGCAGGATCTGAGCTTGAACTTTATTTTAGATGTGATGTGGGGAGGATTGCCAGATGTGCATCATATTTTGGCTCAGATATATGCTTTATTAATTGCTTCCATTGTTATACACATGTATTCTTGGAATTTTGAGTACGCATTTGCATTATAGCCTGAACATAGTTGTCCGGTATGCTGCACTTATGCTCTAATAATACTGCTTTACAATGGGCACATTTCTTTGAGATAAATGTGCATATCAGATGTTAATAAAATTAGATATCTGTTGCTTTTTGTTTCTAAATTCTCAGACACTTTTTGGTGACTTATCCTAATGAAGGAGGATCTTATTGAACAGTAGGGAATGACTGACAAAGCACTTTAAATATTTTTTTTCTTCATGCCATGTGCCATTCTTTGTTGAGTTTTCTTTATACCTTTCATACATGGCTTTTCCAGTAAGGATGGAAGAACGAACACTTTTTTTTCACTAAAAAATAAAAATACTTAAAGGTATAAATATGTGTGTGTTTTGTTGTATGTACATATTCTAGTTGTGTATGGATATTCTCAAGTCATCCAAAGGTGCTTTTTCTAGAGGCAACTGGACTTTCCTGTTTTTCTTTGAAGACATTTTGCTTCTCATCCAAGAAACGTCTTCAGCTCTGACTACAAGGAATATAAATCCTTCCATTCCCCACCATCCAATCAGAGCTGAAGAAGCTTCTTGGATGAAAAGTGAAACTTCTTCAAAGAAAAACCAAGTCCATTTGCCTCTTGAAAAAGCACCTTTGGGACATATCTTGGTTGTTTTGCAATGAAGGGGAGGGTGAGCATGGCCGGAGCTGACCAGTCATATAAAATGTATGTGGACTGATGACAATCAAATGCAACTAAAGCCCAATAAATTGCAAACATGTTTGAAAAACATAACTGGTAAATATAGTATCAAATATGATTGCAATTAGTATTTTCAATAAATTAATAATTCAGTAAATTAATAGCAATTTCTGTGTTCAGTGTTTTACTGTGTTTTTTCTTGTTCTCATATTTGTTCTTTTGTTCATAGATTCCTGTTAACACTTATAATGTATATAATCCTATATTTATTGTTCCAATTTGACCATATTGATATATCTTTTTTTAAAAAAAGCAAAATAGAAACAAAATCTAATTTGCAACCAGCTCGTTGTTTGGATAGTATTGTTCCTTTGTATGCTTGCCACTTGATAAACATACTAATAACAGTATTCAGGATGCAAATGCATTCATTATTTCAATTATTCATATTTATTCACATTGAAAGCAATTTAAATAATGAAATCAGAAGTAACCAGTAAATATCCCTTGTCTTTGAAATAATTCCATACTAACATTTTAATCCATTGTATTCTATGGCTGCATGTAGATTTCAATGATATCTCTTTTGCATCCTAACACCTTCTTTTCTTGGCTTCCCAGATAACTACAGATGCCCGTTGCAAACTGATCAGCTGGCTAATTCCAGTGCATAAACATTTTGGCTTTTCTTTCGAATCCTTATGCCTGACAGTAAACACACTAGACCGTTTTCTCATAACCACCCCAGTGGCTGCTGACTGCTTTCAACTCCTTGGGGTCACCTCACTCTTCATCTCTTGCAAACAGGTACTAGGGTCTCAAAAATTTCATTCTCCTCCTCCTCCTCTTCCCCTTCTCCTTCCTTCTTCCTTCTCCTTCCCCTTCTTCTTCTCTCTCAGTTGATCGCTAGATTTTCCTTTGTACATCTAATATTGAAATTATGTTCACAAAAAGCAATTTTATGTTGGTCTGTATCACAAACTGCTCTATTCCCTCCTGAATCATCAGTCACTTTGTTCAGTTTCCTAAATTCATTTAAAAAACAACAAGAGCCAAACAAGTGATGTTCTATTGAGCTCAACCTACTGTTAAAGAACATAATATCTCCATCCTTGTTGCAGGATATCATATTTCACAGGATAGACATCCTGGTTTTGGAGCTTGACATGAATTGTGAAAGTTCATTACAGAAATTTTTCGTCTTTGGCCTTGAAGCCATCTGCAGTCCACTCTTCAGAAACCTCTCCAAAGTCAGGAGCTATTTTCTAAAAAAAAAAAAAAAAAAATCTAAACAAAGTCAGGAGATTTTTTTTCTAAAAATATAAGATTGAGCATAGAGAGCATCTTCAAAGAGGAAAATAATCAATTAGATTCCTTCCGAAGGCTTCTGATAGGTCACAGGAAAAAGATAAGGAAGAGACCAAGAGCTTTCCTACCATGTTAACATTTTAATATCTAAATCCCCATGTTTATAATTTCCCAATCAAATCTCCCTCTATGTGGAGATGTGTGCTGCAGCTCCAGAAAACAATATCTTAAAAAAGATTAAGCCAAGATTAAGCATTTAAATTTACATTAATCTGAATAAGTTTATTATATCTTTTGATTTTCCAGCTAATGAATATAATTTAAAAAAAGAATATCTGATGCTAAGGACATTAAGAGTGACAAAAAATAATAACCATTGGAAAAAACAACATTCAGTACTGGAAGCATCCCAAGATATTATCTTCTGCCTAAATTCCTGCATATTGCTTTCTATGCTTGTGTGTTTTACAGGTTGAAGTGCACCCACCAAAGGTGAAACAGCTCCTGGCCCTTTGTTGTGATACTTTCTCTCGCCAGCAGCTCTGCAATCTGGAATGCATCATTCTCAACAAGCTTCAGTTCAATCTGTCAGCTCCTACCATCAGTTTTTTTCTTGAACACTTCACCCATATGCGAATGGAAGCATGTGAAGCTGATGCTTGGGAAGCCAACAATGCCAAAGCTCTAGCAAAAGGTGTGGCTGAACTTAGCTTGGCTGACTATGCCTTTAATAAATACATGCCTTCCTTGTTGGCTGTCTGTTGCTTGAGGCTGGCTGATCAGATGTTGCGGCACCAGAAACCGCTGGACTTGCACTTAAGTGACTATCCAGAGGGAGTTTTGCAAGACTGCTTGGACAAGTTACATTTACTGGTCTCTTTAAATGAGGGCTCTTTGCCTTTGGTACTACCTCCTGAAATTGCAGATCAGTGTCTGCACTTAGAAAAATAAGTTAACCCAACAAAAACTATTTGAAATTTGTGGACCATGAATTCGGAAGTTTATGTTTTCTGTTTTGTTCCAGTTCCTAAATAAAAGGATCACTGATAGTTGCAATACCTCTGAAATAACAGTATTCACTTTGAATATTTACTCAATAATCTCTAATACTGTATTTATATTTATTAGTAGAAGCTGTGGTATTGATTTAGCCATAAGAATCAAAGAGCAGATTCTTTAATATTTTACAGATAATTTCAGATTCTATTTTGCACACTAGACATATATTGCACTGACATCATTTTAAGTAATAGCTTAGAGTTGTAAACAATGTATATTATGCCTGGTACTTTATTTATTAAAATGATAGTTCAGTTTGAAGCCATAAGAAGGAAAACAACATTGTAAAGATGTTTATCTAATAAAGCTTTTATCATTAATTGTGATTTGTTATATTGTTTTCTGTCTCCACTTATGAAAAAGATAAATTTATCCAAGAAGCACTTAGAAAAGAAGCAATTTCATAATATAGTTCGCAGTCCTACATATATAAATAAGTCTTAAGTAGATTCCCCTTTAATCAGTAATGTTTGAAACTGCAGCTTCAGGATCTAACTATGACTTATAAAAGGGCTTGATGGCTCAGCAGTTAAGACGGTGGGCTTGTCAGCTGGAAAATTGACAGCCCAAGTTAAAGACCTAAGCTCTGCAACAGGGTGAGCTCCCATTACTTGCCCCAGCACCTGCCCACTTAGCAGTTCAAAAGTGTGCAAATGCGAGTTGATAAATAGGTACCACTTCAGTGGAAGGTAACAACGTTCTGTGCATTTTGGCATATAATCATGCCGGCCACATGACCATGGAAAGTGTCTTCAGACAACACTGTCTCCCTCGGCTAGGAAACGGAGATGAGCACCATCCCATAGAGTTGGACACAAGTGGACAGGGGAATCCTTTATAACTTATGAAAAGGGAGCCATCTCTTAGAAAGAAAGTGCTGTAAAACATCAGAAAGTGGTGTGGGTGGGTGTGTTCATCTACCACTCCCTCCTTTTGTGATACCCTTTCTGCTGTACACAGACGAGCCCCAACAATTTCTTTTCACCCATGCCACCTTCCAATGCTCTGGTAAAACAAGAGTGACAATGATTGAGGACATATGAAAGAAAGCACTACATTTCTCTCCTTTAAGATTGCTGATGTTTAAAATAGCATTGCATTTTTCTGTCCCTATTAAGTTCAATACTATGATGTTAATTTCCTGCTAATAAATCATCTTTCTTTTTCAGAATAGTTCATAAAAATAGTTTATAAATGTGCCCTCTTTCCTGTATTCCAAAGCAATACAGAAAAGCAAAACAATAAAATAATACTATTAAGATGGTAAAAAAAAAATCAATAAAACACAGAGAATGAAAAAAATTATTTCAATATTCATGCCGGGAAGAAGAGATGAGTTTTCAACAAATTGAAAGATGCTATAATAAATGCTTTCCAAATTTCTGAAATTTTTCATTAGCATGAGGTCCACCACAAAGAAAGCTTATTAGGCTACTTTCAGAGGCCATGGTATGGTATGGTAATAGGAGTGGCCACATGCCAGACAATGAGAATCCAGTACAATGAGCACCCCAATGAGCTTCATTAATAACCTTAGTAGGCAAATGTAAACAGAAACATAAAAGCATAACATACCAAGCAAAGTTCTCTTCCTTCAGCCATAAGAAGTCCCAATAACAACAGTGGAGAGATCCCAAAAAGGCCAGGATGCACACTTGTACCAAAGCTCAAAGGCCAATAATAGGATTTTAAAATCCTTGCTTCTATGATAAGAAGACTTCAGGACCTGACTTTGATGAATGGTGCTTAACTCTGGGAAAGAAAACAAAAGTTCTGAGAACTACAAGTAGTCCTTGACTTATGACCATAATGGAGCCTGCCAGTCATGGTCCTAAGTTGTGATGGTTGTAAATTAGGTCATCCATGTGATCAACTGATCTGATTTTACAATCTTTTTAGTGATGGTAATTAAGTGACCAATGAGGTTGTAAAGCAAACACCTCAGTTGTTAAATGGTTTGCTATAGGCCAGTTTTGCAGAAAATCAGAAGTAAATGCTGGTTTGCAATAAAATTGTTGTGAAATGTGGTCACGTGACCACGGGATGCTGCAAATACTATAAGTGTGGGCCAGTTGCTGAGTGTCCAGCATGTGGTCTCATAATCACAAGGGGGGGGGGTCTGGCTGTCAGAACTTCAAATCCAGGTTGCAAGTATCCCGAGGTAGGCCCATTGTAATTTCAAGGACTTATATGCAGGTAAGCCAGTTGTGTGAAGATCCCCTCTTTCCTTAATTATCAAGCAAGAGTGAAAAACAAGCAGATTAAGCATAGCTTAGAATGAATTCTAAACTTTTAGTTTTCTAAATAAAAAAATGTCTCTAAATTCCTCAAAATATAATGATTTTCCGCAGTGCTACTACAGGATCCTTACTGTATAACAATTCCTAAGAGACAAAGAAATGAACTGTAGCACATCAAACTAGGAATGAGATATGCCCTTTTCATACAGTGCATATGGCTGTTGAAAGAAAACAAAAGAAAAAAAGCTAGTACATCAGGGAAAGAGATTCCAAAACAATATTTTGCCAAACAGGCTAGTTTTTTACAGAGAGAGAATTTGTTTTTAAATGGGGGAAGGGAAAGCATTTTAAAACGTTATCCTCTCCTCTTGCTGTCTGAAGGCAGGCAAGACCCTGTCATTTCATTCTGATGAATAAGCCATCTATTCTTATTAAGAGTTGGAATATTTGTATATCCCTAACAGAGGCCCAGTTATGCTGGTTAGAAGCAAAGTCCTGAGTTCAAATCTAGACCACTCAGGGAAGTTACTTGGAGCACAGGCAGAATTTATTTTGACACCATAATGTGCAGTACAGCAATTGAAAGGTAGGCTACTGAGTTACAGGCCCAAGGTAGTTACCTTGATAGAAAAACCTTCCCCTTTACTCCTTCCAGAAATAGAGCCCACCCTCTAGGAACTACCATAAACTGCAATTAGATGGATGGTCAATAGGGGTTACTTGGTGGTTAGGTACACTGTTGAGTTTGTTGGTCTTTCCACTCAAATCATTGAATAAATTGGCTTCCTGCTTAATAAAGGAAGGGACCTTTTCTCTGTTAATAGGCGTGATCTCTGGTATCTTGAAAGAAATGTTTGGCTGAATGGCTGCCACCCTTGGCCAGTTTTATCTTTTTGGATTCTGTAAAGAATTTCTGTATCTGGAGGGGATTTCTAATGGTTTTGATTGCAATTCTGCCAACTTCCTATCACTTTCATCCAAAGTGTCAAACTTGTCTGAAAGGCTCAAGTGATTCTTTGCTTTTGTGATTGGGTTTCCTTGGGTCAGGAATCGCCAAGATTAGGCAAGATGGGCTGCACACAAATCAAATCAAATCAAATCAAAAAGTAAGTGAGTGAGTGAGTGAGTGAGTGAGTGAGTGAGTGAGTGAGTAGGTAGGTAGGTAGGTAGGTAGGTAAGCAAGCAAGCAAGCAAGCAAGCAAGCAAGTAAGTGTGTGATGTAGCTAAAAGGTGTCCTGGAAGCTTTTACCCTGCAGCAGTAAACTTTTGTAACTTTTAACTTGCCTTTAAAATTGGCATAATCTGAACACTTAACATGGGCATCTAAGTAGATCCTTGAGATTGCTTTCCAAGGGAATAGGAGCAGGACCGGGGCTGTTGGCCAGGGAGCTAAAAAATGCTCTCTGCCTATGTTCAGGGGCACGGACACATTGAGAGCCTAGGTTTGGATTGTCTTTCATCGGGCTGCGGTGAGTTAAGACAAAGGACTCTCAGCCGCGCTGGTCGGTTGGCCGGGGCGCCAAGAGGCAGAGAAAGGGCGCAATTTCGTACGTCTGCTCCGAGCCGCAGCGGTGGCGATCTAGCCTAATCTCCGGGCGGAGCGGGGAAAGGACTGGAAGAGGAGGGACGGCGGGATGAGGCTGGGCTCGCTTGTTGCCATGCTGGTGTGTGCCAAGGTAAAGGCGCCACCTCTGGCGCTCAAACGGCAGCCGGCCCGCCTCCCCTCGGCTCTCTCTTCCCACGAGAGAAGGCCAGGCTCCCCAACCGCGGCCAGACCGCTCCAGCCAACCGATCAGTCGACGCGTTCTGGGTGGCGAGTCGGGCGGCGAGTCCCGATGCAAAAGCGCGATAGTGGAGCCGGCCGCGGCGGCGGCGGCAGGCAAGCCTGTGGCAGCCTCTGTCCCAACAGGGTGCAAGATTTGGCTGGCAGGTTGGGCAAAAAGCCGTGCAAAGTAGAGAGAAAGGTGCGTTGCTGGAGACAGACCTCGCGAACCGGAGAAACGGCTGCTCGCTCGCTCGCTCGCTCCCTCTAGGGCGAGAGACAGCGTCGCCCAGTGGTTAAACCAAGGACATGGTCTGGACCAGAGAAAACTTGGATTTCTCGTTCAATCCCTCGAAGATGGGCACTGATAAGGGAGCGAGCATCTCTGGGCATGTGCAAAGTTTCTTGCCTTGGCCAGTGCTCTGATATTGGAGCAAACTGTCAAAGGGAGAAATTCAAGTTCCTTTGCTTTCTGTGCTTACATACATCATCTCTATCTATGTCTATATGGTATAAGTAAAATATACAGAAAGCACAGGAGATATATACCTATATCATATAGGTATATGTGTGTGTGTGTGTGTCCGTGTATGTGTAGTTTAAAAAGAGGATAAAGATTTCCTTGCACAATACAAACTCAATCAAAAGTAAAGCTTTGTTGGGCAGAGATCAGGCAGCCCAATTTAAGAAGTTAAGGGACCCTGAGTTGCCTGAGGCTGAGAGATATGCTCAGGCTGCCTGAAAAAGATTAACATTTTTGTTTGCAACTGTTTGCCCGCAGGTGCCACGGAAGATCCTGCATCCCAGAAGCTGCCCCATAATTATTCATAACGACCCATCTCCGGACTCAGTAGAGGCGGGTGAGTTCGGTTTGCAATCTTCATTTCCAGCTAGAAGATAAGTTCAGGCACTGTACGCTCACATACAGACACACGTTTATATGAACGACCTTCTAAGTCACCTTTTTATTAACACATTCCTCACGGTTGCCCCTTTCACCACCTATATCTTGTTTTGTTTTTTTTAAAACCCAACTTTTGAAGCTGATAAGTATTCAGGAATAAACGATCTGGAAGACAGACGCTCTAATCGTCTACTACAATAGCAAAACAAAACAAAATAAAACCCCTCGAGTCACAAACGCAAGCCTAGCTTTCCCTGCACACTGCCTCCCGTACACGTCTGTCAGTCTTTAAAGTTGGTTTCCTATGATTGGTCTGTGGTTTCCCTTTAGCCTTTGCTACCATCGATTGGCAAGATTTAGCGGATTGCACCTCAGTCTTTCAGCGGGAAGCTTCTACAGACGCGGCTCTTCATCAGGTAAATCGATAGTCCTCGCCCACCGGCGCTTTTAAACAGGCGCGACTTGAATCGCGCATTGATACCGGCTATTTTAGCTACATTGGAGGATACTTCTCTCGTTGAGCTCTGCATTGGGATAGAAGTGGTCCCGGTGCCTTGCAGAACGCCAAACACTCAAGTGCTTGGTATTCATTCCCACTAGGGAAAGCGGCCTCCAATTAACCTACATAGATTTATTGAGAAACCTGGACCTCATCCTTAGCAATCCGCCAGGTGGCAGCAGATAGCCGACACTGGCTGTTTCCAAAAACTAAGCGGTGTTTGATCTGGTTAGTGATGGAGGTCTATCTAGATCAGGGATGGCAACCTTGGCTCTTTTATGACTCGTGGACTTCAATCCATGCTGGCCCAGGAATTCTGGGAGTTGAAGTCCACAAGTCATAAAAAAGCCAAGGTTGCCTACCCCTGATCTAGATAATATTTGGATGAGAGACCATCAGAAGAGTCCAGTGCCATAGGTGATCTTTGGATGTTGAGAAATGTACCAGAAAAATGCACTGGGAAACCATTCCCATGGTACTGCTGAGAAAGCTACAGGCACTACCCAAGAAATCTGGAGTTAAGATTGGATCAAAGGAGACCACACATTTTTTTTTAAAAAAGTCTTATTCTTGCTGCTAATGCACAAAACAGCATTTCTTTCCTGACAAGTGGACAATTGTTAAACATGGAAAGTAGAACAAATCCAGATTGATTTAGGATGTCACATAAGTATTGGAATTTCAGATAGTAATTTCTAAAAATGAGAACTGTGGATGCTTCAGTGCAGGTGCAGAGAATTTTCCAGTAGTTGTGATGAGGGGATACTACAGAAAGCTTCCATTGCTTGTTGGTGTTTTAAAGGATCAGCCCAAGGATCAGCATGCACACTTTGGGGATGGGGAAATGTTTTTAGAAAACTAAGTGGAAGATGTTATACTTTACTACTATCATTTTATTACATGGCTATATAACGGGCTAAATCATAATGTGGATTGCTTGTTTTTGACTTTTGTATGTTATGTGAATAGCCATCATGGTTTAAAAACTAGAATTTATGGCTTCAGATATTATACTAACCAACTATATCTTGAACACCTGAAGTACAAACTAGACGATCATGGATTATTCAATAAATCACAGTTAGACAAACCATAGGTCAGAGTATATATGTCTGTGTGAGACTATGGCAGTTAATTTTACTGCAATTGTATATATACTTTTCTGAGATTTAGATCCACTCTATTGAGTTTCCTTTGAAATAGCTGCACCCTGCAATGTATTGTTGAACTTTGCAAATAATCTGCCAGAAATATTTATGCTTTTCAGAAGTTAAAGGAAGTGAATCCTCAGGTTTTATTCTAAGGGAAAAGTAGTGTATGGATTGGATTGCAATCTTAGACGAGATTGGTACTTTGCACCTTCACCACAACCAGAATTAATCAGATTAGATAATATTATGGTAGGGAGGATCCGTAGGGCAGATGATAAGTCGCCAATTTGCTAATTTTCCATTTTATTTTATAAGATGCAGCTTTATAAAGTGGCAGCTCAGCTTGGCGCAACACATACCAAGGGCGGTGTTCACGTGATCCACTGGGCACAACCTAGTCAGCTAACCAGGGCTACTGGAAAGGGAAGCTCGCGCAGATTCGCTTCCCTCCAGCTTGAGAAGAATGCCCAGTTTGGAAGAATGTGATTGGCTCGAGCGTCTAGCCAATTAGATCACGATATGGCACGTAGGGAGAAGCATCCCCTGTGAGGGGGTCGCCTATGCGTAAAATCCGCAGGGGCGGTGGATTCAACTTTCTCGCGTCTGTTTTTTTTTTTTTCCCCCCAAAAGAAAACTAGTGTATCGCAGCGAATACCTCAACAGCACTTGCCCTTAACGGCCGTGACAAGTCCAACATCTGCCGCCCTTTGTTTTTCCGTCCAGCATGTCAGTGCGAGCTTGTTCCCTTCGCTGCCTGGGGTGGCCAGTGGATTTGCAGGTGCGCCTGAAGATGTTTTTTGAGCGTGGAAAGAAGACGTCAGAAGGTGTTTCTGGGAGAAAAGTTTCCCTAATTGGCTCATTTCTTTTATACTTTCCAGAGCCCTTCCTTGCAACCCGAAGATGACTTTGATTTCCAGGAGTTTCGAGATGCCGTGGATAATTTCTTATCTGGCAAGTATGCAGAGAGTTTAATTAACATTTCATATAGGAAATGAAATGTTTCGATGGATTTCTGCAATGGGCTGCCTACCACTTGATTAAAGAATTTATTTCAGTCATTGACCATGCATGCATATGTCATGTGTGTAAGAAACTTGCATTCTATTTGCCCTTGCTTATTTATTTTTATTTACCATATGTATATGGCCGCCCATTTACAAAATATGATTCTGGATGGCAACAAAAAAAACATAAAATGACAATATTCAAAAGAACATCCCACAAGTATAACATTAATATTATTATTAAAAGGCTAGGGGAAAGAATAGATATTATAAACAATGTAG
Organism: Crotalus tigris; assembly: GCF_016545835.1. NCBI lineage: Eukaryota > Metazoa > Chordata > Lepidosauria > Squamata > Viperidae > Crotalus > Crotalus tigris. Next base: position 1,758,255 of record NW_024096482.1, read on the forward strand.
CCATCTCATTAAATCATATTTCCTTGAAATAAATGAAAAAAAAAATATTTTGAAAAATACCTGCCATATACATGCTTCGTTTGCACTGATATTTTTTAAGCTCATCTTCTTTACATACAAAAATCATTGTGCCAAAATATGGAGGAGATTTAATTAAATACTCTAAATTGCTTCCAAATTCTTATTAACCAAGTACTACAGCTTTACTTTATATTAGGTGGTTTTTGTATTAAAATTATTCTAGACTAAAAGTAAAGAACTAGAGGCCTGTAAATGGGTGGCTACTTGTAGATTTTGCCTGTTTCAGGGCAAGGTATGATTTTCTTTTATCAAGGCGATCTCTCCACTTTTGGTATTTCTGTGATTCCAATCAAATTCATGGGAAAAAAATCCTTTTAAGTTTAGGGAAACTTGCTTTAAATTAAGCTTTCCTAATCTGATGTCCTCTAGTGGCAAATCCCTGAAATGTTTAGGATAATCTTTCTCCCTATAATCTATTTGTCCTTCCAACTGCCCTTGACTTAACTGTGGGTAAAAATCAAGTTCCACTAGCAGGGGTGTGAGAGAAAAAAAAAAGGTGGCTGCAGCCATGTGATCAAAGCCCTGTTTTAGGTGAATTTCATGTGCAGCACATATAAAAGAAGTAGGGTTGGGGGTCGGACACACAGTTGTGGCTGCCAACTTTTTGCTTGTTTGTTTGTTACCCCTTCTGCAGACATTCATGTCTACAAGTAGTCCTCAACTTACAATCATTCATTTAGTGACAATTCAAAGTTATAATGGCATTGAAAAAAGTGATTTATGATGGTTGTTCATACTTACTACCATTGCAGAATCCCCATGGTCATGTGATTAGAATTCAGATGCTTGGCAACAGGCGTGTATTTATGACGGTTGCAGTGTCCAAGGGTCATGTGATCACCTTTTGTGACCTTTTGACAAGCGAACTCAATGGAGAAGCCAGATTTAGTTAACAACCTTGTTGCTAATTTAATAACTGCAGTGATTCACTTAATAACTGTGGCAAGAACACTTACTTAATTCTTGCTTAGCAATGGAAATTTTGGACTCAGTTGTAGTCGCAAGTTGAGGACTATCTGTATTGGTTCTTTTTCAGTGAAGGAATTTAAACTGAAAAAATATTATACAAAGCCAAATAGGATAGTTGCTTAATAATACTATAGCTGAATAACCTGTAGCTTAATTTCAATGCTCATATGCAAGACAACAGCTCAAACCTCTGGAAAGAACTGTCTGCAATCTGATGCTGCTTTTTGAGATTCACCAACATTACTTCTGAGTTAGTTGCTCTGTGCTTAATTTAGCCTTAATTGCTCCCCAGCTAAATTGTGCACATGCCAGCAAGATAAATGGAGTCAACCAACTATATAATTTTACTCCTATTCTTCTCCAGATACTTCCCCTCTGATGGCTCCTCTGCTGGATTTTTCTTTCCCTGTGGATAATGGAAACCTCCCCAGTCCCTGCCTCCAAAAACCTGCACAAATTGATCCGGTCTCACATCTGAGCCTAGAGAGTGTCTTGCCCACTGAACAGTACTGGAAAGAACTAGCAGATCATAATCAAAAAGCGCTGGGGGATGCACTTGTAGAAAATAATCAGGTATGAAGAGTGAATGGCTATGAAAAGTAGGCTAGGCATTTACTTAGCAGCAAGCATTCAAACAGTAATGTATTGATGCAAAGCACTGAGCACTGCAGCAAGAGGAAAATTATAGAACCATCATACTGAGATGAAGCAAATCCAGGCAACTCTAGAATCTAAATGGAAGCAAAGTATTTTCCCTGTCTTGTTGTGTGCAGATTTTTGTGCAGATTTTTGTAGCCCAAATATGGAAGCTGTACTGTAATTAATAGGAAGAGAGTCACTCTGATGTAGTGGTTAAGCATCAGTTAGAAGCTGTGAGACATAGTCTTACCTTAGACATAAAGCCAGTTTAGTGACCTTCCTTTCAGTCCTTAGAAGGAAGCAATGGCAAACCACTTTGATATCTAGCAAAAAAAAAAAAAAATGCAGTTGCCAGGAGTCAATACTGAATCAAAGGCACTGAAAACAAAGCGAACAATTACTAAGAAAATAAAATGCATTGGTTTTAGCTGCATATGTCTATAGCATTTTTAAAAACTATGCCTTTTTAAATTTATTTCTACTGAAAATCAATTTCAGTATTTCTTTGATTTGTATGTTGTGGTCTTTTAATGTGCAGTTTCAAAATGTAGGTTAAAAAGCTAGAATTTAACTGCCATTCATTAAAATTAAGTAATGAACCACTTTAGCAAGATAAAGTTTTTGGAGGGAAGTTTGGTTGTTGGCAACTTTTGTTTTATAAGATAGTCTGTGCTCGTGATTCCTACCTGACCATATTCATTTCCATCAGCTTCAAGAGACATTGACACAAAAGCAAGAAGAAATTGCTTCTCTGAAGGAAAGAAATATCCAGTTGAAAGAGCTAGCCAGCCAAGCCAAACAGCTCGCTTCTGTGCTAGATGTAAGTGCTGAAGTATCTCTCTCAGGAGGTCACTTCTGTACCACTTAGGTCAAGGGTATCAAACTCACAACGTCACGTGACGTGTCATGATGTATCGTGACTTTTTTTCCATTGCCGGCAATGGGGTGGCATGGTTTTGCCATGATGCATCCGGCCTGTAGACTGGCAGTTTGACACCCCTGACTTAGGTGGTCATACTGTCATAAAGCAAAGTTATTTTTATGTTAAAAATGACTTCTTTTTTCACATAACGTATCAAAAAGCTCTTGGTTTAACCCTGGTATATTCTCCAAGCATAAAATCAGAGATTAATTATGACATGTTACAGTAAAGTTAAATTTCAGAGGTAGGCCTTGTGATATCACAGGGCACCCAATGCAATCGCACACATTTTCTTTGATGTCTGCCTGGCTTCCTGACTTTATTATTGTTTAGTCTATTTTAATTTAAAAAATTAGAAACTGATATGTTACAAAACAAAGCAGCTCTGGAGAATGTCATCTGGCAGGGACTGCCTCAGGAGGATTCTGCTTTTAGAAGTTAGGATGACCCTGACCCTATTGGCTTTTTGTAAGCCTTGAAGATCTCGTTAACTGCTCAGGTCTGGGACCCTGAGTGTTTGAAGGGTACTGTTTCCTGACTATATGGAAACCTATGATCGTTTTCCTTGACCATCATATGTATTTCTTTTCACGCTATACTGTATTTTAAATTGCTTTTATGACTGTACGACACCCAGAGTCACTTACCTGAGACAGGCAGCTAGAGAAATGAAAATAAATAAATAAATAGTCCAGGAATGCATAGAGAGGCATTAAGGGGGGGGAAACAGCAAGGAAAGGGGAAAACATGAGATAGAAACTCAAATTAAATCTGTCTTGATTCTGTTATGTCCCGAGCCTTGCAAACGGCTCGGGCGTTTGCAGGCAGTCCCGGGCAGGTGCAAAGCTGCCCGGGACTAGACAGGCTGTCGCCAGCGCCGTGCGCATGCGCGGGTGCTGGCGCGGGAAAAGTAACCCATTTACCCGGGAGTTGCCTATATAAGAGGCTGCGAGGCGTTGGGCGAGGTTGAAGCCATCTTCCTGTAAGCTGAACGCTGAATAAATGAAACTGAGAACTCCAGCTGCTTCTCGTGTCTGTTTTCCCGCCACGGACTCAACACTGGCGACGAGGGTGGGATGCCTTGCACTACCTGGAAAGGAAAAAGTGTAAGCTTACCCAAGGAGTCCTGAGCGGCGGAAGAGGAACGGCGTCGACTCGGCAGCTGCCCGCCAATCTGGTGCGCATTCGGGGGTAGGCTGGCTGATAGACCCGTCTCCTGAAGATCCGAAGATGGCGAAAATCAGAAGGCTTTCGGAATTCGACGTCTCACATCCAGAGCGGTGGGAGTCCTACGTATCCAGAATGGAGAACTACTTCAAGGCAAACCAAGTGAGGGAAGATAGCTTGAAGGCGGCCATCCTGCTTTGCGTTTGCGGCCAAGACGCCTTCGAAATCGCAGAAAACCTTGCAGCACCTGTCCCAGTAGAGTCTGTAAGCTACGCAGACCTGAAGAAGCTGCTGAAAGAGCACTTCCACCCCAAGGTGTCCGTTATCTCATGGCGCCACACCTTCGAACAGAGGGATCAATGGTCCGGTGAGTCAGCCAAGGAATACATCGCCGCGTTACGGAAGGCCGCCAAGCCCTGCGAGTTCAAGGACCTCAAGGAACGACTGAGGGACCGATTCGTGTGCGGGTTAAGGCATCGAGAGCTACAACAGAGACTTTTCGCTAAGGAAGAATTATCCTTCCAAGACGCCTTAAGGGAAGTCACCGCAGAAGAAACAGCAGGTGGCGCCGTCAAGAACATGCGGCCGATCAGAAGCAGTGCAGAGGGTGCGTCCGTGCACCAGGAAGACGTCCAACGAAACTCCGAGGAGGATCCGGACGAGGAAGTCGACTGTCTACACCCCGCGAAGGAAGGAAACCAGAAGGGAAGCTCTTCGGCTCCGCTCAAGTGCATCGGCTGTGGAGGTCGCCACAGGAGAACCGACTGCAAGTTCCGCTCCGCTACCTGCCGGGCATGCAGCAAACAAGGGCACATTGCAGCTGTGTGTCTGGCCCGACGAAAGGCACAACCCCAAGAAGAACGCCTGAAGGGTACCAGACTCCCCAGCCAGAATAGGGTAGGTTTTTGCGCTTCGCGAAGAAGCATCTGTAGGACAGGCACACACAAGCCCATGAAGAACAAGCTGTCACTCAACGTGAAGCTACAAGGGGTTCCATTATCTATGGAACTAGACACAGGGTCTGCCCTTTCCATCATTTCATTGCATACATTTAGGAAGATTTGTTCCAGTAGTGGGACTAAGGCCAAGTTACGGCCTTCTGATATTGTATTAACAGATTTTCAGAACTCAAGAGTGTGTGTTAAGGGGGAGGCCACCCTTAACGTGCAATACAAGAGTTTTGAAGGTCCACTAGACTTATTAGTAGTAGGGGTTGAACGAACGAGTCTCATAGGACTCGATTGGTTTGAGGCCCTGGGGATACACGTCACAGGACTCAACAGCTTACAAACACTCGACCTACAGGAAGTCTGCAAAGAATTTGCAGATGTTTTCAGCCCCCAGCTGGGCACATTCAAAGGACCACCTGTGTCCTTAAAGCTAGACCCCACTGTCACTCCCATTAGGATTAAAGCAAGAAGGGTCCCCTTTGCTTTAAAAAGTAAGATTGACACTGAATTAGACAAACTAATCCAACAGGGAATCCTAGAACCTGTTGATTCCAGCCCGTGGGAGACCCCCATTGTCACGCCTCTAAAGGCAAATGGGGACATTCGTATTTGTGCTGATTACAAATGCACACTAAATAAGGCATTGCAGCAACATGCCTATCCTGTTCCTGTGGTCAGTCACATCCTGGCCTCTCTCAAGGGGGGGCGTGGTTTTGCAAAGCTTGACCTAGCTCAAGCATATCAACAGCTGCCTGTTGATGATGATGCTGCTATAGCTCAGACCATTGTGACCCACAGGGGAGCCTTTAAGGTAAAAAGGATACAGTTTGGAGTGAATGTCGCTCCTGGGATTTTCCAAAGCGTAATGGAAAACACACTACGAGGTATACCAGGGGTCTGCCCCTACTTTGACGATGTCTTTATTGCAGGAGACTCCACACACATTCTAGCTGAAAGGCTTAGGGCTGTCCTGTTAAGATTCAGGAAATCAGGCCTCAAGTTCAGAAAAGACAAATGCAAGATTGGGGTGCCTTCTACTGAATTTCTGGGATTCAAAATCGATGCTGCTGGGATTCATCCTGCTGAATCCAAACTAACTGCTATTTTAGAAGCACCCAGGCCAACGTCTAAGGCCGAACTTCAGGCCTTCTTAGGCCTCCTGAATTTCTACAATTCTTTTCTTCCACATAAAGCTAGTGTAGCTGAGCCTCTTCACAGGCTACTAGACAAACAAGCTGTGTGGCTGTGGTCACAAGCACATGAGGCTTGCTTTAAAGAAGTCAAGGCCTTGCTCACTTCTAACAGTGTTCTTGCACATTTCAACGAGTCTTAGAATCCCTCCACGAGGGTCATCCTGGCATTGTTCGTATGAAGGCTCTTGCATGAAGCCACTTGTGGTGGCCTGGTTTAGATAAAGGTATTGAGGCTACGGTACACGCATGCCACCTGTGCCAACGATCTCGCCCAGAGATGCCCCAAGCTCCTGTGCATAGATGGGAGGAAACACAGTCCCCCTGGTCTAGGGTGCACATTGACTACGCTGGGCCCTTTCAGGGCCAGTTCTTCTTGGTCCTTGTTGACAGCCATTCAAAATGGCTTGAGGTTGTGCCTGTCTCATCCACCACCACTGCAAAGAATATTCAGGTACTGAGGGGGATTTTTGCTGCACACGGGCTGCCAGATGTCATTGTGTCCGACAACGGCCCTCAATTCACCTCCTCCGAATTCCAAGCTTTCTTACAGGCAAACCTGATTCGTCATGCCACGTCTGCGCCTTTTCCCCCGTCCACCAACGGTATGGCTGAATGCATGGTGCGCATCTCAAAGGACGCCTTGAAGAGACTCACCTACGGGGACTGGCATCACAGGTTGGCTGACTTTCTCCTTTCTTATCGCACCACACCGTCCACTTCTACAGGGAGAAGTCCAGCTGAACTTCGCTGGGGGCGCCAACTTACTACTAGACTTGACCGGTTGCATCCGGACAGAATGCCTTCATCTACCTCACATCCTAGGGCACCCAGACAACTACTTGTGGGTGCCCCGGTTTGGGCTCGCAATTACGGGCCTGGTCATACATGGGTCCCCGCTTCTGTGTCCAGGATCACAGGCCCTCTCTCCTACGAGGTTGCCCTGGACAACGGTCGTGTCCTGCGTCGGCACCTCGACCAACTTCGCCCTAGGCGAGACTTTTCTGCTGAGACTCCTGGGTCTTTTCCAGGGGGGGAGGGGGACCCTTTGGAGCAAAGGGAAGGGCAAGAGCGACTGCCCACCTCCACTGAGGGAGCCACAAACGGCTCGTCCCAAGGTTCTGCAATTGCTCCGAAAAGAAAGTCATGGAGCTTACCCACACAACAGGCACTCACGCCTCCTCCAGCCAGGGAGTCACCCCGGGGGCATACTCACTTTCCACACACATCACACAGCACTCCAGCAACGGAGGATACCCGGGGGCATCCCAACAAATCATTCCCTGCAAGAGAGCGGGCACACAATTCCCAAGGTTGGCCTGACCTTACCCCAAATCCTACAGGGGGTCAAACATACACAGAGCTAGTCGAGGAGCCAAGTCCCGACTACAACAGCCCTAGCACAAATCAGGGAACACCTGAGTTTTGGGAAAGTACAGAAACCCACACGAGCCCGAGCACAGAATGGGGTTCAGGGAATGGACAGCCTCCTGACAGGTCTTGGACTGACCTAGGAGGTTCTCCAGAGACGCCCAGCAGTGGCTATCACTTCAAGGGGCCTGAGGGTCTACAGCTAGGTAGGACAACCAGGTCACAAAGCAACAGAAGCCCTGGCCTGACGAGCCCGGTGGGCAAGCAAGCAGGCCAGGCATCGGGGCACAGTCCTTGGAAGACACCAGGGCACAATAGAGAGAACAGGCTCACTCCTCCCTCCAGTCAGGGAACTTATGCCAGTAACCCAGAGCTAAGAAGGTCACAGAGAGCAAAGAAATCTCCTAAGTACCTAGAAGATTACATAACATTGCCGGCAAGGCAAAAGCCAGTAAACAGTGGGAGCACTGGGGAGCAAATTGTCGTATAAAATAAATGTTGTCTGTTGGTAGTAGTTTTAGCCCGGGGGAAAGGGGTGTTATGTCCCGAGCCTTGCAAACGGCTCGGGCGTTTGCAGGCAGTCCCGGGCAGGTGCAAAGCTGCCGGGACCAGACAGGCTGTCGCCAGCGCCGTGCGCATGCGCGGGTGCTGGCGCGGGAAAAGTAACCCATTTACCCGGGAGTTGCCTATATAAGAGGCTGCGAGGTGTTTGGGCGAGGCTGAAGCCATCTTCCTGTAAGCTGAACGCTGAATAAAAGAAACTGAGAACTCCAGCTGCTTCTCGTGTCTATTTTCCCGCCACGGACTCAACAGATTCCATTTGGAATAAGATGAGCAAAGGGTCATATGTGAGATGGGCAGCTGTATAAATAGAAAATGAATGAATGAATGAAGTTTCTTGTAGCTTTCATGATTATATATCCTACAACAATAAAATATCATCCCTATAATTCTGTCTGTTTCCTGATCTGGTCTATTTCAGAGGCACCATACTCCAGCATCATTTTGATTTGCTTTACAGATATTCTTAAAGAAACCAAATGGTGGATGGTTATGGCCCACTGTTTGGTTTGTGATTATGTGTTCTGCCTAGTAAACAAGATTAATTGGATAGGGAAGATATAGAATGAATCATAGGTGCTTTCTGTCTCGATGTGCTGATTTTGTGAATGACAAGCCCTCACCCAAGGCAGCCATTTTATGAGTTTCCCCACAAAAATTCAAATGTGACTATTTACCAAATAAATCATTTTCCGCTTGTTTTTAGTGTATGAGGGATTTTAGCAATATAGTCTGTTGTGTGTGTGTGTAAAATAACAAGAATGACGTGCAGCTAATGTCTTCCAACATTTCTACTTTTGATTGTTGCAGAAAATGATGCTCCCTCAGAGCAAAGACAGCACTGATCTTTCCCTCAGCTGTGGCCCTGGCAAGAGAAGCCTTGAGCAGATGTCAGTTCCTGAGCATGAAGAGGACATGGAAGTGAATGAAATCTTAAGGGAAATATCAGAAAAATGCAATGCAGCCCTGCAGTCCATTGATGACGACAGAGGCCCGAAGCGTCCTCGTGGAGAGAACGAAGCCATTCACATGTATGGAGCTTTCCATGGATTGCAGACATGCAGCAGTCAGAGTTCCCTGGACTTAAGTGGTAGTGAATTTGAGGAAGGGGTGTCCTTCAAGACGTCCATCAAAGAGCACTGTAACATTAGGACACTGGCCTTTCCACAAGGCAATGCTTTTACTGTTAGAACAGCCACTGGGGGCTACAAGTTTAGATGGGTCCCCAGCTGATTGAAGAAGGAAGCAATCAGCTAACTACACTTGCCAAAATCCCACTCATCCTCACATATAAAGTGCTGTGATGTGTTATAGACGGCTAACAGAAGTAAATAAAAGTTCCTAATATTTAAGCTAAGGATCTTCTTCATTGGAAAAAACCAAACCTGTTAGGGTTGTCCATGCAGGAGGAGCAAAAAAGTGTGTGACTGAAACTCTATTTTATGCATTAAAAAGGGGTGGCATGCCAATTGTATGGCTATATTACCCCCTCTCCCACTGCAAGGATATTTATGGTGCTATTCTATCATCTACCTGGTCTCAATACTTGAATTACCTAAATAATCCAAGGTCAAAACTGATTAGATATACTTTAGCAATGGCTGCTTGGTTTTTTTTTTATTGCTGACTGGCAATCCCAGTCTTAAATTAGCTTCTGTAGCATAGTTTTGTTTCAAGATGTTGGATTATTCTCCCATCCTCCACATGATCATCATCAAATTCTTTTCTTCAAGCATTTCAAAAGAGCAACTTCTTCTAAAGCTGCATCTCATGTCCTCTTGTCTTTTAGCTAGAGTAGCTCTGCTCTTATCACTGCTCTCTGCTCTCCTCTCTGCTTTTTTCTCCTTCACTTTACAGAAGCCTGGAAGTTTATTCCTCATACTGCTTCAGCAGATTCTGTCCCTAAAGGAATCTAACAATGCTAGTGCAAGAGATCTCCTTTCTGGAAATGGCTCCCAATTTTGCACAAGTGGCTCATAGCAGGGATGGGTATATGTAGTCTTATTGATTGAGATTGTTTTATCATAACTGCAAGTGTATGATATACCTGCGCAAAGTCTCAAAGGGTTGTTCAAGTGAAGCATCTTTCCATCATTTGATGATTAGGTAGCCTCACAAATCCAGTAAATACATCCCTTTGTTGTGACTCAGAAAGAAAACCAGTAGTTACTTGCTTTTGATGGTCTTCTCTGCACACACGTGTGTGTGCACAAAAAAAAAAAAAGGAAAAGCATAAATGTAAGAAATAGCTGGGCAAAGTTGAATAGTCCACCTCAAGATTTGAATGCCGTCCTTGATGGTGATTGGCATCAAGGTAGTTTTGCAAAGCAAAACATATACAGTAATTCCAGGTAGTATATGATAATGCATTCCATGGCACATTTTTCAATCTCACATTATAGAAAGATTTGATGTCCTGATGTACAGCTTTTGTTTTCTTCAAAGGCTACTTGAATAGACCCATCATTTTCTCCTGATAGGGAGAATATCTTTTTTCAAGTAATCATCTCTCTGTTTAGAAAGTTTATAATGGTCATAGTTTGACTAGGGAGAGAGTGATCTTCAGGAAAATTACCTATGAAGGTCAGTATAAGTGAAATTTTCATTTGGATAGTGAGAAGAATATGACATTACATATAGGAAAAAAACAGAATTCTTGGCAGTTGTTGTTGCAGACTCAACCAGAAGTTCTAGGTAGATTTTAGACTCAAACAATCTAGATTTATCATCATGATCATTATCATCATCATGTACCATGGGCTTAAATAGCACTTGTTCAAGGAAAGATTTCTAGTTATACAAAAATATTGCTCAAGAACAGAACTTTTCCAGGCTAAGGTTCTGCTCTTAAATGGAATTTTCCTTAAATTAGTTCTTAAATTGAAATCCCAAAAGTTACAAAACCATGTTACATCTATACATAAAATACATTTTGTTAAGTTAAAAGTCTGCTGATGTGCTTTTAGAACACAATAATCCTTGGCCTGTTTCATAAACTGGGCTAAACTCTGGATTTTTAGGGTAGGGTTGACAGAAAATAGCATAATTAACGGGGTGTACTACTTCAAAGCTCAAAAAAAAATTGTAATTCACCATATGGAATAAATCAGGCCATAGGTTCCTTTTCCTTGTATTTTGCTGCTAATCTGAGCAAAGAGAAAATGGTTGGCAAATGTTTAGTAAGAAAAAGGAAAAAAACTATAATGGCTTTGCTTCCATCTGTAACTCTCTGGGCTGCTTTGAAATGTTACAATCTACAGTATATATGGCATCTTAAACCTTTGTTTAACAGTGGCTTGCTGGATAAATAAAAAAATGATTGCATTTGTATATAGTGTTAAAATAAATCACACTGTCTTACCATGTTGAGTGAATAAGGTGAGCAGGGAGTTTTCCACACTTTTAGTGTACTTTTTTTTTGAAACACACAGGTACACAGTCTATGGCTTGAATGTTGGTTCCAGAGCCCTATTGCTAAAAACTGTATTTTTTAATGCAATAGTAGGAAAATTCTGAAATACACAGTTAAGCATTCACTATTAACTCTTTAAATAATATATTTCAATTGCATTTGAACTAAAACAGTTTTGGTCTTCTCCCATCTGCTTTTTAGAGTTCAGTCTTCAGTATGCTACAGAAAGCATGGTTTTGTTCCATCTAAAAGGGACAGTCCATTCCTATTTTTTTACAGAAATGAAGATGCTGGGTGTCACAGTATTGGATTACAAATGAACTATGCAAAAAAAAAAAAAACAACAAAAAAACTATAGGGTAGGTGATTTACATTAAAAGCCATCTGACAAGAGTGTAATTACTATGGCAGAATTAACATGGTAGAATTTGTTTAATTGATACGTGGTAAAAGGAAGAGTGCAGTGAAGAGTTATTAAAGAATGGAATAATTTCTTGTCTTGAACTTACAGCTAGTAAGGTAATGTATTACTTGTACATATAAAGACTGACAGGCAGAATTTAAAAAAATAAAGGACTTAAGACAGAAACATCATTGGGTATTATCCTATCTCTTCCATATCCCCTGTAAAATCTTTATACATGATAATGGATTTATGCAAATTTGTTCTTCTATGAAAAGGACAAAATGGCTGTCTATTGGTTGATATTCTGTATTAATTTGTAATGTTATCACAAAGTGTCTTGGGTTTTTCTCCCTTTAATCATAGCAAAATGGGCTCTATTCCTTAAAATATTCTTTACATAAAAGAAAAATGTCTTTCTCCTTATTTCTTTGGCGATTATTCTATTTAAGTGTTTGTTTTGGTTCCAGGAATATAGATAATATATTGCTCACATAGTGGCAATATTGATTTTTTTTAAAGATTCAAATGGATGTGATTTGAGATCTTCTGTTTCAATTCTCAACTATGAGTCTTAGAAAAAATAATTTTGTGTTTTTCCCCCAATTCTGGCTCCTTCTAATAATGTGGTAATATCATCAGATAGCATTTTATGACTCTCTCAGAGATACAAGCTGTAAGCCTGTCCTCTTATATATTACTCACCCTTGCACTAGACCATGTTGTATCTAGTATTGTTTTGGCTTATACGACATGAACCCAGTCAATTCTTTATTCAATAAATTATGGTTAACCCAATAATGGCTTAGCGTATTGTATGAAAGAGCAGTAGTCTATGGGACAAAAGCTAAATTTAATTCAGAAAAATGGTTTTGAGATTGTATGTACAGGTAGTCCTCCTTTATAGTGTCTGCTTCGTAGAGTAACCATTTAAAGTTATGACAGTGATGAAAAATAACTTTGTTATTAATCCTCCCATCTATGACCTTGACAGATCTATAAAGCAAAGGAAAGCTGAAGTAAATTAACACAGTTGTAGTTTCACTTAGTGACCGCTTTGCTTGATGATTGAATTGCTGGACCCAGTTGTGATGGTTAAGTTAGGATTACCTGTAATAGTGATTATCTCATCCAGGGATCTAATAGAATTATAGTTAAATTATCATTATAATCCATCTTTAAATGTAGGAAAAAGTTTGACTTTTCTGTTACCCTGATAACCATAGCCAGAAAAATCAAATTTCACTACATTTGTCACCAGCTTTTTATCCTTGGTCATACAGATGGGGAAATCTGGGGTTTTCATTTGAAAGGCAATTAGATTAGGGGAAACATTTAGAAATACTTAAACCTGACATACAACTGAGCAATTAAAGTTTAGAAACTGCTTAGGCATACATAAATAATCAGTATATTCAAATGTATGTTTTTAGGTTGTAAACCATCCAGAGTTGCCTTGTGGTGAGATGAGCAGTAAACACATTTAATAAATAAATAAACAAAAGAAATAAATATCCAACAACTGTTTCTGTAGTCTATCATGATCCACATCTAAGAAATTGTTGAGTTAGTGGCAGGCGACAGAGAGGTCAACAAAGTTTATTAAAGATTAACAATATTAACATTAATCCTTCACTTTGAAAGGAGTATTTCTTCTTTTTTTAAATTGTTCTTGTTTTGATAGAGTTACTCACGTGTGATCAAGTGACTTCAAGTGAAGTTTGCATTTATATGTTGTTATAAGAACTTACCTGTTGTAAGAATACAGCAATGTTTCAAATTTAAAAAAATAGAAATATTGGCTAGATCAGATAGTGATGGCACTTACTTTTGAAACTTCAGAAGCTGATCAAGAAATCTTTTATTCCCCCCCCCTTTCCTTTTAAACATCTTGATGCTTAAAATATCCTGGGCTTTGTGAAAAGTCAAGCCTCCTTTCCCTGTGCTTTCTTAGGGAATCTTGTGGTTGCACAATGTTGTGTTCTTACCAGGTCATTCAAGGAACTAGCAATAGCAGTTAGACTTATATACCGCTTCATAGTGCTTTACAGCCCTCTCAAAGTGGTTTACAGAATCAGCATATTGCCCCCAACAATCTGGGTCCTCTTTTTACTGACCTTGGAAGGATGGAAGGTTGAGTCAACCTTGAGCCAGTCAGGATCAAACTCCTGGCAATGAGCAGAGTTAGCCTGCAACACTGCATTCTAACCACTGTGCCACCATGGCTCTTACTAGAAATACAAAGAAAGATATATTTCTTTCTACAAATGCAGTGGTCCTGTCAATATACTAAACTTTCAAAGACATAAAATAAATAGGGCCACTTTATAACATTTTGAAAATGTAATTCATCCATTCCCACTAGTTTTTTCTACAAGATATGAGTTCTAGCTGGGCTGCATTGTACTTTGTTTTATGATCACAATGAATCCACTAGCCATGAAACATTCAAATAGGCACCCTGAAGCAGTGGTGGAATTCAAATATGTGAACAACCGGTTCTCTGTATGGATGCTGCTTCTGGAAGTCCATTCTGGGCCTGGGCAACAAAAAAGTAGCTACGGTTCTGTCAAACTGGCTGAATCCCATCACTGCCCTGAAGGTTCTTTAATTCCACTTTTGGTTAGAGCAGCAGAGCATCTAATCAACGGATGGAGCAGTAGCTCAACTTACATAAGGTATCAATTGTATCTGATGCAGATTCATACTTAACATGAATTCCACTCCTACTTAACATCAGTGTTTTTTTTGTAAAAAAAATGTGCTGGAACTCATGCACAGCTCCGGCTCTAGTCAAAAGCCCTTTATGGAGCGGGGGGAGGAGGAGGAGAAGAAGCCACTTTAGGGAGCTTCCGAGGCACAGATCACGTAAGCAGCGTCAGCTGATGGTTGCTGCAGCTTTTGAGAAGGCACTGGTTCGGAGCCAGCATGTCTTCTACCACCTCGTCTTCCTCCGCCTCTGATGATACAGAGGTTTCCTCTGGAACCAGAGTGACCAAGGCGTCAGCGGCACTGCTGCTTTGGGAGCGCGCCTGGTCCCTTGAAGAGATTCGCTCCAGGAGTCAGTCCTGGTCCCTGGTGGCCAACATGGGCTGAGGACAGGCAGTGGCGGCGGGGGGAGCCCCATGAACCAAGGCAGAGAAGAGGGTCTAGTTTCAGGGCCGTGGAAGTGTTTCAGGGTTGACCTTCGATGCCCCCAATTTCCCCGGGCAACTTCCTTTCACTGAGCCAGAGCTTTACTCGCGCTGGTAGCTTAGAAGGAACCAGTTCTTCTGTTCAAAAAAAGGTGCCGGAATGCTGTTCCATATGTTCTATGACAAAAAAAAGCACTCTTTAACACAAGTTCCATGGAGAAATGGCTGCATGGAAATTTTTATTGATGCTTCCTGCTCTTGGCAACTTTGTGGGCTGCCTGAAAAACTCAGAGGAAGAGTTGTTGTTATTCCTGAAAAGCATGGGCAGCTCTTGTATCTTAATATACTAAAAGGTCAATAAGTTACATCTGTCTCCCATTCTCTTCCCTTACATTGCCACTTCTTATCATTTAAAGCTTTTGATACTTTCCAAAATAATATATAAAATAACAAATGCTAAATAAATAAATAAAATCCGCAGTTGTTGCAACAAATGTCAAAGATATCTATACTGTGCTGTTTTGATTTTCCCTCTGATGTTTACCGTTAAGGATGGTACAACTGACACCAGATTTTAAAGGTAAATACCCCACCTTAAGTGGTTTGAGATACAGGTAGTCTTCATTAAGTGATCACAACTAGGACCCACAACTTAATCCAGGGGTCTTCAAACTTGGCCCTTTTATGACTTGTGGACCAACTCCCAGAATTCCTCAGCCAGTGTGCCTGGCTGAGGAATTCTAGAGTTGAGGTCCACTAGTCATAAAAGGGTCAAGTTTGAAGACTCTGACTTAATCATTAAGTGAAGTGAACAGTAAGTGAAACTGTGACTATACCTGTGATCTTACATCAGCTTTCCTTTGCTTCACAGAAGGTCATACAAATGAGAATTGATCACAGTTACTTTTTTATCACCTTAGCAATGATGAATGGTCGCCAAACAAGGCAGTCATTAAACAAGGACTACCTGTAAGTTCAGATCACCTCTACAATCATAAAGTTCAATGTAGGATGAAGGAACAAGGCCACATGATAAGGAGTAATTTATCAAATGGCCAAAGATTAAAATAATCTTTAATGTTTAATTTCCACAAAAATGCAAATATATGTATTTTTATATGCACATTCCAGTCTGATATGTATTTTTCCTTACCAAGGTTGGAGTTTAGGTTTATTTGACTTTTGTTTGTGATTACAAATATATAAACCATGGGAGCGGGATCACAAAAAGTCAAATGACAGTCGTGACCATGTGCTCAAAGTCTTGCCATTTTTTTCATATGTTGCATGTAAAAAGAGATCAGGCTTCAGCCCCACAATCATAGTTACATCCTATTTTTTAAAAAACTCCTTTCAGCTGCTTCTGTTATAAAACATAATGATCGGTTTTATGTGCCGGTTTGGCACAATATGTAAATCCACCCAATACAACATTATCATCTTGTGTTCTTGAGCACTAGGTTAGGTTTAAAAGTCTAGGGTAAGAATATTGTGTAAACCTGTTTATAATGGCCTGCACATACTATAAACCATTGTTTGCAAACAAAATGTTTAAGTTTTATATTACAATTTAGCTCAGTGCGATAATTGAAATTATCTTGTAAAATATTGGGATTAGACTTCTAATTAGCATGAAGTAAGCATCAATAGTATTGTTAGCTATGGTTATTAAACTTTCTTCTGTGGTTTGAAACTGTCCATGTTCCTGCTTAAATTACTAAACTCTTTTCTCCATAACCTCATTAAATATGAAAACATATGATTTGATACTGGTGAGCAGCTCTTGAGAATTGTTCACAAAATATCACAGACAAGAGCATTTGAAGTCAGTTCAGCTGAGAAGTTCACACCTCATTTTGGCATTAAAAGACCTATTATTTTAAAACAGAACGCTTTGTAACTGTATCAGAAATTTCTGAAAAATTAAAATGAATTGCATTGTAAATATGAATCAAATATCCAGTTGGTGCAAATTGTATGTAATGTAGCCAAAACCCAACAGCAAAGGGGATTTCCAAGTATATGTTCTGTTCCTTTGTTTGATTTGCCCACTGGTTGCAGACAAAGTACTGTGTGAGTTATTTCATAATCAGAATGCCTCACCTTGGCGCTAAGAGAAATTTAACTTTAAGTTCCATACAGCAATATAGTTTATTGTATCACTACCTGTAAAAGAGAAATAAAATATAAACATGTATAGATCAATAGAAATGCACACAATAATGCACCTTGTGTGAAGACTTTTTAAAATGGAAAATCATGATGAAATGGATTTAATACTGGAAAGGAAGTGACTTGAGCTAAATCTACGGTAATAGCATCCTCTCACCCAAGACATTAGCAAACATTGTGGACAAGCACAAAATGCTGTCTTTCAACATTTTATATTTATTGGACTACAATTCTATACACATTTGCTTATAAGTTATAAATTCATATGAACATTTACAGAAAATTCAAATGAAATTCAAGCTGTCCAGACTCGCTTGAAAGAGTGGCATTTAAATTTAATCAATCAATCACTCACTTTGTATGGATATGTTCTCCATATTTTTCATTTTATTTTCCAGGCTTGATTTGTGTCTCTGTATGTGAATGCCTTAAAACACTGAAGTAAAAGAACAAGAAATACTTTAATAATCAGAATAGCAATTATATTTAAATGTTAAATTATAAATAGGGTCCCAAAAGTCAATATGGCAATTATAACCATTTGAGTGAAATCCTCCCCTTTTTTACAAGCATGTAAAAAGGAAGAAGCTTTTTAATCATGTAGTCACAGCTCTCATCTTGGTTTTTTTGACACCCTCTTCCTCCGCTGTAGACATTCTTAATTGAAACATTTAGTGATCAGGACTTATTTCTAAGTAAACCAACTGGGATTTTGCCAATGGACAAAGGCACTGATCATTTTAATGAAGAAATTGTGTCAATGAAATAGTTTTTTCTGATTAAAATAAATGCAAATATATATTTTTTTTTTATTGAAAATTTTTAAATTTTTACAAAAACAAATCCCCTTCCCATACCCCCCCCCAACCCTACCTCACCCCCCTCCTCCCCAACCTCCCAAACCCTCCCCTAGACTTCCCAGAGCTGAATACAGGCTTAATTGAGAAAAAAACTTAAAACAATTTTAAAACCTAAACAAATTTAAATACAATCATCATTCTATATAAACTCCCTCCAAAAACGCAAATTTAAACATTACTTTCTTTGAATATCTATAGCTATAATGTAAAATCTAATTTCTCCCTCTTTCTTTATCCTAATACAAAAAAATAAACATATAAACCATTAAAACTAAATACTCTTAGAGAACTTAAAGTAAATACATATTTCCTTCAATCTTCATAATCTTCTCACCTATCCAAAAAAAAAAAAACTTAAAAATCCTAAACAAATCTAGACACATTTAGTTAAACAAATTATTTTCTCTTAAAAATATTAATAATAATATTTAAAAGCTTGAAACACTTTTAAATCCTAACAAATCTAAATACAATCATCATTCTATATAAACTTTCTCCAAAAACACAGATTTAAGCATTACTTTCTTTCCTAAACAAATCTAGACATTTAATTAAACAAATTATTTTCTCTTAGAAATATTAATAATAATATTTAAAAACCAAATTTAAGCATTACTTGAAACTTAAACAAATTATACTCCCTTCGAAACACAAATTTATTAGAATCCCCTCACTGAAATAAACAAATTATAATCCCTTCAAAACACAGGATTAAACAATATTATCATTAAAGGTTTAAAACTTAAAACTGAAATATATTATTATCCCAAAACACATATTTAGACATTACATAAGACATTTTCCAAAAACGATATAAGTTTTACTTCTCCCACAATCTCAATAGTAAACTACTTGTCTAAAGTTCTCATTCAATGTCCATAATTTTCTGTCCAATAACCAGTTGCACCCACTATAAACACAAACTTCTTATCTAAAATTTTCATTCAATATCCCTAATCTTCTGTCTAATAGCCAGTTGCATCTACTATAAGCACAATCCATATTGGTCTCTCTTGCCCGCAAGCATCGAAAAAAATGCGTGGAATTCTGCCCTTGAAGATCGCTCCAAAGAGTTTGTAAGTCCTGAGTGACCCACCAGCTCAGGAATCAGTACCTGTGAAACTTCCTCAACCTCCTTCTTCTGTTGGTCTTTCTCTTTACATTTCTATGTTACTTTTTCTTTACATTTATATGTTGCACAAGTCTCAGGGACCGATACCTGTAAAACTTCCTCAGTGAATTCCTCCTTGTGTTGATCTTCACAGGTGTAAGTTGTACAAGTTATCCTCTGCCCGTTCCTCTCTTGTTGGTGCCCCTCAAGCTGAAATTTCCCAATTTCGATTTCAGGCAGCAATTCCACCCTTGAAGATTGCTCCAAAGACTTTGTAGGTCTAACTTCTCCCAGAGCCCCCTTGAAGATTGCTCCAAAGACTTTGTAGGTCCAACATCTCCCAGAGATTCAGAGACCGCTGAATATGAAACTTCCTTAACCTTCTTCTGTTGCTGCTTTTCTTTGGAGTTATGTGCTACACAAGTTGTCTTCTGCTCCTCAATCTGGACTTGTTGAGACCTAATAGATGGCGATGCACAGACCCCCAGGACCGAAGTATAAAAATCTTTTGCTTGAGAAACAGTATTAAGTCTATGACATGTCCCCAGGTAGTTCACCACCATTCCAGTCGGAATATCCCATCTGAATAGAATTTTTCTCTTTTTAAGTTCATTTACTAGAAAAGCAAACTCCTTTCTTCTTCTTCAAATTTTAGATGGGATCTCCTTAAAAATTATGACATCTTGTGAAGCAATTTGAAATCTCTTCTTATAATAGGCTTGCACAATTTGATTGCGTAAGGATCTTTTACCAAAGTAAATTACCACATCTCTTGGCAGATTCTTCTGTGCTGCCACCACAGAGTTAACCCTAAATAATTTTTCAATTTCACTAAGTATTCCCTCTTTTTCTTTATTCAAAATCAATGCAAAGTCCTTTGCAACCATTTCTTTCAAATCTTCTTGCAAAGACTCTTCCAGGCCTCTGATTCTTAAGGCATATTCCATTTTTCCATATTGAAGCATAAGAATCTCATTTTCCATTTCTTTTTCCATACTTTCAATTTTCCCCTCCATTATGTCCACTTTTTCAGCTACCTCTTCCACATGGGAGTTCACCTTTTAAAGAACAGAAGCAACTCCTTCTAAAGCCAAAACAAAATCTTGTCTCAAGATCTTATTATTTTCCTCTAAAATCTTTTTCATTTCTGCCCTAATTTGAATTATAACATCTCCCATCATGTTTTGCAAATCCTTCATAGTTATTAGCTGACCCCCAGAAGAGGGTGAAACTGTTGATTTAGAATCTGTAGAAATCCCTGGACGCTTTGGAGCCATCTTAAAGAAAAACCTTTAGCCCTTCTTAAAAAATTATAAAAATTCCTTCAAACATCATAACTCCCTCCAAGGAAGGTCATTATAATAAAAAGAAAAAAGGGAAAAGAAAAAAAAAAGGAAGAGAAAAAGAATTTAAAAAAGCTTTACTCCTTCTTAAAAATTGCAAAAAATTAAACAGAAAAAAGTCCTTCAAAAAAGAGTCATTACAATAAAAAGAAGGGAGAAGAAAAAAAAAATAATAATAATTAAATAGAAAAAGTCCGTTCCAAAAAAAAAATACTTAGAGATACCAAAAACAACCATTCCAATCATAAGAAAATAAAAAGGGAAAGGGAAAGAAAAGAAAAAGAAACACCAAAAAGCCTGCCGGTCAGCATTCTAACTTCAAAAAAAAAAAAAAAAAAACACCGAGAGATTTGCTGATCGCCATTTTACTTTCCCTTTCAACAAAGAAAAAAAAAATAAAAAGAGAGAATAAAAATAGAAGCAAGTCTTAAAACTTAAAATCCAAATAAATCAAAGAAAGCAAAAACTAAATCCTCTACTCAGCTCTGTCCGTTTATAAAAAAAACTCACCAGTTCTCTTTAAGCACGGAGGTGTTTGCAACGGCTCGTTTTGTCCCTGAGGACAAAAACAGCTGGGAAGCGGAGACAAGTCTGAACTCCGTGGGAGCACTCCTTTCACCCCCCCCCCCAAAAAACTTGGGGGGTGCAAAAGAGGCTCTACCACTATTCAGACACTCTCTACCCCCCCCTTTGCCCGGGAGGGGGATTTTGAACCGCTGAACAGCTGGTGTCTGCTGTTCATAGCGGTTCTTACACTTACCCAGGAGAGACGGCTACAAAGTAGCCGCCATCGCGCGCGCAAAATCCACCGGAAGTCAATAAATGCAAATATTTTTGTGACTAGAATGCTTGTTCTATTTTAAACCAGACTGAAAAATATATCCTGCTTAGTTAATGTTAATAAAACAGATTTTTTAAATGAAAACAAGATTGTAAAAGATGCAGCTTATCAAAGACGTTAATTTTCAATTTACTTTCTTGATGAAATAATTTGAACCTCCTACAAGTAAAATAATAGTTTCACAAGGACATTCAAAAGTACAGCTGTTTTACTATTAAATTCTTGTATTACTGTGTTTTTTATGTTTCCCCTTTACATCCAGAAAGAAAAATCAATAAAAAATGAAATAAATTCACTTTTAATTTAGTACCAGCATGCATACCAATGATTGTGGTTTAAACTTCAGTGCTTTGATTAAATGTTCAACCACTGTAAACTTTCTGTACTTATGTGGTAACTAACAAACTATTGTAGCTGAGTGTCAAGTACAGCAAACAAATTCATCTTGGCTCAATCTTCTCTTTAAGAAGGGAAGTTATTTTTAGTTCTGTATTTAAGCAGTTGTGTGTTGTTCAATAAATTGAAAAAAAGTCTATGTATTTTTGTAGAAACACTTTCAATTATTGGCCATATCTACAATTAGCAGAATAATTTATGTAATCACTAAAATGATTAGAACATTTTAACACGGTTGAATTATCAATATATCACGCACTATCACTGTAATACCTTATATCAATATTTTGGTATGTATGTGTGTATATGTATGTGTATATGTGTGTGTGTATGTAAGAGAGAGATTTTCGGGGGGAGGGTATATTTTCCACTTACTTCCGGCACGACAGGCCCGCCCAGCCAGCCCACTTCTTTTGTGGCCAAAGGATCAGCTTCATTCTGCAGCTGAGAATGAAGCTCCAGCTTGCATTTCGCAGTCAAAGCCCTTTCCGGAAGGCCACTGCAGCCGAGAACCGACTATGGTTTCAATCTATAGCTTGGTTCTCAGCTTTGGGATGCAGTTCTGACATGTCCTCATAAGAGTTAAAAGAACTTCTTCACCTCCTCTATTCTTGTCAATTAGGTTTACTTTGGCTAAGCCCCAGAACTGCAGAATGAGATGTGTTAGATGTTGTATTTTAAAAGAACTTTAACTCTCCTGTTTAAATGAACAATTACTTTTTAGCAAATACTTAATGAAAAACAAATATTCAGCTACTGGTCCTGATTTCAAGAACACACCTGCTAAGGGATATATTTGTAACTTAAAAGTAGTGTTACGTGTGTTATATGAAAATCTTCAAAATTATGTTTTACTCAGTTTTGGCAGAAGAAACCTAAGTACTTCAGAACTGAAAAATTAAGATTTTTAATGGACATTTTAGACATTTTGTGCATTGTTATCCCCATATAAAACAAAGCACAGAATTGTGAATGAATATTTGAAGAAAGATACCCACATACCCCAACCCAAACCAAAGTGATTATCTAATTAACAACAGTTAGTTCACTTTTTTTATTTTAAGCATACCTTTTAATCCAGCATTCTCTAAATATGTTGGAACTACATCTCCCAGAATTCTCCAGCAATATATTTGGAAGGGGTTAGATGAATAAAGTTAGACCATTATCAAATCAGTGAACAGAACCATGACATTGAATGTGCTATCTAGAAATCCAGTGGTATAAGTGTCAGCAATACACTATATGCCATGCAGCTAATAATGTCATCATCCACCATGTCAATGGCTTCATTGATTATTCACCTTTCTGTCTCCCCTCTGTTCCCACCTTATCTTCTGTTGCTTTTGCCACTACCTCACTGAGTGAAATTGAATTGAAAAAAGTAGATCAGTAACAATTTCTCCTTCAAAGCTAATAGCAGACATAGTGGAGCGCAGGCAAAGATTCAGACAACAATGAGGACAAACATTAAATCTTTCCACAGCATAATATACTCTGGATTACAAAGAAAAGTTATGAGTGGATCCACAATGGAGGAAAAGCCTTGTCTGCATACAACAGTTCCTATTAATCTTGGAAAGAGCAACAAGTAGGGAATTATATAATGAATTTACACTGGTTTGGTAACTAGGAGAAAACCAAGCCTGACTTTCAGTATTTGTTGGGTTCTGTTCCATTCTGAAAACTGTAATTTCCAAACTGTGACAAGAAGGAAAGGAAAATTATAAAAAATGTAGATATATATTTGGGGGGTATTTGCAGCTGACTGTAAAGGCAGAACTTGGATTTCTGTGGGATAATCAAGTTTTAGTCTTCAATATCATTTCAAAGCTCTTCTAAAACTATCAGTTTAGATTTCTGGAAAAAAAGGCAATTTATTTTACAAACTTCTGTTGGGAAGTGGGGAGGGGAGAGGTTATATTCCAGAATAAGCAGAGGCTAAAAAAAGGTTGGGGAGAATGTATCACTCATCATTTGAGAAGAGGGAGTTACCCTTTCTCCATGTGCCCTCTCTAAACAGTATCCCTTTGGCTCTCAGGAATCAATGGAATCTATCTTTGATGGAGCTGAAAAGACATTTCTCCCACTCATTTCTATTTTCTGGTCAATGCACTCACTTTAATTGCTGGCACAACTAATCTAACATGTCACTAACAATCTGGAGGAGGAAATCAACTATTTTGCCCTTGTGATCTATTATACATTATACGTCTTCTGTTCTTTGTCTTGCCAGTGGACTACTAAGTAAATGTTTATATACTATTATGTCAAACTATATTCTGAAGAATTGTGTAAGAGCTGGAACATTCATTATAAATGTATAATTGATCTCTTCCATAAAAGCAAATATAACACCTTAAATAATTCTAGCATTTTGTTTACATTCTTCCTTATAAAAAGATAGATCCATGCATATCACAGTTAATGTCAACTCCATCAGGAACACCAGACCAAGAAATCAATTCCACAGAAAGGCTACTTTTGAGAGGGGCTATAATAACAAAAGAATTTTGGGACTTCCGGTGGATTTTGCGCGCGCGATGGCGGCTACTTTGTAGCCGTCTCTCCTGGGTAAGTGTAAGAACCGCTATGAACAGCAGACACCAGCTGTTCAGCGGTTCAAAATCCCCCTCCCGGGCAAAGGGGGGGGGTAGAGAGTGTCTGAATAGTGGTAGAGCCTCTTTTGCACCCCCCAAGTTTTTTTGGGGGGGGGTGAAAGGAGTGCTCCCACGGAGTTCAGACTTGTCTCCGCTTCCCAGCTGTTTTTGTCCTCAGGGACAAAACGAGCCGTTGCAAACACCTCCGTGCTTAAAGAGAACTGGTGAGTTTTTTTTTATAAACGGACAGAGCTGAGTAGAGGATTTAGTTTTTGCTTTCTTTGATTTATTTGGATTTTAAGTTTTAAGACTTGCTTCTATTTTTATTCTCTCTTTTTATTTTTTTTTTCTTTGTTGAAAGGGAAAGTAAAATAGCGATCGGCAAATCTCTCGGTGTTTTTTTTTTTTTTTTTGAAGTTAGAATGCTGACCGGCAGGCTTTTTGGTGTTTCTTTTTCTTTCCTTTCCCTTTCCCTTTTTATTTTCTTATGATTGGAATGGTTGTTTTTGGTATCTCTAAGTATTTTTTTTTTGGAACGGACTTTTTCTATTTAATTATTATTATTTTTTTTTCTTCTCCCTTCTTTTTATTGTAATGACTCTTTTTTGAAGGACTTTTTTCTGTTTAATTTTTTGCAATTTTTAAGAAGGAGTAAAGCTTTTTTTAATTCTTTTTCTCTTCCTTTTTTTTTTCTTTTCCCTTTTTTCTTTTTATTATAATGACCTTCTTTGGAGGGAGTTATGATTTTTGAAGGAATTTTTATAATTTTTTAAGAAGGGCTAAAGGTTTTTCTTTAAGATGGCTCCAAAGCGTCCAGGGATTTCTACAGCTTCTAAATCAACAGTTTCACCCTCTTCTGGGGGTCAGCTAATAACTATGAAGGATTTGCAAAACATGATGGGAGATGTTATAATTCAAATTAGGGCAGAAATGAAAAAGATTTTAGAGGAAAATAATAAGATCTTGAGACAAGATTTTGTTTTGGCTTTAGAAGGAGTTGCTTCTGTTCTTGAAAAGGTGAACTCCCATGTGGAAGAGGTAGCTGAAAAAGTGGACATAATGGAGGGGAAAATTGAAAGTATGGAAAAAGAAATGGAAAATGAGATTCTTATGCTTCAATATGGACAAATGGAATATGCCTTAAGAATCAGAGGCCTGGAAGAGTCTTTGCAAGAAGATTTGAAAGAAATGGTTGCAAAGGACTTTGCATTGATTTTGAATAAAGAAAAAGAGGGAATACTTAGTGAAATTGAAAAATTATTTAGGGTTAACTCTGTGGTGGCAGCACAGAAGAATCTGCCAAGAGATGTGGTAATTTACTTTGGTAAAAGATCCTTACGCAATCAAATTGTGCAAGCCTATTATAAGAAGAGATTTCAAATTGCTTCACAAGATGTCATAATTTTTAAGGAGATCCCATCTAAAATTTTAAGAAGAAGAAAGGAGTTTGCTTTTCTAGTAAATGAACTTAAAAAGAGAAAAATTCTATTCAGATGGGATATTCCGACTGGAATGGTGGTGAACTACCTGGGGACATGTCATAGACTTAATACTGTTTCTCAAGCAAAAGATTTTTATACTTCGGTCCTGGGGGTATGTGCATCGCCATCTATTAGGTCTCAACAAGTCCAGATTGAGGAGCAGAAGACAACTTGTGTAGCACATAACTCCAAAGAAAAGCAGCAACAGAAGAAGGTTAAGGAAGTTTCATATTCAGCGGTCTCTGAATCTCTGGGAGATGTTGGACCTACAAAGTCTTTGGAGCAATCTTCAAGGGTGGCTCTGGGAGAAGTTAGACCTACAAAGTTTTTGGAGCAATCTTCAAGGGTGGAATTGCTGCCTGAAATCGAAATTGGGAAATTTCAGCTTGAGGGGCACCAACAAGAGAGGAACGGGCAGAGGATAACTTGTACAACTTACAACTGTGAAGATCAACACAAGGAGGAATTCACTGAGGAAGTTTTACAGGTATCGGTCCCTGAGACTTGTGCAACATATAAATGTAAAGAAAAAGTAACATATAAATGTAAAGAGAAAGACCAACAGAAGAAGGAGGTTGAGGAAGTTTCACAGGTACTGATTCCTGAGCTGGTGGGTCAACCAGGACTTACAAACTCTTTGGAGCGATCTTCAAGGGCAGAATTCCACGCATTTTTTTCGATGCTTGCGGGCAAGAGAGACCAATATGGATTGTGCTTATAGTAGATGCAACTGGCTATTAGACAGAAGATTATGGATATTGAATGAAAATTTTAGATAAGAAGTTTGTGTTTATAGTGGGTGCAACTGGTTATTGGACAGAAAATTATGGACATTGAATGAGAACTTTAGACAAGAAGTTTACTATTGAGATTGTGGGAGAAGTAAAACTTATATCGTTTTTGGAAAATGTCTTATGTAATGTCTAAATATGTGTTTTGGGATAATAATATATTTCAGTTTTAAGTTTTAAACCTTTAATGATAATATTGTTTAAACCTGTGTTTTGAAGGGATTATAATTTGTTTATTTCAGTGAGGGGATTCTAATAAATTTGTGTTTCGAAGGGAGTATAATTTGTTTAAGTTTCAAGTAATGCTTAAATTTGGTTTTTAAATATTATTATTAATATTTCTAAGAGAAAATAATTTGTTTAATTAAATGTCTAGATTTGTTTAGGAAAGAAAGTAATGCTTAAATCTGTGTTTTTGGAGAAAGTTTATATAGAATGATGATTGTATTTAGATTTGTTTAGGATTTAAAAGTGTTTCAAGCTTTTAAATATTATTATTAATATTTTTAAGAGAAAATAATTTGTTTAACTAAATGTGTCTAGATTTGTTTAGGATTTTTAAGTTTTTTTTGTTTTTTTTTTGGATAGGTGAGAAGATTATGAAGATTGAAGGAAATATGTATTTACTTTAAGTTTTCTAAGAGTATTTAGTTTTAATGGTACAACAAAGGTTTATATGTTTATTTTTTTGTATTAGGATAAAGAAAGAGGGAGAAATTAGATTTTACATTATAGCTATAGATATTCAAAGAAAGTAATGTTTAAATTTGCGTTTTTGGAGGGAGTTTATATAGAATGATGATTGTATTTAAATTTGTTTAGGTTTTAAAAGTGTTTTAAGTTTTTTTCTCAATTAAGCCTGTATTCAGCTCTGGGAAGTCTAGGGGAGGGTTTGGGAGGTTGGGGAGGAGGGGGGTGAGGTAGGGTTGGGGGGGGGTATGGGAAGGGGATTTGTTTTTGTAAAAATTTAAAAATTTTCAATTAAAAAAAAAAAATATTTGCATTTATTTTAATCAGAAAAAACTATTTCATTGACACAATTTCTTCATTAAAATGATCAGTGCCTTTGTCCATTGGCAAAATCCCAGTTGGTTTACTTAGAAATAAGTCCTGATCACTAAATGTTTCAATTAAGAATGTCTACAGCGGAGGAAGAGGGTGTCAAAAAAACCAAGATGAGAGCTGTGACTACATGATTAAAAAGCTTCTTCCTTTTTACATGCTTGTAAAAAAGGGGAGGATTTCACTCAAATGGTTATAATTGCCATATTGACTTTTGGGACCCTATTTATAATTTAACATTTAAATATAATTGCTATTCTGATTATTAAAGTATTTCTTGTTCTTTTACTTCAGTGTTTTAAGGCATTCACATACAGAGACACAAATCAAGCCTGGAAAATAAAATGAAAAATATGGAGAACATATCCATACAAAGTGAGTGATTGATTGATTAAATTTAAATGCCACTCTTTCAAGCGAGTCTGGACAGCTTGAATTTCATTTGAATTTTCTGTAAATGTTCATATGAATTTATAACTTATAAGCAAATGTGTATAGAATTGTAGTCCAATAAATATAAAATGTTGAAAGACAGCATTTTGTGCTTGTCCACAATGTTTGCTAATGTCTTGGGTGAGAGGATGCTATTACCGTAGATTTAGCTCAAGTCACTTCCTTTCCAGTATTAAATCCATTTCATCATGATTTTCCATTTTAAAAAGTCTTCACACAAGGTGCATTATTGTGTGCATTTCTATTGATCTATACATGTTTATATTTTATTTCTCTTTTACAGGTAGTGATACAATAAACTATATTGCTGTATGGAACTTAAAGTTAAATTTCTCTTAGCGCCAAGGTGAGGCATTCTGATTATGAAATAACTCACACAGTACTTTGTCTGCAACCAGTGGGCAAATCAAACAAAGGAACAGAACATATACTTGGAAATCCCCTTTGCTGTTGGGTTTTGGCTACATTACATACAATTTGCACCAACTGGATATTTGATTCATATTTACAATGCAATTCATTTTAATTTTTCAGAAATTTCTGATACAGTTACAAAGCGTTCTGTTTTAAAATAATAGGTCTTTTAATGCCAAAATGAGGTGTGAACTTCTCAGCTGAACTGACTTCAAATGCTCTTGTCTGTGATATTTTGTGAACAATTCTCAAGAGCTGCTCACCAGTATCAAATCATATGTTTTCATATTTAATGAGGTTATGGAGAAAAGAGTTTAGTAATTTAAGGGGATTTGTTTTTGTAAAAATTTAAAAATTTTCAATAAAAAAAAAAAAATAACAAAAGAATTTTGTAAGTCTATTTGTGCTGCACTGTTTCCCTTTTCTTCATAGTTTTGTGAATTAAGGAGGTATCCATCTGAGCCTCTTTGGCATATAATTGGTTTCTTGTGGACCTAAAATACCTAAAATACCAACACCTTGTCACTTTAATAATGGATCTTTCACATCTCCATCAAGGTCATTTTCCTTATTCTGTACAGTTGATATCCTTTTGATGTCAATGAAAATATAAGCAATTTTGTGAAACCGAGAAAACAACACAGAAAAAGATAATAGCAAATCACCTCCACGATACCCAAAAATATTTTATTTCATTACTTAATTAAGATTAATTAATCTATTTACACAGCAGTCCAACTTGCAGATCAAGACTCTGGGCAACTAAAGTAGAATTAAAACCAATAGAAAATAAAACAAAACAAATGTTAAGGCCAGATCACAGTCATTCAATATCAGACCATTAATATAGGTCCATCTCATATTGGTTTGTGCATCCTATTCCATATATCTGAAATAGATTGTGATTTATTAAATCCTAAGTGATTTTTTTTAGTATTTACAATGCCATAAAATTATTTGCTATTTTTCATCCCAAAAACTAACAGAACTATTCTGTTAGAAAGAACTAACTTGCTTATTTACATTTTCATACACATATTTAGCATACTTACGTACACAGACCATCCACTTCAACAAGGACTCAAGGTGATTTATAATCAGAAGCAACAGACCAAGAAAAACAACATTTCAACTATCAGTTTATTTCTTCTTGATAGCACTGTTTTGGGTTCTTTTAAGAAGAATGTTTAAAAATCTCTTTCATATCAAGTTCAATTCCCATAAAGTTTTCTTGCCAATTATAGAAAAGTGATTTTCCATTGTCTTCTTTTGGGGCATCCAAATGTTAACCTGCCTTATTTTTGTGCCCAAAATCATCTGCTGAGATATGAAAAGAAAAGTAATATATTATTTAAAAATAATATTAATTTAAGCCATTTTAATTCTTTAGTTGTTCTCAACCTTTTCACCATGGGTCCCCTTTAAATACCATTTGTGGTCATGACCATGGCCATGGACTACTAAGACTTAACTCAAGATTTGAATCATAACATTTTCTTCAAGCCTTTGCAGACCCCCTGTAATGATTTTGCAGATCCGAGGGGTCTGCAGGCCACAATTGAGAATCACTGCTTTAATTCTTTCCTCAAAACTCATTCCTGTTCCAAACTGTTTCCTTGATGGCTATAATCTCATCTTTCCATGATTTCCCCACCCCCCATATTCATGTCATTGTTCTTTGAGAAAATCCAATTTGGCCACAACTGTCCTAGCACTTTTGTTGATACACACAATTCTGGCCATGAAATTTATAGATTTTTATAAAGGCATTCAACAATGTGAGTAGCAAAAGCAGCAGCAGTAGTTGGAGTAAAGCAGCACTTGAAGAAATCAGGTCAAAGTTTGCCAAATCTTGTTATGTTTGGAGAACTCATGATTAAAGGCCAACTATTTCTAATTTAATACCCATTTTGCTGACCAGATTGGTCCCGAGTGTTTCTTTAAATAGCTATGTGAATAAACTTGAGGGCAATGACAAATCTCAATTTCCCCAAATATTGTTTGAGAGCATGAAGTAAATATTGAAAATAAGACATTAATAGCTAAGAGTTTGAACAGGTGTCTGACGCAAGGGGAACTTAAGAACCGATTCTGGTACATCTACTGTGTCACAAGAAACACACGGGCTTCTGAATAGTGCTTCAATAGCCGCAAACATCCAATCTTTGGGGCAGGGTTATCTGCAGAGGGAGGCTAAAAAAAAAAGTCAGCATGTCAGCTGCAACTACACAATTCAACCTTAACCCATGTTATAGGGGAGAGCTATTTTGACAAATGGTGCAAATGCCAAGAACCAGATAACAGAAAGGGCCTTCACAAACTCCCTCAATTTGATTCTCATCTGGCTTATTGTTAGTTCAATGAGTCTTTATTTTGCTTAGGAGACAACATTGAAGTTCACCTTTCTTTCCCTTTGCAAGATGAGGTTTAGATAGCAGTGTGGCCTTCCTTTGTCATGGGCCTCTTGATAACCCTAGCTTTTACTTCAAATATAATTAATGTCACCATTCACTAAAAGCATTTGATTATTTTTAATGGGATGTTTGGCAACTGAGTATCCTTTTCACGATCTATTTATTTTCAAGAGTCAATCCTGCAACAATTCTGTCACTTAAAAATTATTATTCTAATAATGGTTTGAACACAGATTTATTTTCCTTGGTTCTTTAAATTATTTGAGCCTATTTTGCACCAAAATATTTAATTTTTTGTCATTTTATTTTCTGGATCTAGTTTGCTTATTTAGACAGGCTCCTAATTTATCTCCCAATAGTTTTATGAAATGAGTTTGATTGTAAAAACATAATCGGCTCAAAGAATTTCACATCAATTCCATTGTTAAATAAGTATTTGAACTCTGGTTTTACAACAAGTTCATAATTGTAGTTCAGCAGTAGCAAAAAGCTATCTCTCAAAGTTGGGGCTTTTTTTTGAAAACATTTTACTTCTCATCCAAGAAGTTTCTTTAGTTCTGACTGAATGCCATTTAGACATTCAACATTCAACAACAAAAGCTAGTTGTTGAACAATGTAGTTTTTTTCCTACCATTGAAACCTCACATATTCATTATCTAAATATTTTAATATTCCAGAAGTGGGCAATTAAGAGTTGTTTTGAATAAGAACTCAAAGTGCTATATAGTTATCTAAAAAAACAAGATGGAACTGTGATTAATGTTAAA
The DNA here is from genome assembly GCF_016545835.1 of Crotalus tigris. Taxonomy (NCBI): domain Eukaryota; kingdom Metazoa; phylum Chordata; class Lepidosauria; order Squamata; family Viperidae; genus Crotalus; species Crotalus tigris. The sequence goes on from NW_024096482.1 coordinate 1,789,760, forward strand.
GGAAAATGAGATTCCGAATATGATGTTCAAATATGTGTTTCAGTTTTAAAATCCAGGCCTATAGTATAGGAATATGGATTTGACAGATTTGATGAGCTTGCTGGATAGCTGCAGTAAAAATATACCGTGTACATGTGCAGAAATATTTAGTGATTTTTGCAGTAATATATAACATAAAAATGTAATAAAATCCCATGCTGACCGCAAATGAGTATGTTCATAATAGCAGCGGTATGGCTAATCAATAATAGAATACAGAAAAGGCAAATTCATAAGAAGTCGAAACTTGGAACACTATAAAAAGAAATATGAAGTAAGCTTGTCATAAAAGTTCAAAATTGGTTAACTGTAAAGCAAGTTTCTGTTTGCATATTGACAGAGTTGGTGAAGAACAGCACACTCCCATTGGCATGACAAAAGGCATTCAAGTAGAAAAACACAAAAAGTTTGATATGCTATGTGAAATATTCCTTCAATTATGCTCAAAAGCTTCTTTGGAGAACAATGAGTCTGTGGTCATTGCTGTACACAAAACACTGCATGAAGGACTGGAAATAAAATTGGCTGCACTTGGTAGTATCGCCACAGAAGCTATTCTTAACTTCGCTTTTCATATGCCTTCATTTCCCCATGCGTTTATTCCAGATGCATTTTTGTTAGGCTGTTTTTAGTGGAACTGCCTTGGAGGAAAGGTGTCGCGAGTGATGGAAAAGTACTGCAAGATCTATGCTCAATACAGAGTCGAATTTTGAAGGGGGCTACAATTAGTTCTGAGCCTCATGCTTAGCAGTGGAACGTGGGACTTTATGCCCTTTCTCTTGGAAATAAAAACAACAGCAATAAGAATATAATAACCATTGTTGTATTTATCTAAATTAATATCACAATCTGACTGACTGGGGATTGACTACATTAATTTAAAATCCACAGATTGTAGCAAAACACAGTATTTTTTTACAATCCAAAATTATATAATATGATATACTATACTATTCTTAAGACATTAACCCTTAATATCCACAATTTGCTTCCTTATCCTAGTAGCATTAGTTAAGAATTTTGTCATTAATGAAGTCATTTTAGGAATTTAATCACAGAGAAGCTATTAACATAGTATTCATTTGAACAATCAGGAAAACGATGTTCAAAACAGGAATAGAGGACTCTATGTTTCATGAACTCTATATTCTGTTATTACAGGGAATCATTCTTTTGGGGGACTAGTTCCCTTACATAATTCTTATTGCAAAAAATATCGACAGCAAAGTTTTTAAGCTGTTGTTTCCAAATTCTGGTCAATGATACCTTTCTTCAATTTGAGCATTTGAAATTTAGAATGATCTAAGCTTGACAGCCTTCTCGAATCAATACCTATTTGTCATCGCTTGTCTTCTAAGAAAGTAGTGCCAATAAGCCAGTAGATTTTCTAAAAATGTATAATTTCAACCATAATTCAATAACAGCTAACTTAGCTAAGATAAAAAAAAAGGACCCAAATCTGTTTCCAGTAAGAAAACTGCTTTAGGCACACAACTTGTGATATGAAAAAGAGCTCTTTGATCACACAATGGGTTTTGATACAGTCAACCACAATATCCTCCTGAACTGGTTCTGTAGGTTGGGGGTTGACTTTTTTTTTACAGCTAGTCCTTGACTTACAACAGGTCATTTAGCAACCATTCAAATTTATGACAGACATCCAAAAGCTACTTACTATCAAGTTTAAAGCTACCCCTTGTGGTGAAGTGATCACATTTTGGGCTTGTGGCAGTTGGCTCACCTTCATGGCTATTTGCAGGATCCTGCAATCATGTGACTATAATTTTCAACATTCTTGACTGGTTTCTGGAATCACTTCTGGTTTCTGGCAAAAAGTGCTCATAGGGTGAGATGGAGTCACTTATTAATCAAGGCGTTCATATAATGTCTGTGGAGTTCACTTATCAATTACTGCAAAAATGTTGTAAAATTGGGTCTGGTCACATGATGACCTGCTTAACGACCAAAATGACTTAGGATAGTAATTCCAGATCAAATTAGGGTCATAAGTCACGGTCTATCTATACAGTGATTCTCTTCCCTTCCTTCCTCTGGGGCTGGTTCTCTTGGTGTTAAGTGGGCACAGGATCCTCTTGCGTGGGGTGGCAGAGGTTTAGAGTTGGAGGTTTTCTAACTCTTCTGTGGGTTAACCTTAACTCTGACTCTAACTCTGACTCTAACTTTTCAATGAGGCTTTCCCATGCAATGTGCCTAGGGTCTCTTGTGGGGAAGGAGGTACTTGGAAAGCAAGCTGATCGCTTCAGCATAAAGAGGCCCTCTAAAAGTTGATGCAATGTTGGTTTTGGGGCCAGACCGCACAAGGGTCTAACCCTAACCTTAACCCTTATCCCCATTTATACTAATATGCTTACTGAATGAATGGCAAAATACCTGGTAAGATCCTGGCTAATTGCTTAAAGCAAAAGAAAGTTAAGGCAATGATTCCAATTATTAGAGGTGAAAGAGATGAAATGTATAAAGTGTTAATATATTGTCAATTTTACAAATTGTATTCAGAATTATATAGTAAACCAGAGAATATATAAAAAAAAGATACAGAGGCTTTTAAAAATAAAAATTATTTTACCACATTTAGATGATGTCCAGTTTGCTTTTTAATATCTATGTGGAATCCCTGGCTTATGCCATTAGATACCATCGGGAGATCTACGGAGCAGTACATAACTCTTTGGAACACAAATTGAATTTATTTTCAAATTACATTATTTTATTTCTAAACCTCATACTACTATCTCAGTGTTGCAAAAGACAGAAGCCTTTATTGAAGTAGCAGGATACTCTATTAACTGGTCTAAAATGGAGCTGATGTTTATATATGGTAGGAAATCATGGTACAGATCCATGCCCTTTTCATTTGCTGCCCTTTTTGAAGAAAGTAATTATTTTCCACTGTAATTTGATGAATCAGAAAATAAAAAATAAATGTTTATGCTCAGTTTACTTTTCCTCAAGTGTTTGTTTTACAGATGAAATCAAACACAAAGAATCAGCACCCTCTAGTGCAGTTCCAAAACTATGCTGTTTATTGTGTGGGCAAGAAAACAAAAACTTGCTGTCATAAACTGTGCTAAACAATTTTTAAATAAGCTTAATAAATAGACTTTTTACACGTGGAGTTATAGAATGACAATGATATTTGAGTTAAAACATTTAAGTTACAATAAACCAAATTATTTTAGAGATATCTGATGCCACTGGTTAGTGATGGGTTTGTCTGTAACTGGAGGTTTATTATTATTCTAATTATACCAATGCTTCCCAAACTTTTTCATTCATTACCCAAAACTTTTTTCAGGATTTAACAAGCAGTTTTGTTTTGTACTCTTTATGAAGGAAAATTCTACTTCACACATGTATGGTAGATGCACAAAACCAGGAATAATTGCATTACAGCCTTTCCAGCTACCGCACAAGTCATTGTGAATTGTTAACCAAGAAGAATTCAAGTACTGACCGCTTGACCTAAGCTTGATTACCTGCAAAACCATTAATAGGTTTGTGTGCAGTTACTCCCCAAAATAATATTTTTACCCAATTTTAGGTAATCAGAAACACTGATTTATATAGTAGATTTTTATTGTAAATTTCCAAGAATCTCTTTTGTGCCGCAAATACAGGTAAAATAAATAATATTTGTAAAGAGCAGATATATTCAGGAACTGGTGCATTAGTTAATTAAATGGTTCATCAATTGACTATATCAAGACACAGCATAACATGAACTAACAACAGGGTAAAAAAGGTATAAATATGTCAAGGTATAGAACAAAGTGTACAGATAGTCCTTGATTTACATTTCATTTAGCAGTTACAGTCCCCCCCCCCCAAGGTACTTATGACCTGGTTCTGAAGTTCCAAGGTCTGGTTCCCTCCTGCAGTCATGTGACTGCATTTTCAATGCTCAGCAAGTGGTCCCCATTTACAACTGTCTGCAGCGCACCCTGGTCACATGACAATGTTCAATGTTTTTGCAAAAAACCAGCGTTTATTTCTGAATTTTGGCAAAAATGCCCCATAGCAAACAATGAGTTCATTTAATGCAAAAAAAGTTCATAAAACTGGCATGGTCATGTGGGTGACCTGTATTATACCCCTCACAATTTACAACCCTCATGGGCAGGCCTTTTACTGTTGTAAGTTGAGGAATACCTGTATTCTGATAAAGACATCACATTTTATGTGACCCTGATCTCTTCTATGTAGCAATCTCTCAGCTGAACAGTTCTGCTGGTTAGATATTTAGTAGTGTAATGAAGGAGGTAGGACAATCTGTTATTGTGATCTCAGTAGGTTTTTTTGTGAAGTAAAGGTTCTAAAAACTGGGTCCTGGCTGAAGCATATAATTGGCATTCGAAGAAACCATGCATAGCATCTTCTATATGGGGGCCTCAATTTTCTCTCATTGCATGGTGGAATCGCCCACATATAACCAAGGATTAAATGACATTTGCAAAGAAACCTTAAGGACGGCGATTGGTGGTTTTCTTTCTTGTTGGCTGGTGATGTTTACTGGAAAGAACAAAGAAATCAGGGAATCCAATTGCAAAGAAATCAGGGAATCCAACTGCTTTCCTTAGTAAATCTATAAGGGGAGCAGAATGGGTTGTGCAAAGTTTGCTGACACACTTCTGCTGCCCCAATGAGAGGAGGAGGAAAGGACTCTATTGTGACTATGAGGAAAAACCCATTAACACTAAATAACAAATAGTATCAATTTTTTTAAGGATCAATACTACACAAATCCTGCCCTCAATAATTGATAATAAAGAATAGTGTAGAATAAAGGCTTAATTTTTGCCTTTCCCCAGCCTATATTAGATTTCTCTCTCATTATCTCTAATCATTAGTTATTCTGGCTGTGGATGGTGGGGTTTGTAACTTAATACAAATGATGAGCCTAGGTTGGAATTTAATGTATTTAGATATATTAGTTTTCTGTATAGAAAGCAGAAAGCAAGAAGATATAAATGCAATAGGTTTTGTTTTTTTAATTTTTGGTGGATACACCCAGCTAACAATTGTCAAATCAGAGCTTTGTCACTTGGGCAACAAGGAAGATCTAGGCAGAATTAGAATGACTCACCTGTAACAGCAAATATGAGTTTGGAGGGGGGAAAAGAGGCCTCTGGAGGTTTTTAGCCAAAAACAATGACAACAAAACTAATAAACCCATGTTTCTATGTCTGCTAGTAAAAGTTTAGCATTTATTAGTTTGAGCATAATTATGGCCTCTTACTTGTCATTGTTTAATCATACAGTTCCCCACAGCCTTCAACTGTCACTACTCTGTTCCAAAAAATCTGGTTAAGGTTTCTAGGTGACAAGACCATAATTAGGTATAATAGTTTACAAAAAGCCAAACATTTCAAACACGGAAATAAGAACCAAAAGGTGTAATCAACTGTACACTGCCCACATGATAAACAATGTTCATTCTATTATGCACAAAGAAACACACAGTTCATTATAGAGGCAAAACCCCAGATCATTCTCATTATTTGGCAATAGTGATAAATCATTTATCATGGACTACTTTGGAGAACAGTAAGAGCTCCTCAAAATATGATGAAGGAAAGCATCTACATTAACATGATTAGAAGGTAAAGAAAGTTATTATTGAGTTTTGCCAGAATTTATTTGTCTTGGGCCCAACTGAATCTCTCCTCCCCCCAAAAAGTTTATGAATTATGTAGGCATGTACACATCTGTGTATGAGTAGAAACAAAAGTGAGAAAGAGTTGTATTTAGAAAATTCAAACTGGCCTTGGATCAAACATTTTATAATCCTGGGGAAAACTAATCTGATTCTACTTGAATTTCATAGATAGAATCTCGCTAGCTTGAAAACCCCAATGCCTAGACTAGAAATGTTAGGAAGGCTGGTCTCATATATATAGGTTATGTAGTCTTTTCCTTCCAATTTCTTTCAGTCATATCTTCTTTGGTATGCATCTTAGATTCATGTTTATGCCCATCATTTGGGCCCTCCCCTTGCATAATGGACATGCCTGGCACGGATAATAATCTGTTTCTAAAATGTAACATTAGTAGTGAAGCACTATTCACATTTCCTTGCTAATTTCTACTTCTCCCTAAGGACCTGTCCGCTTATTAATTGAAAACACTATCCACTGGAGTCAATAGAAAATCAGCATAAATTTGCTATCTCTATCACCAATCTCTATCCTGCCTCTCTTGCCTTTATTCTGATCTCTGTCAAATTCAAGCTCAATAAAGTTGGAATAAACAAATAAATACAAACGGAGACCTAGTGGGTGCTGAACCACAAATAGTGCTCCCCTGCAGACTTTATATATGCCACAGAAATGCTAGGTTCCTGATTACCCTTGTGCAATGGTGTCTGTAGGAAGAGATCAGAAAAGTCAAGATGGTGGCCACATCATGCAACTGAAGCGTCCCCCTCCCCTGGCAGATACCCGTCCTTGTGTTTTTTGAGACACATGGTGGTGATGTTGGCCCAGGATTTCTACATAATGCTACTTCAGCCCATGAAGTTATTTTACAAGCATTTATTACATTGCTTTCTTTCTCACACATAGCTATACTCGATTTACAACCAAATCGAGCTCAATGACCTTTCTTGAGTCATTGCAGTTGTTAAGTTACTAAACAGTTGTTAAGCGAATCTGGCTTCACCATTGACTTTGCTTGTCAGAAGGTTGCAAAGGGTGATCACATGACCTTGGGACACTACAACCATTATAAATACATGCTGGTTGCCATGTGCCAAATTTTGACATGTGACTACTGGGATGCTGCAACAGTCATAAGTGTGAAAAAGAATCTTAAGTCACTTTTTTCAGTGTCATTGTAACTTTGAATGGTCACTAAATAAATGATTGTAAGTCAACGACTATCTCCCTCAATGGAGAGAAAACACTGACTAGACTGATAGCAATTGAAGCTAATGAGTGACTGGATAAAAGGGCTTATTCTTCCATCAGTCTAAAGTAGCCAATAAATATCTGATTCCATCCATTACTGGTCACCTAATTTTGTTTCTGACAGAATGGATGGCAAAAGCATAATTCATTTTTTCCACACTTTGCAATGGTAACTGAATACATCAGGGCTTAAAAGGAAATATTACTTTTACATGAGTAAATTTATCTTATTTAAGACTTTCATCCATGCATTCGTAGAGATGAAAGCAATGTATTTCTCAATCTTGTCAGCTTCAGGATGTATGGACTTCAACTCCCAGAATTCCTCAACCAGCCATGCTAGTGGAAGAATCCTGGGACTTCAAGTTCACATGCCTTAACATTGTCTAACTCTATATTGTGGGCACCAAATGGTAGCAAAATTCTTCAGGGTTGCAGGCAGGGTTTATACCAGTTCTCCTCGGAGGGTTGAATTTGGGCTAAATCAGTTGTTGTACTGCTGAATTGCCACCACTTACACGTTCCAGAATGCTGTTCACAGTGCAGTGGGAGGCAATCTCATGATAGAATGTTTCTGTGCACAAAAAGGTTATCTCTGTTTAGAAAATGTATTTGATTTTCTATGTGGGGGATTAATTTTTTTTAAAACATAGACCTCACCTATAGAAACACTTGATTTATTTACTCCTTTTGTTATTTTTGTAAATCCTCAAATCTCCACTCAACCCTAACTATTTTGGGATAAATCCAAACTGCAACTAGTTCAACCAGAATGCTGCAATTTAAACTGATTGCTTTATGAAATTCTATTCATGATTTTCTTTTCTTAGTTTCTTAAATATGTGAGCTAGAAATGTACCTCAAAGTTGAGCAATCTTGGCTAATATTTAGAATTTGAAGGCTCATATACATTCCTTAGATCTATTTTTAATGGTCTCTTATAAAGAGTTAAGCAGTGACTTATTTTTGAATACACAAACACACAAAGACGCAAGCAAACATATCTATCTATCTATCTATCTATCTATCTATCTATCTATCTATCTATCTATCTATCTATCTATCTATCTATCTATCTATCTATCTATCATTTATCTACCTCAGGGGCTGCCACAAGAGGGAATCAAGCTATTCAGTGTTGTGAATGCTCCAACACTGGAAGTTTTTAAGAAGACTGGACATAGGGTTCCCTGCCTGAGCAGGGGGTTGTACAGGAAGACCTCCAAGGTCCCTTCCAACATTATTATTATTATGGATCATCACACAGTCAGCCAGATGTTCAGACTGGATTTGGCATTTTGTCTACCTATCGAGTCCTTACCCAGGACCTGGGATAGGCAGATGTGGACGCAGGATGGAAGCAGTTCCTAGCAAGGCCGCCTTTTGCAATTGACTAATAGCGAATTTGTCAATGCCAATGGTGTTCAAGTGGTGCTCCAGTTGTTTTGGGATTGCACCCAAGGAGCCTATCACTATTGGTACTACCCTTGCTTGCTTTTGCCACAGTCTTTCTATTTCTATTTGTAGGTCTTTGTATTTTGTTATCTTCTCCAGTTCTTTCTCTTCTATTCTGCTGTCTCCAGGCACTGCCACTCCACTATCCAGACTTTTTTGTCTTTCTTATCGACAATTGTTAAGTCTGGGGTGTTATGTTGCAGGTGCTTGTCTGTTTGAATTCTGAAGTCCCAGAGCAGTTTAATTTTATCATTTTCTATGACTTTCTCTATTTTATGATCCCACCAGTTTTTGCTTACAGGCAAATGATATTTTTTGCAGATCTTCCAATGCACCATTGTTGCTACTTTGTCATGCCGCTGCTTGTAGTCAGTCTGTGCAATCTTCTTGCAGCAGCTTACCAGATGGTCCACTGTTTCTTCAGCTTCTTTGTTTTATATGCATTTGTCCTTAAGGCTTGGTCTTGTGCAGCCAGAATTAGTCCCTCGGTCTCTTTCTTCAATTTTCCTGCTCTTAGCCATTGCCAGGTCTTGTTATTATCTGCTTTCCCAGCTATTTTTTTAATGTATTGGCCATGTAGTGCTTTGTCTTCCCATGCCTCTATTCTGTTCTTCATTTGGTCTTTCTTGTAGGCCAGTTTGGTCTCTCCAGTAGTTAGTAAGCCTTCCTGATATACTAATTTCAGTGCATCTTCATCATTGTTCTTCAGATATTCTTCCAAAGCCATTTTTTCTTCTTCAACCATCTGATGTACTTGTAGCATTCCACGCCCACCTATTTGCCTTGGTAGATAAAGTCTGTCAATGTCACTGCGTGGATGAAGGGTGTGATTCATTGTCATTATTTTTCTGGTCTGACTATCTATTGCTTTTAGTTCTGCTTGAGTCCAGTCCACTATTCCAGCTGTGTACCTAATGACTGGGATTGCCAGGTGTTGATTGCCTTTATGGTATTTCCTCCATTGAGTTTGGACTTTAAGATCTTCTTCACTCTCTTGATGTATTCACCTCTAATCTTTTTCTTGACTTCAGTGTGCTTGATGTTGTCAGCTTGAAGGATACCCAAGTATTTGTAGTACTCTTCCTCATCCAGACTCTTAATGTTATTTTCGTGGGGCATCTTGATTCCTTCAGTTTTCACTATTTTTCCTTGTTTGATAGTAAGTGTGGCACATTTGTCCAAGCCAAACTCCATTACAATATCTTGGCTATATATACGGACAGTGTTGAGCAGCGATTCTATTTCAGATGATGTTTTTCCATACAGCTTCAGATCATCCATGTAAAGGAGGTGGGATAGTCTGGCAGATGTTTTTGATGTTTGATAGCCATGTCCTGAGTTATTCAGTATTGTTGACAGAGGAAACAGTGCAATAACAAATAGTAATGGTGATAATGAATCTCCTTGAAATATTCCTCTCTTGATATTAACCTCTCCCAGCTCTCACCATTGATTTGCAACTGTGTCTTCCATTGTGCCATCGATCTTTGCACAAATTTTCTGATGTTTCTACTGACTCCTGTTATTTCTAGGCACTTGATTATCCAATCATGTGGCAGAGAGTCAAATGCCTTTTTGTAGTCAATCCATGCCACATTCAGGTTGGTCTTCCTTCTCTTGCAGTTTTCCAAGATCATTTTGTCTATTAGGAGTTGATCTTTTGTTCCTCTGCTATTGGGGCGGTTTCCTTTCTGCTCAGGTGGAAAGAGATTGTTTTCAACTAGATGCTGTTGTACTGCATCAGCTACCACACCAGTTAGTAATTTGAAAGTTGTTGGTAAGCAGGTAATTGGCCTGTAGTTACCTGGTGTTGCCCCTTTTGCTGGATTTTTCATTATTAGGTAGGTTTTCCCAGTTGTTAGCCACTTTTCAATTTCTCCTCCTTGTAGTATATTGTTGAACTGTTTGGCAATGAGTGGGTGTATAACAGTTAGATGTTTCAACCAAAACCCATGCAGTTCATCTTCACCTGGTGCTGACCAATTTTTGATTTTCTTTGCTCTTTTTTCTACCATTTTTGTTGTTATTACTAGTTCTTTCATTTCAACTTCTGTTTTATTTGCATCCACCTCTTTTAACCAAGCCGCATCCTTGTTGTATTTCTTTGGGTTATCCCATATCTGCTTCCAGAACTGCACTGTTTCTTCCTTGTCAGGTACTGACTGATTCCTTGCAGTTTCTCCATTGATGGATTGGTAGAAACGTTTCTGATTGGATTGAAATTGGAGGTTCTGCCTATAGTTTGCAATTCGAGCTTCATATCTACTGATTTTCCTGGCTATAGCTGTTATTTGTTGCTTTATTATTTCCAGTGCTTCCTTGATCTTCCTTGTTTCTAAGTGGTATTTCTTGATTAGGTATTCTTTGGTCTTCTTGTTCTTCAGCTTCTTTTCTTTCATCTGTTCTAGCTTGCTTGCATGTGATCTTAACTTGCTGATCTTATTCTCTAGTCTAACCTTCCATTTTTCTGGTGCACTGTTTGCTTGTTTTTCTTCTTTGTTGATTTTGCATCCCAGGTATTCTGTTATAACTGCTGCTGTGCTGTACATTAGTTCGTTTGTTTCTTGCAGTGAATTGGTGCTTTACTTTCTATTGCAGTATTTGCATTTTTTAATGCTTGTGCTAGCTGTTACTTTGAAACAAGCTTCAATGCAGGCAGCCTTATTCTGTTGTTTTTGTGCTGTTCTAGATGCTCAGTTATTCTTTGGTTCAATTCTTTTATTTCTTTAGTTAGAGGGTTTTGTTCTTCCTGAGGAAGAGGTACCTGGTTTCCAAATGAGAACAGCTGTATATCTCTACTGGATTCTTTCACTGCCAACTCCCCCTGGTTTGCCTCTACATTCTGAATTACTTCTTGTAAGGCTTTGATTTCTTTGCCCTGGGTAAACCTTTGCAGTTCGTCCAATTCTGTTTCTGTGAATACTTTATTTCGTATTATAAATCAGCGTTGATCTGCTAGTCTCTGTTCTGTTATTTCTGATTCTGGATGTTGTTTTTTCCAGAACTGGTGCATTCGTTTTAGATCTCCTCTTCTTGTTGGACTTGATCTGTAGTAACAGATCATTATTTCTTTGTTTTCCATCACTGTGTATCTGCGACGGGTAAACACCTTTTCTTCCAGTAGTTCTGCAGCTGCTGGCCCTGGTTGCTCAGCCAACAGTCCTGAGTCCTGTAACCCATTTTTCACCAGATATCCAGGAACTCCAATATCTAGCGCGGACCTTGTTAACCCGGGCGACATCCGAGCCGGTATGGCATTCTGAAATTTACGTCTCACCATATTTTTTTATGGGAGAGACACTCTTTGTCTGACTTCTCTGATGAGACCTGTCCAGTATGGTTGAACCTCTGGCATAGCTCTCATCTTCCTCGGAGTACACAAGCCCCACAACCACGTCAAGGTAGTGCCTCACTATTAATAATAATTATTATTAATAATTATTATAATTATTATTAATTATATTATTATTATTAATAATAATAATAATTATTGATCATCTCACAGTCAGCCAGATGTTTAGACTGGATTTGGCATTTTTGTCTACCTTTTGAGTCCTTACCAAGCACCTGGGATAAGCAGATCTGGATGTTTGATGGTTTTACACATATCGTCGCAGGATGGAAGCAGTTCCTAATAAGGCCGCCTTTTGCAATTGACTAATGGTGAATTTGTCAATGCCAATGATGTTCAAGTGGTGCTCCAGTTGTTTTGGGATTGCACCCAAGGTGCCTATTACTATTGGTACTACTCTTGCTTGCTTTTGCCACAATTTTTCTATTTCTATTTGTAGGTCTTTGTATTTTGTTATCTTCTCAAGTTCTTTCTCGTCTATTCTGCTGTCTCCAGGCACTGCCACGTCCACTATCCAGACTTTTTGTCTTTCTTATTGACAATTGTTAAGTCTGGGGTGTTATGTTGCAGGTGCTTGTCTGTTTGAATTCTGAAGTCCCAGAGCAGTTTAATTTTATCATTTTCTGTGACTTTCTCTATTTTATGATCCCACCAGTTTTTGCTTACAGGCAAATGATATTTTTTGCAGATCTTCCAATGCACCATTGTTGCTACTTTGTCATGCGCTGCTTGTAATCAGTCTGTGCAATCTTCTTGCAACAGCTTACCAAGTGGTCCACTGTTTTTTCAGCTTCTTTGCATAGGCGGCACTTACTGTCTTTTGCTGTCTTCTCAATTTTGACTTTGTATGCATTTGTCCTTAAGGCTTGGTCTTGTGCAGCCAGAATTAATCCCTCGGTCTCTTTCTTCAATTTTCCTGCTCTTAGCCATTGCCAGGTTTTATTATTATCTTCTTTCCCAGCTATTTTTTTAATGTATTGGCCATGTAGTGCTTTGTCTTCCCATGCCTCTATTCTGTTCTTCATTTGGTCTTTCTTGTAGGCCAGTTTGGTCTCTCCAGTAGTCAGTAAGCCTTCCTGATATACTAATTTCAGTGCATCTTCATCATTGTCCTTCAGATATTCTTCCAAAGCCATTTTTTCTTCTTCAACCATCTGATGCAGTTGCAGCATTCCACACCCACCTATTTGCCTCGGTAGGTAGACTCTGTCAATGTCACTACATGGATGAAGGGCATGATTCATTGTCATTATTTTTCTGGTCTTCCTATCCATTGGTTTTAGTTCTGCTTCAGTCCAGTCCACTATTCCAGCTGTGTATCTAATAACTGGTTTTGCCCAGGTGTTGATTGCATTCATGGTATTTCCTCCATTGAGTTTGGACTCTTGATGTATTCACCTCTAATTTTTTTCTTGACCAGTGTGTTTGATGTTGTCAGATTGAAGAATACCCAAGTATTTGTAGTAATCTTCCTCATCCAGACTCTTAATGTTATTTTCGTGAGGCATCTTGATTCCTTCAGTTTTCACTATTTTTCGTTGTTTGATAGTAAGTGTGGAACATTTGTCCAAGCCAAACTCCATTGCAATATCTTAGCTATATATACGGACAGTGTTGAGCAGCGATTCTATTTCAGATGATGTTTTTCCATACAGCGTCAAATCATCCATGTAAAGGAGGTAGGATAGTCTGGTAGATGTTTTTGATATTTGATAGACATGTCCTGAGTTATTCAGTATTGTTGACAGAGGAAACAGTCCAATAACAAATAGTAGTGGTGATAATGAATCTCCTTGAAATATTCCTTTCTTGATATTAACCTCTCCCAGTCTCTCATCGTTGACCTGCAACTGTGTCTTCCATTGTGCCATCGATCTTTGCACAACTTTTCTGATGTTTCTACTGACTCCTGTTATTTCTAGGCACTTGATTATCCAGTCATGTGGCAGAGAGTCAAATGCCTTTTTGTAGTCAATCCATACCACATTAAGATTGGTCTTCCTTTTCCTGCAGTTTTCCAAGATCATTTTGTCTATCAGGAGTTGATCTTTTGTTCCTCTGCTATTGGGGCAGTTTCCTTTCTGCTCAGGTGGAAAGAGATTGTTTTCAACTAGATGCTGTTATTCTGCATCAGCTACCACATCAGTTAGCAATTTGAAAGTTGTTGGTAAGCAGGTAATTGGCCTGTAGTTGCCTGGTGTTGCCCCTTTTGCTCGATCTTTCATTATCAGGTAGGTTTCCCCAGTTGTTAGCCACTTTTCAATTTCTCCTCCTTGTAGTATGTTGTTGAACTGCTTGGCAATGAGTGGGTGTATAACAGTTAGATGTTTCAACCAAAAACCATACAGTTCATCTTCACCTGGTGCTGACCAATTCTTGATTTTCCTTGCTCTTTTCTCTACCATTTCTGCTGTTATTATTAGTTCTTTCATTTCAACTTCTGTTTTATTTGCATCCACCTCTTTTAACCAAGCCACATCCTTGTTATATTTCTTTGGGTTATCCCATATCTGCTTCCAGAACTGCACTGTTTCTTCCTTATCAGGTATTGGCTGATTCATTGCAGTTTCTCCATTGATGGATTGGTAGAAACATTTCTGATTGGATTTAAATTGGAGGTTCTGTCTATAATTTGCAATTTGAGCTTCGTATCTACTGATTTTCCTGGCTATAGCTGTTATTTGCTGCTTTATTATTTCCAATGCTTCCTTGATCTTCCTTGTTTCTAAGTGGTATTTCTTGATTAGGTGTTCTTTGGTCTTCTTGTTCTTCAGCTTTTCTTTCATCTGTTCTAACTTGCTTCCATGTGATCTTAACTTGCTGATCTTATTTTCTAGTCTAACCTTCCATTTTTGTGGTGCACTGTTTGTTTTTCTTCTTTGTTGATTTTGCATTCCAGGTATTCAGTTATAACTGCAGCTATGCTGTACATTAGTTGGTTTGATTATTATTATTATGATGATGATGAATGGAATTTAGCCTAGTGAAATGAATCTTAATACAGCATTTAAATGATTTTCTAAAAGAAAAATGCTTTAGGGCATCTGCAAAGTATACTTTCCACACTGTTCACCTACATTTTAAGGAATATAGCTGCACCTAAGAAGGCATAGTTTCCAGCCATAAAAGCAATATTTTTATTTTTATTATTATTTTATTATTCATTTTTATTTACCACTAAATTTTGTACCTTATAATGGTTCTGTATAACCTAAACATGTATACATGCCTGTGGAGAGAAGTAGATAGGATCACCTTTGCCATTTTGCATTTAATCTGCCAATGAGTTTGATTTTACCCAGGGGTAGTCTACTTGGAATATGTGCTTCTGGAGAATCTTTGTGTGAGGTGCATCAGGACAAAATGAGCTAGCGCTAAATTTACTATTACTTCTCAGGATTTTGAATTTCCTGAAAAGGCAGCAAATGGGTTGTCTTTTATACATATATATAGGTAGGTCTCAAGTTATGACTGTTATGAAGCCTGCCAATTGTGGTCGTAAGTCATGATGGGTAAACATGACCAACCCAATTTTATTACATTTTTTTTTGCTGTCATTAAGTAAACCCATTGTTTGCTATGGAGCATTTTTTTTCAGAAACTGGAATGCTGGTTTTCAGCAAAAAAAAAAAAATCATAAATCAATCATGTTGTAGACAACTGTAAATGCGGGCAGGTTGCCAACCACTTGAAATGCAGTCATGTGACTGCAAGGAGGCCTCTGGCCATTAGAATCACATCATAAGTATTTTTGGAGGGATTTGTCATAATTTTAAATGGTTGCTAAGTGACCAGTCATAAGTTGAGAACTACTTGTAATGTGTGAGAGGGTGAGAAACACTTTTGGGATGCTTTGCTTCAGGAACCTGGCTTCTTTATTAGGTTACCTTGATTTGAAGTCCACACATCTTAAAGCTGCTGAGATTTGAGAAACACTGATCTAAACGCAAGAAATTGCAAGCCGAAGCTCTGAGGAACACCACCTTTGACAGAAGCATAAAACAGCTTTAGAAAAATAATTTTACAATCCAAAAATGGAAGGAAAGGAAGTAAACAGGCTGATGAGCCTGAGCACCCTCAGCTCCCACCCCTCAATAAATGAACAAAACGAATAACGGGAGAATAATTGAAATGAAATCCCCTGCGAGAGCATGAATGACAAATTTAGAGCCTTGGCCAGACATCCTCCATTGCCATCTTTTCCTGTACCGTAGTCTGATTTGCCCATTCTGGGCCTCGATATCATCATTGGAAATACATTCAGAGCAAAATCACAATAACAAATGTTTTTAAGTGGGATGCACCCAAAAGCTGGTCTTTGAGGCTCTTTCCCATTCTAGACTCCGCCATCCTACATACGGACCAGAAAGAGGATTTCTACTCCCTTCCCCGCTTTTTCGCCCGCGCCGCGCTCTTTGGCGCGGTTATGAAGCGCTCCCCGCGCTGCCCCGTGATAGACAATAGAGGCATCTCCACGTTGCTCAGCCGAAGCGGGTCTTTGCCCGGGATATCGCGGCCTACCCAACAAACGCTGCGCGCCGCGACATTCCGCGGAAGGGAACTTTCTGACGTCAGAGAACTAGGCAGCCAATCGGGAGCCAGAGCGAGGAATTCCCGCTTCGCTTGCCGCTTGTTTTGTCTCTTTAAATGATTCCATCGAAACGGGTTTCATTGGGGTCTAGTAACAGAGTCAGGCAGCGGGCGATTCCCTACGGGGTCTTGATACTCAAAGCGTCCCCCCCCCTTTTTTTTAAAGTCAGGAAGCAAAGGTTAGAGCGGACGGAAGAACACGACCCCCAATGAGTGCACCTAGAGGAGCAGTAGGCAAAATTAGGTGCTGTTTGGGAAAGTTAATTCTTCGCTGCCGAAGGGAAGGCTCTAGGAGGAGGGGGGGGATTTCAGAAAAGCAAAGCAATTGTTCAGCGCCAGGAAAGCTAATTAAATAACTCTCTTCAGAGGTGGAATGGAAGTTAGAAAGATGCGCGTCCCGGAGGGTCAAGACGGATGAAGACGTGTTGTGGCTAAATCTCAGCCCTGTCCGCTCAGCGGCTTGGTCGTCTTTTTTAAAAAGCAATTCAACCGCTTATTGCTGGCTGGAGTGACAGTATACGGAACCATCGCCGCCCACTATTTAGATCTTACACCTATTTACGCAGAAGTAATTTTCCTTTAGTATAACGTAGTAACTACGTCGTAGTTAGTTACAATTTGGATTAGAAATACAAAAAGCCAATGACACTTCCGCTGGTTGAGGTATGACAAGGCACAGGGATGTAATTAAATGGCCCTGGCATCTTTAATATCTTTTTAATGGTTTTAGGAAAGGGGCATTGATCACAATTATAAACATGGGAAGAAATAATGAGAGAATTATTAAAGATGAGATTTCCTTTCTCTTCTGACTATTAATGATTTCCTGGATACCTCCATATAACTTGCTTGGGAGCAATATAAAATTGGTTTACCGCAACCCAGATGTCTGCTAGATATTTTTAAATTCCCCAATTTAGCCTAAAGCTTTGGGATTTCTTAGTGGCCTCCTTTCCAAGTACAAATAAGGTCTGATTCTGCTTATATATTTGGGATCAGTTATGATAGGCTAGGGCATGTTGCTTTGGTTGGCAAAGGATAATAAAGGTGGGATATACCTAGGATCCTGTCTGCTTAAAGTCCTTAAATATAAGACACATCCTGGTAAATATGAAACAATCAGTAGGCTCCAGGTTATGTTATAACATGAAATCATTTCTTTTTCCTGGTCTTGTCAAACTTACAAGATAGCTAAACAGAACATTTATTCACACAGCATTATAAAATGTGCAGCAAGTATATCTGTGTATGTGAGCTGGAGAAAATGAGGATTAGAAATTTGTGTCTGAACAAGTATGAAAGCAAAAGAATTACAGGTCTTTGAAAATAAGGATATAGTTCAAATGGGATACATAAAGTGTGTGTATACGGTATACTTATTTTAAAGGGAAAAAAATCGTGAGAGCACTTGGGAACAATCTCCGGACAGACCAGAAAACAAAGTTTGCAAAAACTTACTAAGGTAAGACTTTGTAGAGTTGCGTTCTTTGTAAAGTTCTATGAAAGAAAATGAATGGAAAACAGAAATAGCATTGCTTTTATCCCTGCTGTAAATGCAAAAGGCCCAAAGGAGATGAGGTGCGAGAGATTAATCTGTCCTTTTAGTTCCGGCTTTGTTTACCCAGACTGGTAAGTGCTTGCTTAAGGTCTCTGGCAGAGGATTTTTGCTTGCCCAGCCACCTGCTCTTTTTTAAAGGGGGGGGGGATTTATTTTGCTACTGAACTAAAGTATGGAGTGTGCGTTTTCAATAGCAACAGAAATGATGGTAACAGCATTGTGTGTGTGAGTGAGAGAAGTATGTGAGGGAGAGAATAACACATTTTTGTCCTGTAATATGCTATATTTGTTGAGAGGGATCTATGATCTTGTATGTACATACAAGTAATCCTTGATTTACGACCACAATCAAGCCCAAAGTTTCCATTGCTAAGCAAGACAGTGTTAAATGAGTTTTGCCCCATTTTACAACCTTTACCATGTTAAGCCAATCAATGTAGTTGTTAAGTGAATCATGTCATTAAACTAATCTGGTTTTCCCCCATTGACTTTGCTTGATGGAAGCTGGCTAGGAAGGTTACAGATGGTGATCCCATGACTACGGGACAGTGCAGCTGTCATAAATACAGGCCAATTGCCAAGCATCCAAATTATGATCATATTACCATGAGGATGCTGTAATAGTTGCAAGTGTGAAAACCCACATCATAAATCACTTTTTTCACTATTGTTGTAATTTTGAATGATCACTAAATGAATAGTTGTAAGTCGAGGATTACCTGTACATACACTGGGTCCACAATTGTGCTATATCGTAATTTTTAATTTTGGTTTAAGACATTCTGCTCACCTGGCATATTTTTACTAAATCATATATATGTACAGCAGACCATAATTAAGCCAACTATAGTATAATGCAATATGCAATGAAGACAAAATGGTGTGTTTGCTCAAATTCAGCATTTTATGCAGCTATTACAAATGCAAGAGTCATGATCTCAAAACACTGAGGATTGCAAAGGGATGAACAGAGGAGCTTTTTGGGTAAGATCAAAGGTCCATCTTTATCAATATCTGAAAAGCTCACAAAGGAGATGGGCATAAACTTTTGCCATTTCCCATTCAGGCATCTAATCTCTGTTGTATTCTAAGCTGACTGCAAGTTGTGCCTGCCATTTTGACTGTTTCAACACCTCCTCCCCCTCTCCCTGAACAATCTTGGTCTAATGGCATAAACTATGATGATTGGCAAGCTGATTATAACAATTTATTATTGGGAAAGCCTTAGAAGTATTAGTAATTTTAAATGGGAAAGGTTGGTCCCAATCCTGCTGGTCTTTTGGAATATCTTTAAGATCTGGCTGTTCTTCCAAGCCTGTGGTTTTATTTTTATTATTGTTGATGTTTATTCTTTTAATTTTGAGTCTGTATTATTTTTAATTGCATCAATATTCATAGAGTCACTGGCGCAAGAAGCATGGCGAAATAAATTGAACAGAATAATACAATGAGAAGGAAATTTTGAACATGAGAAAAGATATGTGTCACTTTGGCAGTGCACTACTAGCTGGCTGTTTGAATACCTTTTGTGTTACAGCAGCTGGTTGCACTCCAGAGTGCTGCATTCTAATGTGCTGCAGAAATAATGGAAGTGTGTCCTTGTGAATCCATCCATTGGATTAATTAACACCTATTTAAAAAATCCAATTTCAACTTCTTTCAGTTTGGAAAATAAATCTGATTTGTATAGATTCAGAAACCTGATTCAATTGAGGCAATATAATTATTCTAACTGTTAATTTGGATTTCAGGATCAACTCAGAGGCATTTGAGTCCTCAATTCAAATCAAGTTTGAAGTTTTTTTCACGACATCTTTGAATCACATGTCTAAGGTCTATTAATTGTTTGGGCTATATACTCCGACTTTCTGGATAAAATATATGCAATGTGTATATTTTATCACTCTTTTACCAATTTAATGCAGTGCAGTTAAATGATGTAATGGATAACTAACCTACATGAGATTATTAGGTTAATCAACTTGCACATTTTTTGTTTAGCTTTATTTTTCTATAAGTTATTTTGCAGCAATGAAGGTATGTTACTATGATATGTGTTTTTATTATTTCTCATTATGACTGCTACACACACACATGCACACACACAAGATAATAAAAACTAAACGTTCCCCTTAATAATTGGTAGACCCACATTTTTATACTCTCCTTTGGCTGCAATTCTGTTTCTTGATATGGCTTCTAAAGGGCCATGAAATAGATCAGAGATTCACCCCCACTACACCAAAGTAGGAGAAAAGGATCTTACAGAAAGATACCTGATCTTGAATTTCTCTCTTCATGTAAAGTTCTGCAGCTATTCCCTCTTTCAACCAAGGAAAGTGAAAAGGCGCAAAAAAGGCTAGCACATTCCTGATGCATGGAAGAATTAATTCAAAGCAATCTCTGCTCATTCAGAAAAATGGGAGGGAATTTCCTTTTAAAAAAGAAAAGAAGGCATATATTACAGGTAGTCCTCAACTTACAACAGTTCATTTAGTGCTCGTTCAAAATTACAAAGCACTGAAAAAGAATTGTTGTAACATAACCATTGCAGCATCCTCATGGTCACATGATCAAAATTCAGATGTTTGGCAAATAGTTCATATTCATGACCGTTGCTGTGTCTCAAGGTCATGTGATTGCCTTTTTGCAACATTCTGACAAGAAAAGTCAATGGGGAAACTCGATTCGCTTAACAACAGTGTTACTAACTTAACTGCAGTGATTGACTTAACAACTGTGTCAAGAAAGGTCATAAAACGGGGCAAAACTCAACAAATGTCTCACTTAGCAACAGAAACTTTGGACTCAATTGTGGTCATAAGTCGAGGACTACCTGTATTGGCTTTTCAGGGTATCTATATTGGAGAGCTCTGGTGTTTTATATTAGCATTTAGTTATTCATCAAAAAATATAAAACATTTGAGAGAATGAATGAATGGAGGCAGGCAAGAATAGTATTTTCATATTTAGTTGCAGTCTTCCTAACCCTCATGACTTATTATTATGGACCATCCATTTAGAAATAAATATTTGATTATAGCATTATTTTTACCCATCAGTGGCTGTAGCACCGATCTAAGGAGAATTCGTGTCTCAAGGACTCTCCTCTGGTGTGATGTAACCTGTGACTGGTAGGCAGTGTAGAATTAGCTGGCTGCTTTGTTTAATTCTAGCAGTCACTACCACACTGTTACCTGTTGCAGGAACTGTTGGTTGTCAGAAAGAGAATAACATAAAGCTGTGTGTGTAGTGGAATGGCAGTGTATTGTTAGCTGGATGGATATCCAGATGGCACCAGCTGACATTCAGCTGCCAGCCTACGGCACATATTTTGGTCATCAGGTGACTTGGTGTAGCAAAATGTTCAAAAACTGTTTGCCATCAAAAAATGTATTAGTGTTTAACATTCTGACACTGTGCATGGTGGCCTCACTGGTTAGATTGCAATATTGCAGACTAACTCAATCAAGGCTGACTCATCCTTCCATCCTTCTGAGGTCAGTAAAATGAGGACCCAGATTGTTGAGGGCAATGTGCTGACTCTGTAAACTGCTTAGAGAGGGCTGTAAAGCACTGTGAAGAGATATATATTGTAAGTCTAAGTGGTATTGCTATTGCTATCTGCAAATTACCCATGTTGGAATATTAGGATATTATTAGGATAGCTCACAGATTTATAGGCAAAACTGAAAATATTTTTCTGTGCATTAAATATCAGTGGAAGTTTCTTTGATGTTCTTGATTCTGATGTAATCATCTGAGTTTATAGTACTATGTGCGTTCTGTCTTCGTGTTCTGTCTTTGTGTGGGATGGTTTGGCAGTGTATCTCTTAGTTAGCTGTTCTATATGTTCCAGCAACTAAATACACTTCCATATTATTGCACAATTTAACATCATTTTGAGGCTAATATGTGAAATTTGCTTTTAGGGAGAGAAGGGCAATAGCCATCATTGTAAATAAACACTTTTAACATATGCAGTACTGTGAAAAAGCGCACTAAGATTTTAATTTATTTTGTTCTAAATTGCCTTTTCCAAACTAGCTTATCTATTGTCCAAATTAATAGGAGATAGTATGTATTTATTTTATTTTTAATTATTTAAAACATTTATATCACCGCCCATCTTATATCAAATTCTGGGTGGCTCCCAATCAATTAAAACAACATCAGTAGAAACAACATAATACATACATCAGTTAAAACCATAAATATTAAAACCTGGCACCAAAGTTAAATTCCAACATCCCCATTAAATCCTCTCATCAAAGGAAGAGGGGGCCATTGTGTCTTTGGGTGTGTGATGCCAGCATAGGGAAATGGCTATGGAGACAATTCTCCAGTATGAAAATGACTTAGCTCATATGTATTACATAGATTTAGAATTCTTCTCAATACAGGTAGTCTCATCTTACCACAATTCATTTAGCGATTGTTTGAAGTTGCAGTGGTACTGAAAAAAGTGTCTGATGATCACTTTTCACACTTACGAGCATTGCATCATCTCCAGTGGTGGGATTCAGCCAGTTCGCACCAGTTCGGCAGAACTGGTAGCTAATTTTTTGTTGCCCAGGCCGAGAATGGACTTCCAGAAGCGGCATCCACACAGAGAACCGGTTGTTCACATATCTGAATCCCACCACTGATCATCCATGGTGACGTGATTAAATTTCAGACGCTTGGTAACTGATTCATATTTATGACTGTTGCAGTGCCCCTTTACTTGGGCCAAGAAATGGGCAAAACTCACTTAACAATTGTCTCACTTAGCAACTGAAATTTTGGGCTCAGTTGTGGTTGAGTATTTGTACAAAAGGTTTGGGCTGCTTAAGGATAAGGATTCCACAGAGATTCAGTATTAATATTTGGGTTATTGTTAAATTTTTCCCTTTCGTTTAAAACTTCATCATCACAGAATGGTCAGAACAAAATCAGCAGTGCTTAGGCCAGTTTTTCTCAACCTTGCAATTTTAAAACCTTAACTTTTTTTGGGGGGGGGGCATTCCTTTGTGTTAGGGTTGGCTCCTAGTAACTGCCAGGGCTTTTTTTTGTCATAGAATGCCCAGAACGGAGTTCCGGCACCGTTTTTGGATGGAATTTTGTAGGATAGGCAAGGCGGGATGTATAATGTGTGTGAGTTCCGGCACCTTTTTTTTTCTGCAAAAAAAGCACTGGTAACTGCTATTGAAGTAGTTTGCCCTTGCATCCTTCCTAGGGCAGAGAGAGAATGACTGGACCAAGGGTACCCAGCTGACTTCATGTCCAAGGTAAGACTAGAACTCAGTCTTACCATTTCCAGTCTGATGCCTTTAACCACCACATCAAATTGTTTTTCTCTCTAAAGTCACAGTAACATAATAATTGTGTATGTGCTTGTGTGTAAAATCACAGCAGGAACTGTTTTAAGAAAGCAATATTTATTGGGAACCTTTTCCCCACAAAAAAAGTCTCTTACATTGTTCATAATCAGATTTCCTAATCAGATATTACAATAAACATGTTTGAAGGGTCCAAGGCTCAACTGGGTAAAGTGCTTAGAGCACTGTTAAAGTCTTGGCTTCCTTTGCTCTCCGCATCTTTAGAGTTCTAAACAGAAGAATGTTCTGTTTATCAGTTTATCATGGCATTAAATGTCAAGAAAGATCATTGATAAGTTCAGCATTTGCCATGTTTGAACAAGAATGTACTAAGGCCGGATGATGAAGTTGCCCAACAGATCCACAAGGCAGAGTAACTTCCTCAAAGGTCTTCCCTCTTTTTAAAAATGATCTCCCTAATCAGAGCGGCTATATCCTGCTTAATGTTTTCTATGGGTTCTTCAGGCCTCAAGTATTTCACGACTTTACCTTCAGGACTGATGAGATATTTCCAGAAATTCCACCTAGGTTCCATTTTAGAAGCATCTGCAGGAATAACATACGGTAAGACACTTTTAGGTCACAGAGAGCAGGGATATGATTTAGAAAAATATAGCTACTCAGTTGGGATCATGCTTTAATCAATATTAACAGAATGTATGCATTTTATGAACTAATTTGAAACTAGCAGCTTGTACAGGTAGTCCTCGACTTATGACCACAATTGAGCCCAACATTTCTGTTGCTAAGCAAGACAATTAAGTGAGTTCTGTCTATTTTACAATGTTTTTTGCCACAGTTGTTAAATGAATCACTGCAGTTTTTAAGTTAATAACATGGTTGTTTAGTAAATCTGGCTTCCCCATTGACTTTGCTTGTCGGAAGGTCACAAAAGGTGGATTTGATCAAATTTGATCAAAATGAGGTTGCTACAACGGTTGTGTGAAAAAGATTATAAGCCACTTTTTTCAGGGCCATAGTAACTTCAAATTGTCACTAAATGAATGTTTGTAAGTCGAGGACAACCTGTAATTAAAAATTGATTTCATAACAATATGTGAACTCCGTGCCAACTACTCATTTTCAGATCTGATAATTTTTTCAGGTTTCCCTTCCTCTGAGAGACTTATCATAACCTGTCGATTTCCATTTTATTTCTAGTGACTGTTCCATTATTCTATTTCCTTAGCACTGTTTTCTCCTTACATCTTGATTTCCTTATACTCCCTGCATACCTCTAAAGACTATGCTTTTCTTTCTCTGTAGAAATTAAAAAAACTCTATCAAAAATAAACCAACAGCCTATCTTAAGTTGTATGATATTATGCATCTTGACCAATCCAGAAGCATCAATAATACCAAAGTATTTCAAAAAGTAATATTCAATATAAATAGTCTATAGTCACAATGATTAATCCAATTTAATAGAAATAATCTATTCATAATATAAAGCATGGGATAATATCTTTTGTTAATAAATAATCAAAGACTGACTAGAGAAGAAAAAATTCTGGAAATTTTGCAGAACTGGGTAAATTGATACATTTCTTCTTTCTACTACTAAAAAAAAAAACCATGGATGTTATAAGAAATTGAAATGCCTGTAGTGTTAATTTGATATTTGTGTACTCCTTTTCCTAGAAATGGTCTCTCTAGATAAATGGGGACAGCCATAAATACCTATCAAATATTTATAGTTAATAGCCAATGTTATTCAATGTGTAGAATGGAGCCAGAATTGGTGAGCAGTGAAATTACTAGCAGAAGACAACAGAAAATCTAATAAAACTTAGGGGTAGGCAGCCTGTGTCTCCAAGCAATTTTATTTGGAATTTATTTAATAATAACAACAACAACAATAACAACAACAATAAAGTTGGAAGGGACCTTGGAGGTCATCTAGCCCAACCCCCTGCTCAAGCAGGAAATTTATACATTTCAGACAAATGGCTGTCCAATTTCTTCATAAAGACTGCCAGTGTTGGAGCACTCACCGCTTCTGGAGGCAGGTTGTTCCACTGATTAATTGTTCTAACTGTCAGGAAGTTTCTCCTTCGTTCTAGGTTGCTTCTCTCTTTGATTAGTTTCCATCCGTTGCTTCTTGTCTTGCCTTTAGGTGTTTTAGAGAATAGTTTGACTCCCTCTTCTTTGTGGCAACCCCTGAGATATTGGAACTCTACTATCATGTCCCACCTCATCCTTCTCTTCATTAAACTAAACATACCCAATTCCAGCAACCATTCCTTGTAGGTTTTAGCCTCCAGTCCCCTAATCATCTTTGTTGCTCTTCTCTGTACTCTTTCTAGAGTCTCAACATCTTTTTTACATCGTGGTGACCAAAACTGGATGCACTATACCAAGTGTGGCCTTACCAAAGCATTATAAAGTGGTATTAACATTTCACGTGATCTTGATTCTATCCCTCTGTTAACGCAGCCTAGCACTGTGTTGGCTTTTTTGACAGCTGCAGCACACTGCTGGCTCATATTTAAGTGATTGTCTACTAGGACCCCAAGATCCCTTTCACAGTTACTACTGTTGAATGAGGTACCACCTATACTGTATCTGTGCATTTGGTTTTTCTTGCCTAAATGTAGAACCTTACTTTTCTCACCACTGAATTTCATTTTGTTAGATATTGCCCAATGTCACTCTTGTCACTAAAATAGTGACAAGAGTTACTATTTTGCAGTGTGGTGGTTAGTCATATGCATGTGCCTTCAAGTCACTTTTTGATTCCTGGTGACTTCCTAGACTAGTCTCTGCAGTTTTCTTGGCAATATTTTCAAGACCAATTTGTCATTGCCTCCTTCTAGGCTTGAGCAAAAGTGATTGTCCCAAGGTTATCCAGCATGCCTAAGGCAGGACTAGAAGTCACAGTCTCCCATTTCTAGCCTGATGCCTTAACCACTACTAAACCAAACTGGCTGTCAGGGATTAGTCATAGGAGAATGCAAAGAACTGCACAATTGTAAATAAATACATTCCATTTCAAATTGCAGATTTATCTCAATCAGTGATGGCGAATGTTGCAACCCAAAATCCACTTATGCATCGTCGGGTGCCGGGTGAGTGTGGCCCATTGGGTGGGCGTGGATGCGGTGGTAACAGCAGACTGGGTGTGACTAAAAAGTTCAATCAATCAATTCCAACTTTGCAAGATCTTTTTTTCCCCGCGAGAAGTTGAAATTGACTGATTAATTGAACCTTTTTTTTGTACACGGCAGTGGAGGCCTAAAGCGAAAAGGTTTTATAAAACCCAGCTGAAGGCCTAGGACTGGGGCGACGGCACGCGTGTCCACAGAGAGGGCTCTGAGTTCCGCCTCTGGCACCCGTGCCATAGGTTCGCCATCACTGATTTAGATAGTCCTTTTTCTGGGATTTTTGCTGGCGTTCTGTTGTACTTTTCAAGAACATTTGATGAGATTTAGGTATTAGAAATAGTTTTTTAAATAGAAACTGCAAATCCAATGAATCTGAAGTCTGTATATTTTTCTGCCTAAAAGTAACACTGCACTAAAAGACACAACATGCAGCTTAAGAGAGACACAAACTTACCTATCAGAAATTTAAATACTGGTGATCCTTCAGATCCTAGAATTTTTATTTTACTGAAGATGGGGAACGTTACTCCATAATTTGATTTAGCAAAATATATTATCTCATCATTCAGACCTGGCTCCAATTTCCCAAACTGATTGCAAGGAAAGGCCAGCACTGTGAAATGGTATGGTCCAAACTCTCGCTGGAGTTCCTGCAGCATGTTGTAATTTTTTTCTGTGTGCTGACAGTAACTAGCCACGTTTACAACCAGAGCTGCCTTCAGACAAATAGAAAATTAGAAAAGAAATAAAAAAAGAAAGCTGATCAAATCATTACTGATAAGTATCTTTCTCATTTATCTTGGCTATTTCAGCATAGAAAAGTCTAGTGTTTCACAGATCAATTTCACTATTAAAAAATAGACAGCATTTAAATCATAGATATTAAGTAGAAGCAACTATACAATTCAGACAAAGCAAAGCACTTTTTAGTTCACTTTAGTTTATGTGAATTTATGAAACAAGCTTACTTTCTGCCACTGAAATAAAAGTTTGCCTAGCACTGCAAGCATTAGGAACAATCCTAACATCAATTGTTCAAATGAATGTATGCATTTAGTAACCAAATTCAAGAATTTTAGTCAACGGTGGTTCACTGACACAGACACCTACAGTACTGACTATGCTTACATTTGTAGTCTTTATAATAAAATAAAGAACAATGTAAGAACTGCTCTATCAAACCAGACCCTGTTGATAATTATCAGATACCTCTGCCAAGTTTAAAAATTGAAGCTGATTCAGCCAGATTCAGTTTTTAAAGTTGGCAGAGGCATCTGATAGTTGCCAAAAGAGTCTGATTTGATAAACCAGTTCTTACATTGTCCTTTATTTTATTATAAAAACTGCAAATGTAAGTCAGTTAATTTCATTTTTTTGCAGGGGATATTCCTAGTTCCTGAAATCAGATAGTGGAGAGAATGAACTACTGAAAGTTTTCAGTTTATCTATTTATTTTTAACTTCAATACCTTGGATTTCCATTTCCAGATATTCCTAACGTGCTACTATTATGCAGAAAGAATACAGCGGCAAGTCTGCCTGACCATCTAAAAAAAATGAAATTACTTACTTTGCCTCGACATCTCTCCAAGGACATGGTTCTTCCTTTCCAATCCTTCACTTCAAAGGAATAAAAGTCTTTGTATCTGGGTTTTAAGAACTTGAGCTGCAGCAGGCCTAGTATGGCTGTGCATAACACCATAGAAATGAAAATAATGAAACCCTTGTTTTTCAGCTTTGAGCTTTTTTGTGTATATGTTGCAAGGGGCAGAGACAGCTCCATTTTGGAGAATTTTTAGGGGAAGTTTCAACAGGCCTGGAATGTGAGGAGGAGCTGAAGTCCAGCCACAGAAAGCTGGGATTGGAAGAAAGCTAAGGATAGGAGGGAGGGAGGGAGGGAGGGAGAGAGCAGACTCTAGTCTGGCTGAATTTTTCATTTTGTTCTGTTGTTCAGATCTGATTGTATAAGAGGCTCTTAAGGATGGGATGCTATTTGTAAAGTATCTACACCAGTGTTTCTCCATCTTGGCAATTTTAACATGGGTGGACTTCAACTCCCAAGTATGGGTGGCTGGGGAATTTTGGAAGCTGAAGTCCACCCATCTTAAAGTATTGAGAAATACTGAACCACATAATCATATTAGGACATTTTAACAGAGGTCCCTTTGGGCCCATTGCCCTAATTGCACTAAAAAACACTGAGATGATACATCAGCTTTTCCCAGTCTGGAGCTGTCCAAATACAAATGTTTTGAGTTCTCATAAACTCCCAATCATCGCAGCTAGCTGGAGCATAATGGGAGTTGATGTGCTATACATCCTATGGGCTGGGAAAGGTTATAATACATTGTAGATTAGTTGTCCGTTGTTGGCAATAGTTCCACTAATATGATGAATCCTTCAGCACCACAGGTAGTCCTTGATTTACAATCATTGGTTTAGCAAATGTTTGAACTTACAAGGACACTGACAAAAGTAACTTATGAATGTTACTTGTGCTTACTACTGTTGCAGCGTCCTTGTGTTCATGTGGTTATGATTCTAGCATGCTGGCAACTGGTTCACATGAAAACTGTATTGTCCTGCAGTTATATAATTGCCATTTTCCACCTTCCTTGCCAGTTTCTGACCAGCAAAGTCAATGGGGAAGCTGGCAGGGAAAGTTGCAAGCCGTGATCACATGTTGTATGCTTAATACTTACCACAAAACATTGTAAAATCAAGTGTGGTCATGCAATGCCTCACTTAACAATGACCACACCACTTAACAGTGAATTTTTCAGTCCCAATTGTGGTCGTAAGTTGAGGACTACATGGAACTGATCAGCATTTTTCAAACGTAGCAACCTTAACAATTGTAAAGATCAGTTTCCAGAATTCCGCAGCCAGAGTTGAAGTCACACTTCTTAAAGTTGCCAAGTTTGAAAAATACTGCAATAAATTCTTTTTCCTTTCCTCTGTTAAGATAGAAGCATGAAACCTTTGAAGTTTCCTGAGAGTTGTATGTGCCCAATTGCCTTAGGAATAGCATACCAGAGTGGCCATGCTTACTGGAGATTTAAGGTGCTCTCTAATATAGTATTTCTCCTTATCTAAAGACAAATAGAACATAGATGGAGAGTGATCTCCAGCTTGGCCTGGATGGTAAAGCATAAATTAGTATCATTTGTATCCTGATGATAGCTTAGTATACATTGATTTATAGAAGTGATAGAATGCCAACATTTGCTGTTTTTTGTATGTTATACAATGCACAGTTCAAATAAATTGTTTTTTTATTTAAAAAACTTTACTTCTATTAGATAAAAATCACTTTCAGAAAGCACATTTTTTAAAAAGCTATGTATATAAATATATGTCTATGAATAGATATGAATTTTTCTCAGGACTTTTTTAAAAAATGCAAATTAATGAGAAAGCAAGATAAAGTAAATTTGAAATGGGAAAAATGTGAAACACTAAAACTGAAGATGACTGCTGGGCTAGTTTTCTTATGCTTTTCTCTTCTGGTTTTAATGCTCTTATTTTATTTTTATATGTTATATTTCAGCACTTTTTTATTATTCATCACCATGATTATTTTTATTAGCAAGTAGTATCTAAATTCTGTAAACATTTAACAAAATAACAACTTACTTCCTGAGCGTTTTCTAGGTCCAATACATATAATTTTTTTCTTTATTTTGCCAAGTTGCATTAAATCACATGAAACCCACTTGCAGTCTTTGTACTTACACTGAGACGGCAGTACCAGCAAAGCAATGCTGGATAGGAACAGTAGGCATGGTGTCTCCCATGTATGATCATT
Source organism: Crotalus tigris (assembly GCF_016545835.1). NCBI lineage: Eukaryota > Metazoa > Chordata > Lepidosauria > Squamata > Viperidae > Crotalus > Crotalus tigris. Next base: position 1,819,951 of record NW_024096482.1, read on the forward strand.
TTACCGAGATGAAAGTAATATTTTCATTATCCAAAACTGCATTTGCCTAAAATAAACTTTTAAATACTATTATTATAATAATAATTATTTTATTGGATTGCTGAAAACAGATTCTACATTGGTTGTTGAATTCCAAGAACTCCTATTCATATCTAAGTTTAAAAGCTGCAGAGTGAAGAAGCTGGCTTCCTAAATCCTAGTTGTTAGTTGCCCAGTTTCCACAGGATGGCAGCAAATGTTCAACAAAAATCAAGCAGGTCAAACATTTCTACCCTGATGGATTTGAATATGAGACACACTGAGATGCTGTCAAAATGAAGACATTAAGAAAGTCTTGGCTGCTTTCAACTGTTGTTACTAAATGATAATGTTTAATTTAACAACAGTTAAACAATTGCCTCATAATCATGAATACTGGCTGCAAATGATAAGAATTTGAATTTAGTTTTGTCCAGTGTGACAGGTCTTCTGATGCAGATCACTGACATGTTTCTTTGGGAGCTTTTGATTGGGAAGATGTTGACCGCCTTTCTGTACCAGAATAACCAGCTTAATGAATTTTGGAAGGAAGAGGTTGAGTGATTGAAAGTGGCCATGTTTGATGTAATTATATAAGTCAGTGTTTCTCAACCTTGGCAGCTTCCCAGTCAACTCTGAGCTCTAATGCTGACTGAAGACTTCTGGGAGTTGAACTCCACACAGCTTAAAACTGCTAAGTTTGAGAAGACTGATCTAATAGAATCGCAAGCATCAGTTGCATTAAGCAATAATGTTGGTTCTCTGTGTATGGCAGATTGATGAAGCACCCTTTTCCTATCTACCATGTAATGCATATAGAAATTTGCATTACTGTAATTAAAGCAGTGCTTCTCAAATAGTGGGGCGCGCCCCCAGGGGGGGCGCGAGGATCCGTAAAGGGGGGCTCGTTTGACCTCAGCAAATACTGTCATATTGGATTTCTAGATCGGGTCACGTGACACATGCAAAGGACCCGATTGGATAGACATGATGCTCTATCCTGATTGGCCAAACCTGCCCGTGTGACTTTTAGACCCGGAAATTGGTCCTCTATACAGAAAAATTTTTTTTAACAGGGATGAGAAGACAGGCGGAGAGAGAAGGAGAGAAGGAGATAAAAGAAAGTCTTCCGAAGGCTAAGACGAGGAAATATGACGAGGGGGGCGCAAAATGTTTTCTTCTTCCTAGGGGGGCATGACAGAAAATAATTGAGAAGCACTGAATTAAAGCAACAAGAATCTATAGATGCCATAGACCAGTGGTGGTGAACAGATGGCATGCATGCCAGAGGGGGCACTCAGAGCCATTTCTGTGGGCAAGTGTGCTGTTGCTCCAGCCCTGCCTCCCTCCGTGCCCCCTTCTCACCAGCAGCCCCCTGGAGGAGAGTCGCCCCCAGGCTTGGCCCGGATGGACCAGCACAGCCAAGGACATGGCAGCCGGGCAGTGGGGACAAGACTCCGCCCTCGCACCCCATCACGCGCAGATGATGCTGTGGGGCGTGGGTGGATGGCGTGGCCACCATGGCACTGCTGGGCCACCTGGGTGATCTGCGGTGGGCCATGGAGGCGGTGGGTGGCCCTGCGGGCAGGCGGGGTAGGGGCAGGGTGAGGGGGGTAGGTTTTGGTACTCAGTCTCTAAAAGGTTCACCATCACTGTCATAGACTAACTTCTATCCAGTTAGGCCAGACTTTGACTTTTCCTATCCAACTCCAGATTTAATCAGTGCTAGGTAGCCCTCTTATTTCTGTAGTGCTGATTTCCCTAACTGATTTCTCCCATCAAAGCAATCAATTTGTCCATCTCAGCAAGTTTCATCATATTCACCATCCATTCCTTCACTGTGGGTAAAGTCCAAGCTTTCTACCTTTCTCGACTGACAACTGGTTGCTTAACGACCATTTGAAGTTACAATGAATCCTGAAAAAGGTACCTTACGACCCTGTTTCAAAGTTCTGATGTCACATGGTTTTATTTTGGGTGCTCAACAACCAGCTCACATTTACGGCTTGTTGCAGTCCCCTGTGATCCCATGATTGTGATTTATGATGTTTTTGTGGGAAACCAGCATTTACTTCTGTTTCTGACAAAAAAACCATCCCATAGTAAACAAAACCATGGCATTTGCTTCATGATCACTGTGTTTGCTTAATGTCTGGTGCAAAAAGGTCCAGTCATGGTGCCAAAATTGGGTTTGATCATGTGACTCACTTTACGATGTTCATGACTTACAACTATAATTGGAGCTTCAATTACAGCCACAAATCAAGGATTACCTATATTAATCTCATTTGTAGTTGTCATAAATGTATAAAAAAAATCCATGATTTTTTTCTAACTGCTTATCCATCATCCCAAAATAAAAATATCTGGTTTCAGTTGTATATGAATCTTTAAAATATTCTGTACTATTAATTGGCTTTTTTTACATGTTCACCAAACGTGAGAAAATGCCCCTTCTTTTTGATTATATTCCCAGAATATGTTTGAGGAACTTTTATACATTCTGTCTTTCAGTGTCTTCTAAGATATATCTTAAAGTTTCTTTCAGTGATCTCTTAACATTTATTAATTCCATTCATTTGTATGAAAGAAGTAAAGCAAGGAACCAGGTATACAGATGAACAGTTCAGAAAACATTAAATTCAGTATTAATTTTTATAAACAAAGACTCTCAAACTCTTTTCTAACACAGCATAGGATCTAGAAGCCCACTAAGAAACTTCTAGGTGTGGCTGCAGGGAGGAATAGCTACAGAATATCTGAAACAGCCTTCCTAATGGGTGAAAATTTAATTCACGTAATCTATGAGCTAGCATATCATAAAAGAGAAGGTTTTAAGTAGCTGTCTTTCTTGCTCCTAGTTATCTTTTATGTAGAGAAACCAAGAACTGATTGTGGGGCTTTTGCTTTTGCACTCAAAGCATACGCAAAATAGCACAGTGGAAACCTTTCCACTATATGCTTGTATAGATGCTTCATCTTTGTTCTTTCAGAGTGAGAAGTTCACACCCACATTCTTTCCCATGTCTTACAAATATTGATCATTGACTAAAATAGGGGTTGTCCTTCAAGAAAACAAAGCATATAGTTCTTTGGAAAGGCATGGAGCACATTTTTTTTAATGTTAATGAGGTGCACAGATTTGGCAATGAACTTTATACCTGCTTTAACTCCTAATATGGTTTCTCCAAATTGAATGGGCTACAGCTCCCAGAATGGGCTACAGCTCCCAGAACTTCCCAGCCAGCTTGGCCACTGCTGATGACTTGGGGAATTGGATCATAGAAACAGAAAGGCATCCAGATTGGAGGAGATTATTTATATTATGTCAGTTTACAATAAAAAAACCTTGATATTTGGCTATGCTAGCTGTCAGTGCTAGGACTTAAGTCAGCAAGTTGAAGAAATATAATCTAGCACCTTAAGTAATTATAATTAGAATATTAGCCATGTTTCAGTAATAAGCAAGTACTACTGCATGATAGTTTTTCCGCAGTTGTTTCTTAGATTTTTTTTTCCTCCAGAGGGTCATGAATTCATTTGACATGTATTCAGACTTTTGCATAGATCAGAGGCACGAAAGGTGGTGTGATGTGGGAAGCCATTTCCTGAAATGGTGTACAGGAACTAAAACCAACTTCAGCATCTCATCAGTGAAGTAGTTTACGTCTTCTTGGTTTTGTGGTTACAAGTTTTACATCGAAAAACATCTGTAGACAAAATTAATAGGTTTAGGTTTGACAAATACAGAAAGCATTTTTGCTAAGAAAAAATGACATTGCAAAAATGGAACCCCTGAATAGAATGAAAAATGGAAAGTTTACTGAAGCTCAAACTTTATTACATTTCAAAAATAAGCTTTAATATCTAAATTAAAATAAACATTTGGCTTAACCATGAATAGGGAACTATCATTTACTGCAGCTAACATTTATTTTCTTAACTGTTATATTTTAATCCAACCTATTAGAAGAGTTTATTGAGGAAATTGTGAAAATAATACTTGCCTTTAAATTCTTATTCCTCCCAAGAAGCATCTAGAGATGCACTGTTGTTCTATAAGCATTCCTAAAAAATGTGAAATGTCAGGAAAATTGAAGTGTTTTATTTAATTTCAATTGGGGAGAGAGGCACTGGTCCTCATTCCATCACCCCACTTCCAAACTAAACAGAACATCAGTTTAACAAGTGTAACATAAAGATTCCAGTTAGAAGTTATTTTCTTGTCAATTAACTAACACTGGCACTTTAGGATGAAGGAGGATGTAAGACATTGCTGCTTTAAGCATAAACTATTGTAAATTTTTATTAAATATCCTAAAACATAATAGTTTGTGAAGACTGAGATGTTCACATCTTCTGTCTTAAGAGAGGCATTGTAAAATATATGTAATAGCTATAGATTTATAGGGGACCTCAAAAAAAATAAACTTAGTAACTCAGACGAGGGATCTGCAAATTTCACATTCAGTGACTGTAATGAATCCTGCAAATTATAGACATTCTCAGAGCTATTTTATTTTGAGATTATGATTGAAATAGGGTATTTCTATTTTAGAAACTTACTTTCCTTTTTTTTAAGGGAAAAGAAGAACAGGACTATTAGATTGCTGGAATTCATGGAATCTTTACTTGATTTGCAGATTCTTTCCCCACAGCAGCCTCCCACAAAAGTGATCTCACTTCTTCAGGAGGGTTTTTGGTAGGATATAGCTGAAAAGGACATTTGTTCTTATTTGAAGAGCTGCTGGACTGCTGTATCCAAATTGAGCAAGGGGGTCACAAGCCAGGTTAGAAGAGACTGAGAAGGACAATGGTGTCAAAGCACTGAGGAATTGACTCATAATCATATGAATACTGGTTGCTTTTAATACAGTATAAATATAAATGAAAAAAACTTCAACTTAGTTTTATCCAACTCTGACAGGTCTTTCTTCTGATGCAGTCCCTGACCTGCTTCTTAAAGATCATGGACAGCCTTTGATTGGCAAGATATTGACCCAATCAAAGAGATATTGTACCAGAATAACCAGCCTACTGAATCTCTAGATGTTGGAGGAGAGATGCCATAGCATTTTTTTTATATTGCTCCCTTTTTCTTATATTATTGTAAAACTTGATACATTATATTGTTTTGATACAATGATACAATACAAATTTATACGCAATAGTAATTAAAATTATTGCCATTCTATTGTTTAGATAACATCAAATATTGGAAATAAAGAAATATATTTACTTTAATTATACCACATAGAATGTCAATATTACAAGCATAAAGTAATTTGACTTTTTTATCCTAATTTGAATGTAACATTAAAGAAACTGCTGCCGATTATATCAAAGTATTTGATATACAACAAAGGTTTCAATCTTGAGCTAATTACTTAAAGTTAAAATAGTATTAAGCTAGGATCTGGACAATACATAGTTAAATGGCACTTCTATTATTAGAGTGCTTGGAAGGAAGATCAGCCTCAAATAACAGTATTTGAGGTTAACTTCGTTAAAATGATACCATTTTTTGACTAGTCTTTAGATGAGTCATGTATCACTAATTTATAGAATAACTCTGAATGCTAGTTTCATTTTCCAGCAGGGTTTTAGACTTCACATTGCAAATTGAAAGGTAGCTAAATGTTACCATGTATCAATATATGGAAATTTAAAAGAACCCAGTCCAATATGTTGAATTTCTAATTATTCATCCTGTTAGCAATGTTTTCCAGTTCTTTCCAAAGTTTGGTATCCTATTCTTTATCTCATGCTGCCCCAGAATGGCAAAAGAAAGGCAATAAAGAGAGCAGAATGTATTGGCTCAGCAAGATGGGAATTGCAATTCAACACATTAGGAACACTCTAGGCCAAATTAATATCTCTGTATTGTTTATTTGATAATGTTTGCGTGGGTCTCTCCTTGCCATGTGCCTATGAGGAATGTAGTCAAGGCTTACAAATATTTGATACTGAATATAACATTCTTTCATTAGTAAATCGTGTTCTCTGCTCTTCTCCATAGTGGGCTCAATGCTAGGATATACAGTATTTATCACCATAATACCCCAAAAACTTATTATTACATTGGGATGCTAGATGTTGTTTTATACTGTTTAAGACAGGGGTGTCCAACCTTGGCAACTTTAAGAATCGTGGACTTCAACTCCCCTGTGTAGTATCGAACTATGCTAGGTTAGCAACCATTAAAATGACAAGAATCAAAAACAGCCTGGAATTATGTAATGGATATACTGAAGTTATATCATCTTGGAGGGGCAGATCATCTTGGAAAAAGTCTATTTATGTGGTTGCTAAGGCTTGACACTGACTTGAAGGCACATAATTAGTCCTGAAGTCATGGGGGGAGAATGAAATGCATTTAGGAAAGTCAGAGTAATTTCTTTTCCACATCTGCAGTTTTTCTGCTCCAATTTATATTTTTATTGCCTTTTCCCCTCCTGCATAAAATTCAAATATTTATAGGTTTGTATTTGGAAATCACTGGAATTGGGAATCCCTGGGGAGCAGTTTGGGGGAGAAATGATAACAAATGTAGAGAAAGAATTAAGCAGATTTCCTCTTTATTATTTCTTAACTGAAATGGCTCCTTAATCAAACAGTTTTTCATCTTTTAGGAAAAACCTGGGTTATTGTATGCATATGCCATGCAGAATAACTGTATCCAGAGTTCTGACTGATTAAAGTTAGTATCTACTATGAAGCACGAGTGTTGGTGACACAATGTTAAGAAAGAGCACACGTGGAGGTGATCACTTCTCAGTGTTTCATTGGTTGCCTCTGCTTGTTGAGTATCACAGCTCCTTTCCCAGCATGGGCCAACAAAAATGCTTATGCCTATGATAGTGATGGCGAATCTTTTAGAGACCAAATGCCACAAAACCGCCCCACCCCCTGCCCCAGTCCCTGCCCCATCCACCCCACCCCTGCCCTCTCCCTGCTCCACCCCCACCCTGCCCACCCACAAGGCCACCCACCACCTCCAAGGCCCATCACAGATTGCCTTGGTGACCCTGCAATGCCATGGCAGCCATGGCCTCTGCCCGTACCCTGCAGCATCATCTGTGCATAATGGGGCATGAGGGCGGAGTCCTGTCCCTGCTGCCAGGCTGCCATGTTCTTGGTTGTGCTGTTCCGTGCGGGCCTAGCCCAGTGGCGACTCTCCTCCAGGGGGCTGCTGCTGAGGAGGGAGCCGCGGGGGTAGGCAGGGCTGGGGTGACAGCGCGCGTGCCCACAGAGAGGGCTCCAAGTGCTGTCTCTGGCATGCATGCCATAGGTTCGCCACCACTGGTCTATGACTTTCTCTCTTGGTTTGCCTATAAGGTCAGAACTTGGGCAGATGGAGATGGCCTGTCTTCCATTAGGAGAGAGAGGTGAATGACCAGTATTTAACTATTAAGTAGAGATCTCAGGGAAGTCTAAAAGCCTGTATATGTCATTCTACAATATGAAAGGACTTTTGAAAAAAAAAAGATGTATGCTCCCTGGTTACCAAACATCAATGAAACAATGACAGGGCAAGGCTATTCTTGAAATAAGATGAACACAGGAAAGTTTCCTGTGTTTTCAAATTCAGCAGACGATTATGGTATGTATTTGAGACTGCTTTCCTTCAACAGCTTTGAATCTGAGTAGAGAACTTGCTTTCAGTAATAGTAATAACTTATGTGGTAATAACTTCTTTAAATGTGACCTATGAGCATAACAAATATAAAAGAAAAGCAAAATACATTTGCTGCCCTGCTGGTCTTTGGTTTCAAGACCATTTAAATTATTAAGTATCTTTAATGTGTAGCTTTCTATTACATAGAAATGTAGGAAGCTCAGCTAAAACTTAAAACAAATTCAGATATCACAAGTTCTTTAGCCAATCAAATACACTAAAATAGAAGTGGCAAATACTTTCCTGCAAGGCAGATGCCTAACTGGGCCAGTTTTCAACACCCAAATCACAATCACATGATCACAGGGCACTCACTGCAATGACCAGAACTTCAAAGAACAATTATAAGTGCCACTTATTTAGTGCCATTACAAATTTAAATGACTGCTGAATGAACAACTGTTAAATGAGGACCATCTGTACATCTCCTGTTTCCTTTCCTTCTCCAATTGTGGGTCACAATGGAAGAATTTCGCACATGGCACTGGGCCCAGAAAGATGCAGAATGTTTACTGCTGAAGCTGATGGCACAGGCTGTGTCTGCAAAAATAGCACTGTGTTAGGTGTCAGTGACACCTTTTGAAGTGTGGCTGCTTCTTTTGATAAAGATCCATTATCTCTGTGTTGGGTTTTGTAAGAAGGTAGCACAGAGTGCTGCAAAGGATTGTAACAAGGAATAGAAAGCTATGCATTTCTGAAGCACACATTTGATTCATACAATAAGCTTTGTCTATATGATATCTTTGGACAATGTCATTAACTTGTTAAATGTAAACTTAGGTTATTTTATTCTGGCTTAAATCATGTGCAAGCCAGCAAATCCTGCAGCAAATCAAAATCTGCAAGATGGCAGATTTTGTCATGACTGCTACCCAGCATCAGATATACTGTATACAGATCTTTGATTACACTGCTATACCTTTCATCTATCAAAAATCCCATCCAAAGTCTCATTACTGTGATTGATCTGAATTAGACTTTGGATTGGAATTAGTGGGTTGCTGTATTCCAGAGGTGTCAAACTCACAACGTCATGTGACGTGTCACGGTGTATCATGACTTTTTTTTCCACTGTTTTGAATTCTCCAAAGGAAGAATGGATTAAAATGTCATGTAATATAATAATATACTATGTGATATTGCAATTCTAATGTGTGATATTGTACATGTTTCAATGTGGTATTTTTACTTCAACAGCTAGTTAAACAGATGTGGAACCAAGTGATGGAGGGACAGAAGATTCAGCTGTCAAAAAGACATTTAAGTTCTTTTTGGTGATCATCTAAGTCCAGAGCTGTTTTTGTTTTCTTTGGGTTGCAAACTCTTCTTGGACATATTGACAGTCCTGGATTATGGATTGCAGTCCTTGCTTCTTAGAGTTGCATCTGATACAGTCCAAACACAGATGCAATTTCTAAGCACATCCCCCCCAAACTGACTAGCTTTCAGTGCTATGGACAGATGCAGGGCCCCCTGAACTGAGAGGCCCATCTTGTTTATATTGTCTGTCACTTTATCTTGTCTGTCCATGTGGTAAATTGATAAAATGCAGGAGTGATTTATGATTGCCTTCTCTCATGTGGTATGAAAAGATACTTTTTCTATTGACATTGTACAAATCATCTACCTCTAGCTTTATCCTTTTTCACTGCTGTCCAATATAGGTGCCTGCTTGTGTCAGAACCTTCAGTTATTAATTGTGCATATTCTCTGGGTTTAGGTTATTCAAGTCCTGCCATTCTCCTATGAGGGAAGGAGGAGTAGCCGGGGGGTTGTAATGCACATAGACCATTTCCTCTATCTGCTTTGATGTATCCTTTATGGCAGGGGTTCCCAACTGGGGGGGTGCGAGACAATATTTCAGGGGGTGTGAAAACTTGGGTTTCCAAAATTATAGTGTATATGCATAATTCATTGCCATTATTTCAAACTTTTGTAAGGGGTGCGAGAATATATCAGAAGTGTTCTAGGGGTGCGGGGTACAGAAAAAGTGGGGAGCCGCTGCTTTATGGGGTGTGAAAGGAATGCCTTGTGGCCATCTGCCTTATCTCAGCATGCAGGGAGGAACTGGAGAAGACCTAACAACCTTAAGAGAGGCGCCTTATCGGTTGCTTTCCCACAGCTCGATGTCCCCTGTGGATTGGCCTGTTTGAACCGACCGGATGGATAGTTGGGGTGGGGTTATTATTTCATGGGTTTAACCTATTGATTTGGGAGGGAAACCCTCAGATCCTGCCTAGCTTTCCTGCTTTCTGTATCTGCCAATAAAAGTTCCTTTTGAAATGATGCCAGTTTCAAGAGTTCTGCTTTCTTGGTAGAGAAACAGAAGCAGGTCCTTACAGCTTGCTTTAGCTGAGCCAATGGGATGACCTCCATGCATTGGATTACCTTGCTGAAAATATGTACTTGGTGTTCTTTGCTCTTCCTTCCCAGGAACATCCCCTAAGCTTCCACAATTCTGCATAGAAATATCTGTTAACTGGCCAAGTTTCAATGGAGCCAAGAAAAAAAAAAGCCACATTCACTAAGGCTGTCAAGGCATGCTTTTGACCTTGGTTCTTTATATTGTTGAAAAAGCTGTATCCCAGGTCAGGAAGCCAACATTCAAGATGATCATGCTGTGGATTTCATATTTTTCAACCAAACAAATTGTTTTTAGTTTTGCAAATGAAACTTAAGAGACAATTTACTGATACCAATAAATTTGCTGCCAGCAGTGGGAAAACTATCTTAGTGTTCATTATTTTCTTTTTGCAGATTTTTCAGTGAGATTTTTCAGTGAAATTTTTCAGTGAGAAGGTAATGCAAAAGCTGGAGGCCAATAAACTTTCTAAGCTGAAACTTCTATTTCATACTCAAAGCATTTATTTTTTGTAAAAAATACTTTTTTGCCAGAGAATAGAAACCTACTTTAGTACCAATGGACTGAAAATTAAAACTGGTCTGGAGAGGCTGAGCTTCAGGACCAACCACAAACATTTACAGTACAGAGTCTGTAGCTGGTATACCTAGCATTGAATGTGTTACCATCACTCTCTTCTCCATATGTATAAGGGAAGCTATAATGCAGGAACCGAGATGGGAAAATTGATAAATAAGTAGTCACAAGCTAACAGAAAAACGTCTTCAAATATTGTTCAGTCAGTGTGAATTTTCATCTATGATCGTCTTTATCCAGGAGATATAGGTGTCTGTGAGCTGAGTATAGATGCCAGGGTATTGGGGATTGTCACATTTTTTAACAAAGGAAACAATACCTAATTGCTGCCCTCTGCATATCAAAGGCCCACCGTCATCACCCTGAGAAAAAAGACAGACAGGGGTGTGTTAGCATTCACAAAAGCTAAGATAGCTCTGCTGATCTATGCAGAAAAAGTAACAAAAACCAGCAATTAGATGACTCTAAGTCTAATTTTTGTTTTTCCTAGGATCACACAATCGAAAATTAATGGCAAAATAACAACTCTGGCTAGTAAAAATTTTATTTATTTTTAACAACTTAAATATATTCAATTTCAAAGAAGCTTAGTAGGTTTATTTTGCACAAATCTCATTTCTCCTATAAAATAAAAAGGGGCAGAAAATGTTGCTTCTTCCATACTCATGATATCTCTGCACCACTTCTGGGGTTCTTGGAGAAAATAATAATTTAAAAAGTTCCCGGTGGAAGAAAAAAGTTCCCGGTGCCTAAGGCATATCAAGATATAAATGGGGTGTAATGTGTTATTTTCTTAATTTAATGGATTCTGAGCAATCTGAAACACTGGTTTCAAAATGGCCGGCATGGTCAAGTGATCAAAGCCCCACCCATTTTTAATAGGCAACATCTCACACATACTACAGACAGGTAAAAGGAAATGGGGCTTCAAGTTCCTGGTTGGATCCGCTGTTTTGAAGCAAAGGACTGTTGCTGTGGATTATCCTGCAATTTATAAGCCAAAGAGCCAGAAGGTGTTAGCCTTTTGAGGCTGTCTAGATTAGGAAGTCCACTCTACAAGAAGACTAGAACTATACTTTATTGAGATAGTCTTTAGTAACAGAATCTTGCATTTTCTCTTGCCTCCCTATTATATGCTGAGGAGTCAGGGAGGAATTATTCTGGTCTTTCTCTTATACTTTCTCCTTGTCCTGGGCTTAAACCATGTCTTTCCATATGTGGTTGTAAGAGTTTTGAACAGTTTCTCAAAGGTCATCCCTATGAGTCCCTACAGATGACTAAGTTCCTTCAGTTGATCAGTAATGGAAAAGCTTATCTCCTCTTTCAAAGAGGACAGTCTTGTCTCCGAAGGGCTCTCAGATCCAGTGCAATGTAAAAAAAAAAAAAATCCTATAAGAAGAGATACTAGGAACCTGACATTCAATTGTTTGCACTTTAGCAGCAGACACTGTAACGATTACAAAGGTCCTATGGTCACTCAGTGGGGAAATCAACAGCACAATAATTCTCTCTTCTTAAATTCACATTGTAATTGTGAGGATATATCTTTCTACATAAAAGAATGTACAATATGTTTGATGGACATTTGTATCAACTCTTTTATTCCAATTTTTGAAAAGACATTTCCTGTTATTTATATGTGTAACCTCCTCCAATTCTGGTGGACTATGGGCAAAGAAAAATGAACATTTAAAAAGGATATGAACAATAACAATAAGAAATTCTGGTACACGAAGGGCTCCATATATTTAGCCCAAGGGCCACATACCTGTTGGAACAATGCTGTTTTAGCTTGTATGCAAAATACTTGTAGACTAAGGTCCATCCTTATCTTTGGGGATAGTGTTCATATAATGGGGCCGGACTCCTTACTCTCCCAAACCCATATGGGGTCTATGGAAGTGATCATCTTACCTGGTAAGCAATCTTAATCTGCACAGAGTTATCTTACCACACATAAATCCTTTTCGCTGTTTTTCTCTCCAGCGCATACCATCTTCATTGTCACAAAAGGATGAGAATTATAATGTTTCTTATCATTGCAGATATTTCTGTCAATGATGGTGACGTTAACTGCACGGAATTTCTTAAATCTCCTTCTTTTACTAATAGTTCCCCATCCTTTTACGATGCAGGAAGTTCCTGCTTTGATATCATGGGTAGACTTAGGAAGTGGGATGACGTTCATTTTAAGCTTTGTTGCCATAATATGAAGCTGATAAAATAAAATAAAAATAGCTCATTTGAATTAAGTTTTAATAGATGTTGCTGATTATATCACTCCTTAATCTAACTCAGATTTGTGGGAAATTAATCTTCTTTTCTTACCAGTTGGTTTACTTTCCCACTCCAATAAAAGGGTTTACTTGGAGTCTACAGATGAGAGATAAATCTCATATTCCAATGCTGAGATAGGTAACTCTTTTCTTTTACAGATCAGAAATAAATCTTTCCTCTTCCTTAATGCTGGGACAGGTGAAATGAGAAAATATGGAAAATCAATGGAGCGGGGGAAAGAAGTAGATATAAAGGAAATCCTGAAAACTGTTTGGCCTACAACCCATGAATTCTCTTGCTTGGCTTATAGCACACTCAAAAATAACTGATGGAATTCAAAGCTGGTTCCAGATAGTGTATTGGTATTTCCCAGAAATAAGTACTTCTGCAGAGAAATACTTCTAATATCCCCAGAATGCTCACCATATTAAACAGTACAGTAGCTATAAATAATCACTTTTGAATGCCTGCTAAGTGAAGGTGATAGAATGAAGTTGAGTAGACATACGAAACAGCAGACAATACGTTTTTGATAATGGAGTTTTAGCAGGCCTACCATGTGAAAAAGTTTGCTCTTACAGGTATTATAGTCTTGATGAATTCCCAGGAAATTATTTTGCAATCTGAACAAGCAAAAACTCTCTTGAGTGACAAGCAGGCCTGTACCATTCAGACTGCAGAAGTTCCAATTTTGGCACCTTGTTGAAGTTACAGTCTTTTACACTTCCATTTCTTCATTTCACTCTTCTCTCTTTGGTTCTTATTTAGATTATGCATTTTGGCTTCCTGGTTCTAGTAATTTTGAAGTTTTTAGGTTTTTCACTCTATCATTATACAGTAATGATCCTTCCTGATTTGTTAAACCTTATTGGTTTGATTATTTTATTGTGTTATTGTTTTATAAAATTGTAAACTAATTCGTTTTGATTTGTTGTGTTTGATCAAGAGCCAGGAAATAAACAAGCATAAATTTTAATTACATTTTGCTCAAGGATCATGCTCATGTCAATAAACACAATGCTATAGTTTTTTCCTCAGAACATTCACAATCAATTCACAGATTTACCTTCAAAAGCATAATATCATTTTCAAATGTTTTTGGATTAAATCCTGGATAGAAAAAGATTTTGGTAATGTTTATAAAATCTCTTCCTTCATTTTTAGTTATGGCTTGTCTTCCAACACCAATATATGTTTCTTCACTCCTAAAAAGAGAAGTTAACTTAGAGCACATGTAGTCACTATCAAAGGACAACTGCTGCCTTTCCCAAGCCCTTGGGAAGGATTCGATAGGTGGCAGAAATGCCAAATCCAGTCTGGTTGACTGCACAGTGAACCATAATAACATCACTTCTATGTGATTTATTGACTGACTGATTGATTGATAGGTATTTAACAGTTGTGTTTTACTGAGTTAACTTAAATCCTATGGTAGGTAATTATTTCTAGCAAGTTATACTATAAATCAACTCTAGATATCTGGGTAGAAAAGATCTAATAGGCTTGCCTAAAGTATGTTTGAGAACTGATACAATTGCAAGAAAACTTTTGAACAAAATATGGATACTCACGGAAAGCAATGGGCTGCTGTTAACACCCAGTTCTGTTTGATCAATGTTCCTGCACATAATAAATGTTTGTGTTTGATGAGACCAACCACGTATGGTATTGAATGTTCTTCCTCTTCAGCTACATCTGCAGATTGACCTATGAGAAAAGCCAATTGGATTGGGTTGAATAAGCACATCACACTATGAATTAATTATGAATTAACTATTGAAGAGCTCCATTCACTGACTGTAATCACATGCAAGCAATGAAGTAAATAAAGATGATCACATTAGTTCTGCTTCTTCTGTTTTCATATTTATGGTGAAGTTTCTGTTGCTAGAATTTCTCTGCGCAATTTAGAACCCTGCAAATCAAAATTTTAAAACATATAATGAAGACTTTTTGATGCACAAAATTAGTGCAAATGGTGACAGAGGAGGTTAGCATTAGAGCACTTATTCCTTTTATCCTTATATTTAGGATATTTTTCCAGTTGGAATTGAGGAGGGTATTGTGATTTTGGACCAGTAGGTTCATTTCACAGTGTGAGACTGTGTCATGGGAAGTCTAACAAAATAAATGTTGGGGAGGCTTGTCCATACACAAAATGGCAGCTAGTTGCAAACCAGCCATTTTATAGAAGGAAACAGGTTGATTCCTGTTATAGAAGGCTCCCTCTCCTTCCTCAGTTTACTTTGGGGGGACAGTAGAATAGTGGGACACCATTCTTTGCAAGACAGTGGATCCAAGCTGTTTTTGAAGTAAATCTACATGTTTGAAAAATGTGAGAGTTATAATTTTTAAGTCACAATGAATAGCTTGGGTTGTGATAGACTATTATCAGAGAGAAATGCAATGAAAGTATTTTGCATTTGGATATGCAAAATTCAAATGTATGAATAGCAACCTCAAGTGCAAAATGAGTAGAAACTCTTTGAAGCTTTATTGTAATGCTTTTCTATTTGGGAGAGAAGATAATTACTTTGCTTGCTGTGTCAGCAGGGTCCAAGGCTTTTATCAAAACAATCAATCAATCAGAATAGATCTGGAAAGGACCTTGGGGGTCTTCTAGTCCAACTCCCTGCTCAAGCAGGAGACCCTATACCATTTCAGAAAAATGGTTGTCTAGTCTTTTCTTAAAATCTCTAGTGATGAAGCACCCACAAGGACTGAAAGCAAGCTATTCCACTGGTTAATTGTCCTCACTGTTAGGAATTTTCTCCTTAATTCCAGGTTGCTTCACTCCTTGATTAGTTTCATCCATTGTTTCTTGTCTTCCTTCTGGTGCTTTGTAAAATAAGTTGATCCCCTCTTCTTTGTGGCAGCCGTTCAAATACTGGAAGACTGCTATCATGTCACCTCCAGCCCTTCTTTTCTCTATGATGAGAGCAACATCATGCAAGGGCGACAGATGTTTCCACCTCTTTCATATATCCATGTGACATCACAGAGCATGTTTGAAAGATATGAAATTTGCATCATGCTGGAGTGATGCGCCCCTTTGATCCTCTCCTGTGGTCATTTCTGCCTTTGTACAAATCCCTCCATGTATCATTGAGGCTTTGAAAAAAAGGCTTTATTCAAAATCTTTTAAAGCCTTGTTGGTGCTAGAAAATCATTTGCTAGTTGGGGAAGAGCTTTTACTTTTTGGTGGAGCAGAGGGTGGGGCTGGGCTGGGCATGGAGCTGGACCTGGTGATGAGAGAATGGGGATCTTCGGTTTGAGAGGTTTCTGTTTCTTTAGACCACCTCGTTCCCATTATGGCAAACCTCCCATTCACTTTAAACAATTGCCTTTGCGCAATAGACAAAGTGAGGAAAATATGTTCACAAAATAGCACTTACCCCTCTGGTTTCTGAGGAAGAAAATGGTAATAGAAAAGCACAAAACAAATAAAAGCTCCATAGGTGCTACTTTGAATTCACCAACAACAAGATATTCAGTATATACTGAATACATAAAAAACCCCAGAATTCATTTGCTAAATGCATTCCTGGCAAGTTCAGAAATATTCACTCATAATAAAAAGTCTTTGGAGAAGGAGGTATCATTTCTAGGCAGCAGAGTTTAGCAAGGTGTGCAGTGGGGCCAGAGAAAGAGAGAGAAATTAGCTGTAGCTATTAAGAGTTTTCACAAAAAAAGGGTATGTTACAATACTGTGGGCAGAACACTAATCCTGGAGAAAGACTGAACAAAAGTCTACTAGAGGCCCACATGATTATGACATCAACATTCTGTTCCTTCAGTAATTCTAGAATTGTATGATGGGATGGATGTTCATCATTCTTTGTGACAGATCTTTGGAAGATGGCTAAATCCATCAGTAAAAACTCTGGAGGATGGCTGCTGTCCCTAAAGTTTATATGGTGCATTCCATACTGGGTCAATTGGTGGCTGACTTCTTTCAAACAAGAACCTTCTGTAGACGCTCACCATGTAATACAAGATAAAAGGAAGATACAGTGATTCTGTTCTCATGAGAACAGAACCCCATTAATAGGCATCTTAATTTATACATTCTAGTCTATTCTAACAACTGGTGGTTTTGTAGCAAGGACAAGCTAAAATAGGTAGGTTCATGTACAGTAGAAATACAAATAGAGATCCTTTACATTATTTTTGTACCACAAATACTCTGTTCTCCTATTTTCCTGTCAGTTTCAAACCTCTTTATTTATTTTTTCTTGACAATTGGTGAGAAGGAGGTAAAGTAGGCAGACTAGGCAAGCATAAAACATTTCCACTGAAAGTTGCATGTCAGTTAGTTGTAATTAAAATAAGACCCACCATCAAAAGATGAAAGAAAATTCTTAGAAATTTGCTATCAAGCACAATTTAGGTTTGACTGGGGAAGGGTCAAATTGTCAACATTCCTAAATACTCCCGATAAGCCATTTTATTTATTTAATCAGTATAGAATCATGCAATACTATCTTTTCTGCTCAGTGGGTGCTCAACAGAATGAATCAACATAAATAACTAAAAAAGTATATCAGTTGAAAATGCTGAACAATATTTCATGCCTTGGAAATAAAGAATAATTATAAATTCATAAAGAAGGATTATTAAATGTTCCACCAAACAATGTTGTCTTCACCAGCCATCTAAAAGACAGTTAATCTAGGTAAGATTCCTTAGCTGAGAAATGCTATAAAAAAAAGCTAAGTATTCTTCTGCAGGTTCACTTTTCTAGAACACAGAACACAGGACTGACTTCACATTGCAAATTCTGGAAAGGAAAAGATCTGTCATCTCAAATGTTTTCATTTCATAGATAGAAACCAGCATCTTAAATCAAGCCTGAGAAAAAAGCCTCAGATGTCTATCCTATCCTTGCAGAGAATATTCTTGCATAGTATGTTCTTGTATTCTTGCAAATGTATTGGCAGAGTTCAAACATTGCACTACGCACACACGTTGTTATTTCAAACATGGCTTCAGAGGAAGCAGTTCAGATATGGAATTGAGCCAAGAAGGAAATAAGTTATTTTCTGCTTCACTTTATAAGCAGAAATATATGAAATGCTTCATGTAAATCATCCATGGGGTTATATATTTGATTATCATCAGTGCCTTTTAAATTTCTTTTGATGAGCCAGGATCTTCCTGGATGTACATTCCCCTACATAAACTGCCTGTTTTCAATATTACCCCATTCTCTATATATGGTCTTCCCTGTGTAATTCTCCTTCCGCTAATAGCTAGTGCAGTGGTTCTCAACCTGTGGGTCGGGACCCCATTTGGGGTCAAATGACCATTTCACGGGGGTCACCAAACAAGGCTGTCCGCCATTTTTTCCCCTTTTCTTTGGCCACGCCCCTGGCACCCGGTGATGTATAAGTGGTTGGGGGTCACCACAACATGGGGAACTGTATTATGGGGCATTAGAAAGGTTGAGAACCACTGAGCTAGTGGATACTTTGGAGAATTTCTGAATTAAACAGCTGTGCATTAGAGGGATTACTGAAATTCCATGATGTCATAATGATTTCTAGAACACAGGGTTGATACCTGGGTTTCCTTTGTGGTTTCAATTCAAAATGAAATTGCTTTGAAGACGATTACACATCTGCAAAGAAATATTGTCTAAGAACCGAAAAGTCCTACTTGCATAGCTGCTATGATAACCTTAGAGATTCTAACTGAATTTATAATATTTATAAGGTCCTAACTGAATTTATAATGTTTTATATTATAATGGTATAAAAATGATTTTTCAGCCTATTTGTCTTTGTTTTTATTATATTGTACTGTCTGCCAGATGGTAATAGTTCAAAAAAAGAATGTCTGGGATGAGATGAATCTTTAAGAATGTTTTGGGCTTTCCTAAGACAGTACAGTTCATATGGGTGGGGAGGAGAGGAGGAGATGGCAGCCAATAATCCTCTGGACCATTTTCTTATCTGCTACTCTGCAGTTAGCAAACCATACACAAATGCAATAGGTTAGAATGCTCTCTCTGGAGCACCAGTAGAAGGTCACTAGCAGATAAGCTAATCTTGTAGTCAATCATCTCAGACAAATGTCTATGGAGATTCTCAGTCATCCAGGTCACGGTTGTCCAAGAAGCTTCTTAAACAGAAGTGAAATGTCTTCAAAGAAAAAAAACAAGGAAGTCTAGTTGCCTCCTGAAAATACACCTTTGGGATCTCAGACAAATGGTTGTCCAACATTTGTTTGAAAACATCGAGTGATGAAGACTTCATAACTGCAGGAGATAAGTGGTTTCAGTGCTTTTGGTGCCGTCACATCGCCACTCATAAAAGTGGTGTATAGCAAGGGTATTCAAACTTGGCCCTTTTATGACTTGTGGATTTCAACTCTCAGAATTCTGGGAGTTGACGCCCACAAGTCATAAAAGGGCCAAGTATGAACACCCCTAGTGTATAGATTCATAAGAAGTCTCAAATATGTGCATATCTGGGAATTTTGCAATTGCAAAGGACCTCCAATTATAAGAATAGTCCAGTTATGTTATGCCATCCCATAGAAGACATTTAGAAGCCATTCCCAGCACAGAAACTCATTCTTCCAAATATAGAAAATGTCTGAAGTTTGCCACAAGCAAACACTGGATACATAGCACAAATGAACAACAATAACAAAATGGTTTTCAAAAAGGATTTATTGTCTTCTGCTTTCTGGAAATAAACTATCATTTCATTTGTGATAGACATGGGAATAATGTCTATCTAGCAGAGTAAGTGTTCAGAGAGAGAGAGAGAAAAAATACAGCCAATTTCTAGAAACTTGTGCTTATCTTTTATAAAGGGAAAAAAAAACCTTTGTTACAAAATTGCATTTAAATAGAAAACCTAAATACCAAAGCTGATCAATTCACCCTCCAGATGAATTCATCTGAAGTCAATGTTATTTTTAGCCAGCAGGCTCAATGGTTGTGCTAGCTGGGTATGGTGTGACTAGTCAAATGCATCTGGAGGGAAAAGGCTGGAAAAGATTGTTTTAAAGAAATAATGAATGAATATAATAAAAGAGAATGTCAACATCAACAATAATTCTATAAACTGCCTTGTATAACACTCTTTATCCAACGAGAATATTTATCTGTCAGAAGGGTGTAGATACCAGGATACTTAGACTGTCCACATCCTTTACCAAAGGAAATGATGCCTCTTTGTTCCCCTTTGCACATCAAAGGACCACCTGAATCACCCTGCACAAGGGAGAAAAGGGGGGGGGGTTGTAAAGACAGATTTTGCATTATTTGCAGCAGTTGTATTCATTTATTTATTCATTACATTTTTATGCTGCCCATCTGACCGATACAGTGACTCTTTATGCTTTTCTCTTTTAAGGGACAATTGTAATATACAATAATGAAAGATTCATGCTATTGTCATCTCCTGATTAGACTACTACAGTTTGTTCTACAAGGCCCTGCTAAAAAGATGATTATCAGAAGCTGCAATTCACACGAAGTGCACTGGCCTTCTTGATGACGTTTGCTAATCAGCTTGGCCAAATAGAGTAACATCTCTGGGAGATGCTCTGGTTGCTGGCAGGTTTCTGTTCAAATTCAAGAGGCTTGTCTTTATGTATAAAGCTCTAATTAGCTTGGGCTTTAGTTATCTCTGGGATTGTGTCCTTCCAGTTTGGGTGGGGAAGATGGGCGACAGGATTCTTTCTCAATAGGAGTTCTCTCACTCGGGAATAGCTTGACCCTCAAGGCCAGAAGTGGAGAGAGATGCCCAGATCCTGGTTACAGAATCAGCCTTCTGCCCTGAAGCATGTAAAAAAGGGGCAGGGCTTTGAATGTCTGGTTTTTGGCTACCATCTTGACTTTTTTGACCCTCTGCAGACCCCCTTGACTGAGTGTCTGCCTTTCTATGTCTCTGTCTCTTTCTCTGTCTCTCTCTCTTGGTCAAACCTATTTTTCGGAATTAATGGGACAGAAAAAGATGGGAAGAAGGAATCCTTGACATAAAAGAGAGGTAGATGGAATTCTACACAATAGACAAATAAACCTAAATCTAAAATGGCACTTTTCAGAAAATAGTTGCATTTCTGACAGCCAATATATATATATATATACACATACATACATACATACATACATACATACATACATACATACATACATACATATATATATTGAAGAAGTGGAGAATGTGTTTCTATGTGCATGTATCTCTGTGTGGGTGTTCGTGCTTTATCTCACTCCCATCTCTGCCAGCCATATATTTTCTTCAGGAAATGACTAAATACATTTAGCTGCATAAAGATACCATCTATTCTACAAGTGTAAATTCTGAATAGGTGGGGAATATAACCACATTTAAGCAAACAAGGAGCCAGCTGCACTTCAGACTAGTATTCTGAAAAATTCACAGTCTATTCTGCCCCCACCAGTGCTTCATCGATAAGTACAGGTAGTCCTTGACTTACGTTCATTTAGCAACCGTTCAAAGTTACAATAGCACTGAAAAAAGTGACTTATGATCATTTTTCACCCTTACGAACATTGCAGCATCCCCATGGTCATGTGATCAAAATTCAGACACTTGGCAACTGACTTGTATTTATGACGTTTGCAGAGTCCCAGGGTCATGTGATCCACTTTTGCGACCTTCTGACAAGCAAAAGTCAGTGGGGAAGCTGGATTCACTTAACAAATGTTTTACTAACTTAGCAGTTGCAGTGATTCACTTAACAACTAAGGCAAGGAAGGTTGTAAAGCGAGGTAAAATTCACTTAACAAATGTCTCACTTGGGAACAACATTTCTGGGCTCCATTGTGGTTGTAAGTCAAAGACGACCTGTACTTTTTGTTAAAGATTCATCACAGGCTGTAATGCAGCCAGTCTGAATGGATATATAATTCCAGATGGCTTTTTTGCAATTGACTTTATGATGGGAAGATTTTACTAATTTTACAGTTGTTAGAGTAGGACTTTGATTTCTTAGAACACTAAAAGCATGCAAGTATGATTACTAATTCTTTCAAATTCTGCTTTCCATATACTATTTTTGAATTTCAAAAATTCAGAGTAGGTAGATAGATATACTTACCAAGCATGCATCCTTGGCTCCTCTCTTGTCACCCGCACAGACCATATTCATTGTTACTAGAGGCTGATAATTATAGTGCTTTTGATCATTGCAGGTACTTCTTGCAATGACAGAGACATTAACTTCACGGAGGACATCTGATGGTGTCTTATGTCCACTCTGAGTAACCCCCCAGCCAGCTACCAGACACTGTGTTCCAGCCTTGAGGTCACCATACACTCGAGGAAGCTTGACGATGGCCACATTCTTGTTAAGTTTTGCTTGTTTATTAAGCTTAAATGGGATAAGAGGGAAGGCAGAAGAGATTAATCCTCACATTAACTGTCAATATGGTGTGTAATGCATCGTATGTTAGACTTACACCTTGGAGAGTCACCCCATCTCAGCCTGGCCTATGTTACAATGTTGGGCAGATACAATGAGTCTGAGAAGCAACATTTATACCATTTGAGCCCCTTCAATAAAAATAAACTAATAGGAATAACAACAACATTAATGCTTTGAACTTCCTTCAATATGTGTGATTTTACACCTGCTGATCATTTATATAGAAATAAAAACTCCTCCCTCCTACTCTCCCTCTCTGACATTAAAGGAAAAAGTAAGTTTCCATCACTTGAGTGTGAGAATATTCTTCATTCCATTGATGCCATCATCAGGGGTGGTTCCTAGGCCAATCAATTGGGCCTCAACTGTCATGTTCCCCTTATGGGATGCTTGTCAGCCCTTTGAGGTAGGTCAGATCAACAACATGAGTGAATAATTATTCCCTTTTCTTCCCTTCCTTTCTCAGGGTTAGAGCTTAAATCCCTTGTACACTGATTTCTATAAAGGATTAGCTGCCACCACAATCCAGGTCATCCTCAAGTTAGAACCATTTGTTTAGCTGCTGTTTGAGATTATGATGGCACTCAAAAAAGTGATGTATGACCAGTTCTCACACTTATGATCATTGGAGCATCCCTGTGGTCATGTGATCAAAATTTGGGTCCTTGGCAAACAGCATGGATTTATAATGGTTGCAGTAGCCTAGGGTCATGTGATTTCCATTGGCAACCTTCCTAGATGGCTTATGACACGCGAAGTCAATGAGAAAGCCAGATTTGAATGTTTCATTTAATAACTGCAATGATTTGCTTAATAACCATAGCAAAAAAAGTCATAAAATTCGGCATGATTTTTTTAAGAACTGCCTTGCTTATCAATGGAAGTTCCAGTCCCAAATGAGGCTGTAAGTCAAGGACTCTGTATTCATGCCATCCATCCCATGTATATTATGTATATCCTTTAGAACATACCTGAAGAAGCATAATGTCATTCTCCTTTGTGGCTTTATCATAGCATGGGTGATAAATGTGCTTTTTAACATTGAAAACTTGTTTTGTTGTGTCTTTTTCTGAATGAATTCCAAGAATAACTTCAGTGTTATTTGTTCTAAAAAGCAAAGAGGATAAATAAGAATTGAATAAAGTTCATTTTTAGCAATTATAATGCAGTATAATCTTAGCTGAAGGATATTAAGCCTTATTATTTGGCAATTCAATCTTCTATGTTTCTTCAGAGTTAAATTCTACTGGTTTTAACATTGTTTATTTCCTGGCACATAAGTTTAAAATTTGGAGACAGCAGGCTTAGATATATTCAGTTATAAAGCATCATTTACTACAATTTTTATTAGAGTATTATTTCAACAGTGGAAGCAAATATATTTTTGATAGGAGATGCAAAAAACTTTTAATGGCCTATTTCTGGATAAATTCAATAATAAATTACAATATATGAGCATCACACCAATATATGGATGTTCTGGAGGTTGAAAATCAAAGGGAGGTCAAATTATATGCCATTTTCACAAGAACAATAACACCAATAATGTGCTGGGAGGCATGCACTATTAATGTCATGCATTGCTCTACATGGAAAAGAAAGATTGGGATGAGGACCTTTGAGAGAACAGAAACATTCTCTATCATCATCTACATCAGGGGTCTTCAAACTTGGCCCTTTTATGACTTGTGGACTTCAACTCCCAGAATTCTTCAGCCAGGTATGCCAGCACAATCTTGTCTCCTATTTTGGCCACGTTTTTGGTTTATCCCAGTTTCTCCCTCCTGTGGCTTCTGGCTCTTCATCTGTTCAGAGCCTGACCATCAAAACTAGATTATTTTTTAATGATGAGGTCAGAATTAGCCTGCTGGGTTTTATGGTCATGGAATTAGAAAAGAAGTATGAGAAAGCAATATTGTATATGGTAACTGTGGCAAGAGTATTGTATGCAAAAGGTTGGGAAAATAATGAAATATCTATGATGGAAGTTTGGATTATAAAATTAACTGAACTCACAAAAATAGCAAAGCTAACCAGTCTGGATACAGAAAAAGGAAAAAAAGGAACAAAATAATTTATTTTGAGAACCTGGAAACCTTACATAGAGTTTTTGTTGAAAGAATGATTTCTTCATTTGGGAATTCAAAAGGGTCAAAGAGAATAGGGAAACTAATAAAGTGATAATTACTTGATAGAATGTATATTTTCTTCTCTTTTAATTCCTTTTCTGTTTCTCCCCCTTTTCTTACTTTCAATCTCTCTTTGTATATATTTATTCTATTGAGAAATTCAATAATGCACACAGGCGCGCGCGCGCAAAGAGAGAGAGAGAGAGAGAGAGAGAGAGAGAGAGAGAGAGAGAGAGAGAGAGAGAGAGAGAGAGAGAGAGAGATTGGATTTCTTTGCCTCATTGCCACCCCTAGAATTTATGCCAAGAAGCTGGGATCAGTGAACAATTTACCGGAAAGATGATACCTAGTGGACAATTTCTGCTTGGGTTGAAATTTTAGGTTTTGCTCATCCCTAAGTTGCAGGGCTATGTTATGCTTGGAAGAAATATATAAATATAACAAGATTTTAAAAAGAAATAAATAACAAACTAGCAAAACTTCCAAACTTACATGATGCAGTGAGCTGCTGTTAATACCCAGTTTGATTTGATCAGGGTCCCGCCACAAAGCTTTGGGCCTTTGATCTTGGCCATAAAAGGTTTTGAATGTGGAACTGATTCTTTTCCTCCAATGATCTGGGCACAGTGATCTAAACAGAATGAAGAAGCCAAGCTAATCATGAGTCACAAAATGCAACTTTAGGTTAATCCATTAGTTAAAGAGGAAAAAGAAACAAACACAATTTGTGAATCTTTACCTCTATTGTGCTTGGAAATAGCTAAATTTAATTATTACTTTTCGTTAAAGAGTACTTTTTATATGATTTATACTGAATATCTCAGTAATATTGGGACATGTATCTGCAAGAGCATTAGTGCACAATGTTACCTGACAATTCTATTCTAAAAAGCTAAATGTTCTGGATTGCCTTCTAGAGAATATTGAGCAAGTCTGATTCTCACTAAAGTGCCTAAAATTAAGTACTGATTAATTTTAAATTAAAGTTTAAATTAAACTTAATAAACCAATAAATTATTATATTTAAATTAAATATCTTTATTGATGGATACAATGCACAATTATCTAATAATTATTATATATACTTTGTGCTTTATTGAAAGAAATAAAATAGAGAGAACAAGAATGAAAATGTAAGGAACAGAGAAAAGTTAAGAAAACAACGAAATTTCTTTCTGTTTTTCTGTCTCTCTGTTTCTATCTCTCCCTCCCTTTTTGCTGAGTGACACTTCTTCCATTTTCCTGTTCTCATCTGAGTTTGTGTTCTCTGTCATCACTCTTCCCAATAACCAGTGCAGTAGCCATATCGCCGATTAATCAATAGAAATGTCAGGACAGCTCTGCTGCAGACAGATTCAAAGGGAAGAAGTAATGTAAAGGGAACAAACTTACTCATTACCGATACCGATTCACATTGCCCTTATACTTAGAAATGGTGGGATTCTGATGCAATAATATAAATACATAATAATTAAATATTGCAATTTACAGTATAAGCAAGAATAAACCTGGTATTTTATTCAGGTTGTCCTCTCCTGATACAGTCCCAAACTCTGGCATTATGTGGGTTGGGTGTGATATGGTCAACAGCAAAGGTCTCATTGGTCTGATACAACAACAACTTATTGAAGCTAACCACTCCTGACACTTAATGAGTGATTTTCAGCCTGTGAGGTTGCATGAACAGGAGAAAAGAGCTGAGGTGGCGCAGCAGTTAGAGTGCAGTACTGCAGGCCACTTTAGCTGACTGTGTTCAGCAGGTCAGCGGTTCAAATCTCACCGGCTCAAGGTTGACTCAGCCTTCCATCCTTCCGAGGTAGGTAAAATGAGGACCCAGATTGTTGGGGGCAATGTAAATATATATATACATTGCTTACTGGTGTACACCGCTTAGAGAGTGCTTACACTTAAAGCGGTATATAAGTCTCATAAATAAATAAATAAATAAAAGGTGTCAGATTTGGACTTTGGATCTCTTCTGTGTATATGTATGTTTGTGTTTGTGTATGTATATAAAACCATATGCAATACATATATCCTGAATCTTACAATAGTTGCTTCTCTTCATTATGGCTTTTCTAGTATATGTAATAAAACTATCATCTTAAAACTGTAGCTTTGACTCTCTCCTGTGGGCCTTCTACTGCCAGTATCAGGTCAGCCTGAAGGAGACCTGAGTAGTTTTCTCTTCATCACTTTCCAAATTCAAGGAGAAATCCATACATTTGAAACAAACAGCGTGGCGTATCTGTTTATCGTTTCATTGATCATTCTGAAGTGACATTATCAGAAATGAAAAGAAATTAACAATAAAAAAATGTAGTATAATTTAGCACTTACCTCCGGGAATGCCGAGAAGAAAAATCACAACAGAGAACCACATTAGAAGAACCATCATTGCTTTTTTGTATTTCTCCACATCAAAGTAGATAATCTCTCTCTCTATATATATATATACTGAAGATGGAAAGGAAGTGGTTGTTGGTTTCATCCTGTAAAGAGCATTCTTTTACACATTGTGAAACTGGAACACCACTAAGACTTTCAAAGTTATTTTCTTTTTCGTTTCTGGTATGAAGACTGTGTCATGCTTATTTAATATGGTTAATGAGGTGGAAAATAAAAGAGGATACCTGAGTTAAGTTTTCATGTTTGCATTTAATTTTATGTGAGAGAGATGTGTGGGTTGAGTTGCTGAGTAAAAAATATATGATGAGGCTATTGAACCAAGTAAATATCAGGTGATAATTTTCTCTTTATTGAGAGAAAGGGTGCATTAATAAAAGAAATACAATTTTCTTGAAAATGTGAAGGTAAAAAGTGTGATGTGTGGCTGCTCCCCCAGCCCCATTTTGAGAATATCATCCTATACAATGAATTTTCTAGACAACTGTTATTAATTAGGCAAGTGATGATTCTGCATGGACAATTTTGATGAAACAAAAGTCATTCTGAATATAACTTGTTTTATGTGTCTTCTTTCCCATCAATTCCATTAATAAAGACAACCCAATTTTCTTCTTTGAAATGCTTAATATTTCAAAGTTATACTCCCATTGTTATAGAGCAACTACCTGAAGCTCTTTAGTATTTTTGTCATCCATGGAGATGGTCTGTTTTTGGAAGGATTTTTCATTACTCCTCTGCCTCCTGGCAACTTTGCTCTTTGGAACACAAAACCAATCATAAATCCCAAGAAAACAAATCAAACAATGAGGTAGGGAGTGATGAGAAAAAAGAAAAACTCAAACAACAATTAGGAGATGCAGGAAACATACCCACGGGCAGGCATAAAAGTCTTAAATGCTTATATACAATGCCCAAAGCTTGGGGAACAAACAGGGTGAACTAGAAGCAATAGTACACGAAGGCAGGTATGATATAGTTGGCATTACAGAAACCTGATGGGACGAAACCCATGACTGGAATGTTCTGATGGATGGATACAAATTGTTCAAAAGAAACAGATCTACAAAAAGAGGAGGGGGAGTTGCAATATATGTAAAAGAACACTACATATCTACAGAAATGCACATGATCAAAGATAAAATCTCTCCAGAATGTATATGGGTCAACATAAAAGGGGAAAAAAGAGACATTGTCATAGGTGTATATTACAGGAGACCCAACCAATTAGAAGAAATAGATGAATTCTTTGCCAACCAATTAACAAATGTATGTAGGAAGCATACCACTGTAGTAATTGGAGACTTCAACTATCCAGATATCAACTGGGAGACAAACTCTGCAGCGAGTGGGAGATCAAACAGATTCCTAACCAACCTAGCCAACAACTTTGTCATCCAAAAGGTGGAGGAGGGAACTAGAAGTAAAGCTATACTGGACCTAATTCTTACTAATAGAGAAGTAGTGATAGAAGGAATTGTCATAACCTTGGGTGAAAGTGATCATGTCATACTGAAATTCAATATAATGCAAACACAAGCAATAGAAAATAATCCAACCAGTGTCTTAAACTTCAAAAGAGATTTTAACAAACTCAGAGAGAACCTAGAAAAGATTCCATGGACGAAAATCCTAAAGGGGAAAACAAGTCAAGAAGCATGGGAAACTCTGAAAAATGTGATCCTAAATGCCCAGTCCAGAACAATACCACTGAAAAAGAAAAACCAGAATTTCAAGAAGAAACCAGCATGGCTGCACAATGATCTGACAAACTGAAATACAAAAAGAACAAATACAAAAAATGGAAAGAGGGACATATAAGTAAGGCTGATTATCAGCAAACAGCCAGAACATGCAAAGATGAAGTCAGGAAAGCAAAGGCTCAGAATGAACCAAGACTTCCAACAGAAATAAAGGATAATAAGAAAAAAATTCTTTCAACATATTAATAACAAGAAAAAAGTCAAGGAAACTATAGGTCCACTAAAGAGAGAAGATGGCAAGGAAGATGGAGGCTAAAACATATAAGGAACGGTTGCTAGAATTGGGTATGTCTAGTTTAACGAAGAGAAGGACAAGGGGGGACATGATAGCAGTATTCCAATATCTCATGGGCTGCCATAAAGAAGAGGGAATTAAGCTATTTTCCAAAGCACCTGAAGGCAGGACAAGAAGCAACGGGTGGAAACTAATCAAGGAGAGAAGCAACCTAGAACTAAGGAGAAACTTCCTGACAGTGAGAACACTTAATCAGTGGAACAGCTTGCCTCCAGAAGCAGTAAATGCTCCACCACTGGAAGTTTTTAAGAAGAGACTGGACAGCCATTTGTCCGAAATGGTGTAGGGTTTCCTGCCCGAGCAGGGGGTTGGACTAGATGACCTCCAAGGTCCCTTCCAACTTTACTATTATTATTATTATTATTATTATTATTATTATTATTATTATTATTATTATTATTATTATTATTATTATTATTAGGCAGTAGGCAGAAAACAGCTTAACTGATTCTTTACATCAGTCTTCACACAAGAAGAAATTATAGCTCAACATACCAAAAACAAACAAACACCCTACTGCAAAAGACAAACTAGAAACAAAAATTAAAATAATCAAGAAAATGGTAAGAGAACACCTATCTGACCTTGACAAATGTAAATCACCAGGACCCGTCAGATTACATCCCAGAGTTCTGAAGGAGCTGGCAGATGTTATCTCAGAACCATTGCACCATATCTTTCAAAAATCCTGGTGCACCGGGGAAGTACCTGAAGACTGGAATAGGGCTGATGTGGTTCCCATTTTCAAGAAAGGAAAAAAAACAGACCCAAGAAACTACAGACTAATCAGTCTAAATCCATACCTGGGAAGATCCTGGAAAAGATAATCAAAAAACAGATCTGCTGTAATAACTAGTAGCAGCATGGGTTTGTTAAAAACAGATCACTCATTCTTTGATAAGTGACTAAATTAATAGAACAGTGAAAGGCTGTGGACATAGTATACTTAGATTTCAGTAAGGCATTTGACAAAGTAGACCACAACCTACTGCCTGGTAAGCTAGAAAAAGATGGAATAGACAACATCACCACCAGATGGATTTGTAGCTGGATGACACAGCGTAGTCAACGACTAGTCCTCAATGGTAGAGAATGGTAAAGAAAAGGAGAAATAGGGATAATATGATGGTAGTATTCCAGTATTTGAGGGGCTACCACCAAGAAGAGGGGGTAAAATTATTATCCAAATCCCCAGAGGGCAGGAAAGGAAACAATGGTTGGAAACTGATCAAAGAGAGAAACAACCTGGAATTAAGGCGGAACTTCCTAAAAGTGAGGAAAATTAATCAGTGGAACAGCTTGCCCTCAGAAATTATGGGCACTCCATCACTGGAGGTTTTTAAGAAGAGACTGGACAGTCACTTGTTTGAAATGGTATAGATTCTCCTGCTTGAGCAGGGGGCTGGACTAGAAGACCTCCAAGGTCCCTTCCAGCTTCTATTCTATTCTATTCTATTCTATTCTATTCTATTCTATTCTATTCTATTCTATTCTATTCTATTCTATTCTATTCTATTCTATTCTTCTTAAACATTTCATATCCTTTAGAAAACAAGGCATTATAGCATCTTTATTCAGTCTCCTCTCTATCTCCTCCGAGAAAAATTTAGTGTCTTTCGTTATATTCATAGAATTGCCATGCTGTCTATAAGTTATTTACCGTAGCTCAGAAGGGCTTCAGTAAAGCAAGCAGGGCTATACTGCAAAGTCTGTTATCAGTTTGGAGTATATACGTATGAATGTTTGTAACCATTCAGAAAGTTTTATGCAGGTCGTTTGAAGACCAGATTTACCATCATGACCATCATGGCTCATGTTATTTATCTGACAAGCTTAGGTTTTGTTTTTTTTTCAAGAGGGCTTCTGTAAAATGCCTTCCCATGTAATTAGTGCATTTGCAGAGAAGGCATTATGTCAGTTTCATTGGGTGGAAAGCTGAGTGAAAATGAGTAGATTTGTTTGGGAGATGATGGTGTCTTCCTTCTCTACCTTACGAATGCAATGTGGCAAGCTCCTTCTATGTTTCCTATTCCATTGGCTTCATGTTCAATAAAATGGGATGGAGAGACCTTGGCTATATAGCTAATTTGCTTACCCATTGCTTACCCATGGTACAGGGGATCTGCAGAGGGGGTTAAAAAAGTCAAGATGGTGACTGAGAATGTACAGTTGAAACTCCATATGTTTTTACGTGAGTTGTGCTATAAGGCACATACAAAAGAGAAGGAGTTTTGATCATTGAGACACAACCACCATCTTGATTTTCTTAAAGTCCTCCTCCTATATGGATCCTGCAATGGTTATAGCCATTTCCATTTCCATATTACCGCTTGAAATAGCATTTTAGTCTGCTGTCCACATGATAGTTAAATACTGTTGAAACAAAACCAATAAAAAGATTAAAAAAGTACAGAGCAATGTGTTAAACCCATGAAAGGCATGAAAGAAGTAGCAGAATGAAACCTCAGTGGGTATAAAGAGGAAATTGCACCTTTAAATCAACAAAAGGCCACCAATTATTGCAGTGGCTTCTTCCTTGAGTAGAGTCAAACGCTTATCTAGTCATGTTTAAGACAAATATGAGCTTAGACCCTAGTTAAAATTTGCTGAGGACTAAAAAATTCTTATAGCAGTATATTAAGTTGTTAAAAATCACCAGTGAAGAAATTATCTCAGACTCAGAGCAACAGAATTAACTCCACATATTTTTCTGCCCACTAGAGGGCTCCCAAGTACTATGCCTTCTATATTCAGCCATGTTGCTGGATTACATTGTTCAGTTATCCCTTTCTAGTTAGATGGGACATTTTACCATCTTTCCAATAAATTGGGTTTCCAAAGACTTCTTATATTACACAAGTTAGACTCTATCCAAATTTACCTGCCTTATTTCCACCAGGTTGCAGAAGATACCATAAAGGTATTCTTTTAAAAAGAAGGTTGCGGTCCCCCTAGTAGTCATTTCTGAAAAAATGTCCTTGTGCTGAAGACTAAACCATTGTCTTGTAAATGTAAAAATATAGAGCATTCTGGTGATGTAATGGTAGGTGGGAAAGATCCAGGAGACCAAGCAAAGAGAGACTGCCAAGAGAATGGTCAGATAAGAGACAGAATAGGCAGGGCAAGAGGCTCAGAAGAGACCTTCCCTAGTTTCTTGGGCTGTAATGGAGATGGGGGAGAATTGAACTTTCAAACTTGCATGATTCTGTCAATGTAGCCTTATAAGAAAAGTGGAATTAGTTTATCTGATTGTGATACCTATTTGGTTTACTTGGTGAGGACGGCAGGTAATGTAATAAAACTGAATGAAAGGAATGTTGACGATTATTATTATTATTGTTGTTGTTGTTGTTGTTGTTGAGTCCTTGATTCAACAGCAAATGAAGAGCACACATTCTGTAATTCCAACAGCCTTTTATTCTCAGTAGTTTTCTCTCTGACACAACTCTGAGGCTTGTAGGCCTCTCTGTCTCCTTTAATAGAATCCCCGGGCTAAAAGGTAACAATCTGGTGCGCTTCCGCGCCTCGCGCATGCGCGCAAGGCCGGCGCCACTCAGTCTGGTCCCGGGCAGCTTGCAACAGCCCGGGACCATTGCAACTTCCCGAGCCTGCCTTTGCAGGCTCAGGACACAACACCCCTTCCCCCCCCATGAGACTTATTAACTATATAGGTAGTTATACGCGACCTCAACATGAGCGTGGTGTGCCAACCCAGGGAACCTGCACATCTGTTGCAGCTACTCACTAGCCACACTACAGCATGGTACCAGGATATTGTTTTGGAATTAAGTGCCCAACACCCACACTTCCAAGTTCCCCAACAATAGCAGGCACCCTCTTCACCTCCCTTGCTTTGACAGCAAGGTTACAAAATCTTCAAGGTATTTGGGAGATCTTTTTACTCTCTGTGATCTCCTCAGGTTCTGAGAACCCCCTAATTCCTCTTGTGCAGAGGTTGGAGTGGAGTTGCCTCCTCTTTTAAACCCTGGTGGTCCCCGTGAACTGTGTCCTGTTGCCTGGTCTGCTTGCTTGCCCACTGGGCTTGTCAGACCAGGACTTTGCTCCCGGTTATTCTCCCTGCTTGGAGTTCTGAATTGTGGTTGTGAATGATGAGTATGCCCCTGGGTGACTCCCTGGCTGGAATAGGCACTGGTGGCTGTATTATTTCTTGTTCCCCTGAATTCCTGTTAGGGACACTTGCGGAACCTTGGAACAGGCCTTCTTCAGCCTCTCCGTTTGGCCACGGCTGCTGCCAACACCCTTCCCTTTGCCCACAGTGGTCCCCCTCCCCCCTGGAGAAAGCCCAGGAGTTGCAGAGGGTGAGTCCAGTCTCGTACACAGCTGATCGATATGCCGCCGAAGGACATGACCGTCGTCCAGGGAAACCTCGTAGGACAATGGACCAGTGACCTTGCATACTACCGCCGGAACCCACAGGTGACCGGGCCCGTAGTTCCGAGTCCATACTGGGGCACCCACTTGCAGACACCATGGTGCCCTGGGTTGGGTGACCCTAGGAGCCAGTCTGCCCGGATGCAACCTGTCAAGTTTGGTGATCAATTTGTGCCCCCAGTGAAGTTCAGCTGGGCTCTTCCCAGTGGAAGTGGAAGGTATGGTGCAGTAAGCAAGAAGAAAGTCTGCCAACCTGTGGTGCCAGTCCCCATAGGTCAGTCTCTTTAAAGCATCCTTGGTGATGCAAACCATCCGCTCAGCCATACCGTTGGTGGAAGGGTGGAATGGTGCTGAAGTTGCATGACGAATCATGTTGGCCTGCAAGAAAGCCTGAAACTCGAAAGAAGTGAATTGAGGACCATTGTGAGAAACCAGAACATCTGGGAGGCCATGTGCAGCAAAAGTCCCTCTCAGTACTTGAATGGTCTTGGCAGCAGTGGTGGAAGAGACAGAAACAACCTCAAGCCACTTTGAATGACTGTCAACAAGGACCAAGAAGAATTGTCCCTGAAAGGGCCCAGCGTAATCTACATGCACCCTTGACCAAGGTGACTGTGTCTCCTCCCATCTATGCACAGGAGCCTGAGGCATTTCAGGGCGTGAGCGCTGACACAAGTGGCATCCATGCACTTGGGCCTCTGTTTCCCTGTCTAAACCTGGCCACCATAAATGGCTACGTGCAAGCGCCTTCATCCTGACAATGCCAGGATGACCCTCATGGAGGGAAGCTAAGACTCTAAGTCTCATTGAGGTAGGAAGAACAACTCTGCTGCCCCACAACAGACAACCCTGGAAAGTGGATAACTCATGCTTCTTGAGCCAGAAACTCTGGAACTCAGTACCTGGACAACTCTTAGGCCATCCAGACAAAACCCATGACAGCACACGAGTGAGTGTGAGATCCATGGCTGATTCAGCAGCCACATCTCTGGCATTTAAGGGAGGCTCAGGCAATGCCTGAATGGAAAGAAGGGGCAGGATCAGCCTCTACCATTTGTAAAGGTAATCTACTTAGGCCATCAGCGTGGCCCATTTCCTTGCCAGGTTTGTAAACTAATGAAAAATCATAGGCTGACAGAAAGATAGACCATCTCAGCATTCTAGGGGAGATGATATGGGGAGTTTGTTTGTTTGTGGTAAACAACCCCAATAGAAGCTTATGGTCAGTATAGACCGTGAAGTGTCTGCCATATAGAAAATCATGGAATTTTTTACTTCCAGTGACAATGGCCAAGGCTTCTCTATCTATCTGAGCGTAGTTTCGCTCAGCAGAGGACAAGGTTCTGGAGTAATATGCAACAGGAACCTGAGTTCCATCAGGTCTTAAGTGGCTAAGTACAGCTCCCACCCCATAAGGGAAGCATCACAAGCGATGCACATAGGAAGAGTTTCATTAAAATGTGCAAGCACATCATTTGATGTAAGTAAGGCCTTGACCTCATTGAAGCTATTTTCATGTGCCACACTGCCTGCTTGTCTAGGAGTCTATGAAGTGGCTCTGCAACATTAGCTTTGTTAGGTATGAAAGCATTGTAAAAATTCAAGAGGCCCAGGAAAGCTTGTAACTCAGCTTTAGGCTTAGGCCTAGGAGCTTGCAGTATAGCCTTCAATTTAGACTCAGCAGGATGAATACCCCTGGCATCTATTCTGAATCCCAGGAAATCTGTAGAAGACACTCCAATTTTGCATTTGTCTTTTTTAAGCTTGAGACCTGTTTTTCTGAAACGCAGCAGAACAGCCCTCAATCTCTCAGCTAAATTCTGAGTGGATTCTCCTGCAATAAGGACATCATCAAAATAGGGGCAAACCCCTGGTATACTTCTCAGAGTGTTTTCCATTACACTTTGGAAGATTCCAGGAGCTACATTTATTCCAAATTGTAGTCTTTTGACTTTGAATGCCCCCCTATGAGTTACAATAGTCTGTGCTTCAGCAGCAGCTTCATCAACAGGTTACTGTTGATAAGCCTGTGCCAAATCTAGCTTTGCAAAAACACGCCCCCCTTTGAGGGAGGCCAAAATATGGCTGACTACAGGTACAGGATATGCATGCTGTTGCAATGCCTTATTTAGTGTGCATTTGTAATCTGCACAGATGCGAATGTCTCCATTAGACTTGAGAAGCATAACTATGGGGGTTTCCCATGGACTTGAGTCAACAGGTTCTAAAACGAGTGGTCCTCAATGGAACTGCATCTATATGGAGGGAAGTGTGTAGTGGGGTGCCCCAGGGCTCTGTTCTGGGCCCAGTACTCTTCAACATCTTCATCAACGATTTGGATGAAGGGATAGATGGGGAACTCATCAAATTTGCAGACGACACCAAGCTGGCAGGAATAGCCAACACTCCAGAAGACAGGCTTCAGATACAGAAGGATCTGGACAGACTTGAACACTGGGCACTAACTAACAAAATGAAATTCAATGGTGAAAAAAGCAAGGTTCTACATTTAGGCAAGAAAAACCAAATGCACAAGTACAGCATAGGTGGCACCATGCTCAATAGTAGTAACTGTGAGAGGGACCTCGGAGTCCTAGTAGACAATCACCTAAATATGAGCCAGCAGTGTGCTGCAGCTGCCAAAAAGGCCAACACAGTGCTAGGCTGCATTAACAGAGGGATAGAATCAAGATCACGTGAAGTATTAATACCACTCTTCAATGCCTTGGTAAGGCCACACTTGGAATACTGCATCCAGTTTTGGTCACCACGATGTAAAAAAGATGTTGAGACTCTAGAAAGAGTACAGAGAAGAGCAACAAAGATGATTAGGGGACTGGAGGCTAAAACATATAAGGAACGGTTGCTAGAATTGGGTATGTCTAGTTTAACGAAGAGAAGGACAAGGGGGGACATGATAGCAGTATTCCAATATCTCAGGGGCTGCCATAAAGAAGAGGGAATTAAGCTATTTTCCAAAGCACCTGAAGGCAGGACAAGAAGCAACGGGTGGAAACTAATCAAGGAGAGAAACAACCTAAACTAAGGAGAAACTTCCTGACAGTGAGAACAATTAATCAGTGGAACAGCTTGCCTCCAGAAGCAGTAAATGCTCCAACACTGGAAGTTTTTAAGAAGAGACTGGACAGCCATTTGTCCGAAATGGTGTAGGGTTTCCTGCCCGAGCAGGGGGTTGGACTAGATGACCTCCAAGGTCCCTTCCAACTTTACTACTACTACTATTATTATTATTAATATTATTATTATTATAAAACACCTTGCTGGATCAATTTGTCCAATTCAGCATCAATTTTCCCTTTTAAAGCAAAGGGTACTCTCCTTGCTTTTACCCTAATGGGAGTGACAGTGGGGTCCAGTTTCAAAGAAACTGGGGGGCCTTTGTAAGCTCCCAGCTGGGGGCTGAAGACATCTGCAAACTCTTTGCCTTCCTTCTGCTTCCTTTCTCTGGATGGGTAGAGATGATCCACCTCATCTTCAGGATCTTCCTCCGAGCTCTCCTGGACTCCCTCATGGTGCACGGAGACTGCTTCTGGGTTGTTCCTGATAGGCCTCATATTCTTGACCGCCCCACCTGCTGCCTCTTCTGCAGTGACCTCTCTCAAGGCATCTTGGAAGGAAATGTCTTTTTTTGCAAAGAGTCTCTGTTGCAAGTCTCTGTTCCTAAGCCTGCATAAAAATCGGTCTCTCAGCCTTTCTTCTAAATCTTTAGTCACAAGGCTTAGCTGCTCTTCTCAAGGCTGCAATGTATTCTTTGGCTGATTCACCAGCTCTTTGATTCCTCGGTTCAAACGTGTGTCTCCACGCAATAACAGACAACTTGGGCTGAAAATGTTCCTTCAATAACTTCTTTAAATCTGTGTAAGTGACACATTCAAGAGGAGCAGGGACTGCCAAATTTTCAGCAATTTCAAATGCATCTTGACCACAGACACACAGCAAAGTAGCGGCCTTCAAGCCATCTTCTCTAACTTGATTCACTCTAAAGTAATTTTCTACTCTAGCAACATAAAACTCCCATCTTTCTGGGTGAGTAACGTTGAATTCAGACAGTCTCTATCTTCGCCATTCTTGCTTCTTACTCTAGGAAGGGGTCTATCAGCCAGCTTACCTCCAGCGACGCTGTACTGGCAGGCCAGGTGCTGAGTTTAACGCCGTCTTCCTCTCTCCAGGACTCTTGGGGTAAGCTTACAAATCTTCTTCTTTGATCTTGTAAGCAATCCCACCTTTGTTGCCAGTGTTGAGTCCTCGAGTCAACGGCGAATGAAGAGCACACATTCTGTAATTCCAACAGCCTTTTATTCTCAGTAGTTCTCTCTCTGACACAACTCTGAGGCTCGCAGGTCTTTCAGTCTCCTTTAATAGAATCCCCGGGCAAAAAGGTATCAATGTGGCGTGCTTCCGCGCCTCGCGCATGCACGCATGCGCGCAAGGCTGGTGCCACTCAGTCTGGTTCCGGGCAGCTTGCAACAGCCCGGGACCATTGCAAAGTCCCGAGCCTGCCTTTGCAGGCTCAGGACACAACAACAACAACAACAACAACAACAATATTATTATTATTATTATTATTATTATTATTATTATTATTATTATTATTATTATTATTATTTTCCAGTTCAGGTGACTGTTAAAGGCAAGTTCTTAATTCACCTTCTATGTAGTACCAAAATAAGACGGAATCTATCCGTATAGTAAGATTTAATACACTCTTCTGTGCATGGTGCTGTTCAGAATGGCCAGCCATTATGAACCTCTAGGCATTGTAATCCTGATAAATCTGGAAGCATTTTTGGGATGGACAAAATTGGCAGTTAAAATCACGGGAAGAGTTAGCACAAGAAAATATTATTTACTCTTGGTTTCAATTCAGGCAATTAGTAGATAGATGGAAGGTGGATTGCAAGGTGGGTTTTCTTAGAGAAGATGAAAACCTTATCAAGCAAGTGAAGGATCAAAGACAAACTCATATTAAGAGAATTTATGGGGTTCTAGTTGAATTGGACTCAGAAACGGAATTAATTAAAGATTGTATGATTAGATGGGCGCAGAACTTTGGTGAACCAGTTCCATTGGATACCTGGGAAACCATTTGGGTGAGAAATGTCAAATTTACACAAGCACAGAATTTAAGGGAGAATTTTTATAAAATGTTTTATAGATGGCACCTTGATCCACAAAAAATGTCTTTCATGTACCCTGACTTACAGCCTAAATGTTGGAGATGTGGTTGTCTGGATGCTACCTATTACCACATTTGGTGGTCGTGTAGAGAGATAAAAGCCTTCTGGATCAAGATATGGTGGAATATCCAGAGAATTTTTAGAAGGAGGGTAAAATTTACTCCACAATTATTTTTGCTAGGCATAGTTACTGATTGTGATACAAAGGAGGTTATATTGATGTTAAATTTGATTACAGCCGCAAGGCTGTTAGTAGGACAATACTGGAAGAAGGAATCTTTGCCTACAATGCAGGAATGGTTTCTTAAAGTGTCTTATTTGGCGGAAATGGCAAAGATTTCGGCTTTTTTAAAGGAACAAACGCAAGAGAAATTTCTTGCTGTTTGGGATAAATGGATAAAATTTATACAATTTAAATTGGATATAAAAAAATATCACATAGCTTTTTCATAACTTTTATTTTTATATATATATACATATATCTTAGTGTTATATCTTTTTTATATATATATATATATATATATATATACAACTTTTTAAATTCTTTTTTAATTAAGCCTATATTCTGCTCTGGGAAGCTCAGGGGGGGGGAAAGGGGGTGGGTGTTTTGGGGGGGTCGGGGAAGGGGAGTTTTGTTATGTCATGTTTAGCTTTTTTGTATATGTTGTTTTTTGTTTTTGTATTGTTATTTTGTTTTTTTGTAAAAATTTAAAAAAATTTCAATAAAAAAAATCTGGAAGCATTTGTTGAACAATGCTGATACAAGCTAATCAAAATATTATTTTAACTTCTTAAGTTGTATTTTTTTTATTAGGGTATCATAGCTGGGCTCCAAAAATCCAAATGATCATTAGAAAATGGTCTTCTTTTGCTGCCATCTAGTAGTTTCTAGATTGTTCTGCGCCAGATTTGGTAGGCCTATTTATACCCTATTTCTTATCAACACTTTTATTTATGCATTCTACTGGTTAGTTTCCACAGCTGTATGGCATATTAGTGAAGTCTACTTATTACCTTTTGAGGACATTCATAAGAAAGACTTTCCCATTTAATCTTTTTTGTATTGGCTAAAATCCTACATAAGACTAATAATTCCAGGGAGATTTAAGTGGCCTAATTATAGTTAGAATTGCTGTCCTTTAAAATAATCTAATGAGGAATTTGAGAATCAGGACCCAGAAACTATGATATTAAATTTGCTTATATTATAATGTCATGTTCCCACAATGTCTTTGAGGTTACGTGGGGCTCTCCATATTCTGTGTGAGTTTCATCCTCTCTTCTTTTTTGTTGTTACAAGAAATTTTTACTATCAGTGAACAATGCTGAGAGGAATACAAAAAGGAGTTTTTTTGGAAAAGGAATGCTTTGAGAATGGATCTTGTTCTCTGTGGCTGAGACAAATCTTTGGCTTATCTTTGGACAATCATTTAAATATGAGCCAGCAGTGTGCTGCAGCTGCCAAAAAAGCCAACACAGTGCTAAGCTGCATTAACAGAGGGATAGAATCAAGATCACGTGAAGTATTAATACCACTTTACAATGCCTTGGTAAGGCCACATTTGGAATACTGCATCCAGTTTTGGTCACCACGATGTAAAAAAGATGTTGAGACTAGAAAGACTACAGAGAAAAGCAACAAAGATGATCAGGGGACTGGAGGATAAAACATATAAGGAACGGTTGCTGGAATTGGGTATGTCTAGTTTAACAAAGAGAAGGACGAGGGGGGACATGATAGCAGTGTTCCAATATCTCAGGGGCTGCCACAAAGAAGAGGGAGTCAAGCTATTTTCCAAAGCGCCTGAAGGCAGGACAAGAAGCAACGGATGGAAACTAATTAAGGAGAGAAGCAACCTAGAACTAAGGAGAAACTTCCTGACAGTGAGAACAATTAACCAGTGGAACAACCTGCCTCCAGAAGTGGTGAATGCTCCAACACTAGAAATTTTTAAGAAGAGACTGGACAGCCATTTGTCCGAAATGGTATAGGGTTTCCTGCCTGAGCAGGGGGTTTGACTATTATTATTATTATTATTATTATTATTATTATTATTATTATTCCAAATAGGTTCATATATTCACATAGCTGTGTTGTCAAAGAAAACTTCCTTTTGGTAATGTGATCTGAGAGTAAGGGAAAAAAATTGTGTACAGAGCTAGGATTCCAATTTGCAACAATTCCTCCAACGTACATATTACCTTTGCTATCCAAGGAGCAACATTTCTGCTTTTTTTTTGCCCTTCTGTGATTGGGATTCAGTTATACCTGTGCCCAAGAAAGGTCTACAAAATCATTTTAGGATTCTGTGCTGCTATAAATAAGAAAGAAACTCCATTCTTGCTTTGATTTGCCTTCCTGTTGCCTTTATCCACAGCTGCATCTCTAGTTCTTTAGTTCATTTTTTTTCTTTAAGAAGAATACTCTTTAAAACTATATTTTATGACAGGAACAAAAAGTAGATTCGTATGGAATGGAGGAAAATGGAAATAAATGCAAAACGGCACAACAGAAAGTTATTTAACTCTATACAATCAGATTAAATATACAAAAAGCAGGTTAAATGCATAATAAGCATATACATTTATTTGCCAAAGACAAAGCAAAACCCCAAAATTAAAATGACATTCTTTCCAGTGTGTACATACGGTATAAGATTTGTTTCTTACTGATCAGATTTCTAGGCCACCCATTTGTAAATGACTGTGGGCAGCTTGACTTATGCAAGGCCTATAAAATCAACAATAAAACCGTAACCTGAATAACGTTTTCTAGAGGGAACGGAAATTAACAACCAGATGAAAAGAAGAGTAGTGCAGAACTTCTACTTAAAGGTAACAGAGTTTCAGTAGATCTTTTGGTACTTATAAAGATGTTCATAAAGAGTCATTTCAGATATTTAGAGGGAACATGTAAAAGCATAAAGTAAACAGGAGGATAAAAGTAAATAGGAGGATTAGAGGGTAAATACAGATCCTGCCACTTGCATCTTCATAAATGGCTCATGTTTATGGCTGAATTAGTGTTAGCCACCAGTTCCTGAGACAATAAAGAAGGTTACTGAGATAAAATCTCCTGTCTTGATCTTATTCTGTTCTTTTTTCACTACTGAAAGCAGTTTGATGGCTTACTTTCCTCTCCTATCAAGAGTCAGCAAAAGAAAAACAGCTACCAATAATTAATCTTAATACAGAGTGGAATTGGGTGGGATGAGTTAAGAGGGATGCTTAGCAGCCTATCAAGATGCACAATTAAATGGCTTCCGGTTCCGGTTTGCGGTGCCAGCGAAAGCGCGGGGACAGTCTGCTCTCTGCTATCCGGTTTTCTCTCGCCAAAAGACCCCAGAAAGGGTCGAAAATCGCCCTGGAGGAGTGACCACTGCTGAGGAGGACCCTCGCCTGAGCGTGGAAGGGTGGCAGCCCTCCCGCTCGAGCTGAGGCAGCTCCTTTGGATTGATGAGGAAAAGACCAGCCATTAACATGGCCGATCATCTAGCTGCACCAGCTGAAAGCCAAAAGCACTATTAAGCACAACGAAGCACTATGGAAGATCTGGGTGAAACACTTCCTTTCCTCTTTTCTACCCTCACTACCTTCCTGTAAAAGCCGCTGAAATTTTTTCCCCGCTCTTAATACAGCAGCGTTTATACACCTTGGGAATTTAAGCTTGGAAACTAAAGAAAAGAATAACTATTTTTTTAACCAAATAACTGGATTTTTACATTTTGGATACTTTGGGATTTTAAATGTTTTTACTATAGAGACTGAGCATTTTATCTATCTTAATTCCGAAAAATACCCTCCTGTTTTTTCTTTTTTAAACTATATAAAAGCATAATTGCTGTTTTGGAAAAAACTTTACAGCCTACTGGGGACATCTTGTGGCAAAATTTGGTACAGCAATTGAATTTCTCTGACTGTTAAGCTTGTTGGCTCTCTTGATTTGTCCTTCATGCTATCAAAAAAGATAAGAACTGGAAACAGCTGGGCAGTGAGAACAACTTCTAGAAACTGTGGAGGTGGAAACTGGCTTATTCTTTCTAATCATAGCCTCCACTAAAAGATTATCCTTAATTACTGTAGAAATGGAGGAATCCTACCCACAGCTTAACTACAAACTTATACTTGAAAAAATTCTTGAAGCCACTGAGCTAATGAGTTCTATAGTAAAAGCCAAAGATGTTATCCCCAAACCACAAAGTGATCTTCACACTCCAACTGACCAACTTGTAACCCAAAAAAACAACAGAAGAGGAACAACCCATCATTAAAGAGGACTTTGTGCAACAACATATACAACCTATTGAGAATCTTGATGACCAAATACTGACTCTAACCAAAGTACCAGCAAT
The DNA here is from genome assembly GCF_016545835.1 of Crotalus tigris. NCBI lineage: Eukaryota > Metazoa > Chordata > Lepidosauria > Squamata > Viperidae > Crotalus > Crotalus tigris. The sequence continues at coordinate 1,862,805 of NW_024096482.1, forward strand.
TCTCAAGCAACAGGATCTGAACAACAACTACAATATACTGAGAACCTTGACAATCTAGATAAGCAAACAACAGTGACAACACTGGATATCAGTTTTCACTTTACTCAGAGTAAACTGGAAGAAGAAGAAGAACAAGAAGACCAGACTGAACTGAACATAAACACTCTAAACCAAACATGGAGATTTGACGTATTGGGCCAGCAACCTAATAACTACAAAAGGGCCAGTTCCTTTGAAAAATTGATAACTGGATGTTCTTCCTTGATTCAAACAGCTTGTGTGGGAATGAAGAGAGACACATCGGAGGATTCAAAGGCACCGATATGGAAGCCTGCATGGCACAAAAATAAAGCCAGAGTTAGATTTAAAAGTGGGTTTTGAAATTTCACCTAATCGGTTAAGAAGGTTTTTAGATATACTGGCTGATTTAATGTTTTGTATTTAGATTTATAATGGAAATGAAAATTAACTTTTAGATTATAGTGTTGAATTGCTATATGGAAATGGGTTGAGCAAGACTTAGCAATAATAAGATAAATTTAAAAAATGGAAACTTTTGTTGGTAGAAACTGTTTAAAACTGCAACACACATAATGGTGACAAAACTACAGTAACCACATACTGTATACTTGGCAGAACCTGTCTCTTTCCCAATCTTAGTTGATCTTCTGGGATGCATAGGACTAGCACTTCTATGAACAGAATTTTGTACCTGCATTTAAACATAGGACCACCCATCTTTCAAAAAAGTGCTAAATCTATACAGCAACCTGCCATGGAAAGCACTGATCAGACATTAAAGCAGGGGTCTCCAAACATGGTAACTTTAAGACTTGTGGATTCAATCTCAGAATTCCCCAGCTAGCATAGGACAGCCTGGCTGAGGACTTCTAAGAGTTGAAAATCCACAAATCCAAAAATCTTAAAGTTGACAACTTTAGAGACCCCTGCCTTAGAAGGCAGATGTCTCTGTAGAAGTGAGGGGCCTGATCTGTCCTACAGCCCCAACCCAATGGCCATAGAAAACAATGCCCAGTGATTGACTGGAGGTGAGATGAGGCTTGCTTGCCTGCAGCACCCTAAACTGGCTGATAGATTCCCAACCATGACTTGAATCAGCCACTGCATGATCAGGGAAGTTGCCAGATAGCCTCCATTGGTTTGGGAGAAGAGGAAAAACTCTAACATTAAGGTTGGCTTTAAACTGCTCAAGTTTAAACTTGGGAAGAGATGAAAATAGTTATAAGGGCATGGGAGAAGAAGTGGTTAGAAAGGTATGTTCATTTTGGGATTGTGGCAAATGAGCAAGAATGGAAAACCAGACTTCTCCAGTTGTAGGAATTCAATGAAATATGAGCAATCTTCTGTTTCTCTCTTCAGCAGCTGCCTGTTCTCAAAATATACCCTGGATGCTCAAAGTACCTCTGGTATCCAAAACAATTTCAGAGATTTGGGAAGAAAGAGGAATGTTTATACCTGATTCATTCACATCTGTCTCTCAGTGGAATTACACCAGAGTTATTCTGAGACTTGGCACTGTAGCTCTGTTGTAGCTTCAAAGCCACATTCCCAAATTCCATTTTTGTTTCCAGAGGCATTTTTTTCTTTCAAATGTTCCTGCAAATTTTAGAGATGCAGCCTTGAGCCATTTGAAGCCTGAGACTAGTCTAACAAGTTTTTAAAATTGCTCTTTAAACAGCAACCAAAAATCAGGAAAAAAGTAGAAATCTCCAGCTTTGTTTCCTAGCATGACACTGTCCACTCTTATAATGGAGCCCTAGCCACAGAGAAGGTTTAAAGCATAATTGTACGCAAATCTGCCTTGCAGTAACTTGACTCAGCATAGTGGGATCGCCAATAAATATGCCTAGGGCAGGACTTTTTAAAGATATGTGGCTTATTATTATTTTTATTACAGTACAAGAATTGCCCTCAAATTGCCCCATTTCAAGTGAACATTAAAGTTTCTTAGAAAAGTTTCTGTTTCTTCTTTGTCTTCCAAATGTCTCTTTGTAAGCTAAAGAGGTCAAGAAAACACGCTAAGCTTTGTAATAGAAAGTATGGTATGGGTGACATTAAGCAACTCTTCAGAGCTTAACCAGATCACCCCTGAACTTGAATAAGAAGGAATTTCCTGATAGTGAGAATGATTAATCAATGGAACAGCTTTCCTCCCGGAATTGTGGTGCTCCATCACTGGAAGTTTTCAGAAGAAGAGTGGATGGTATAAGATCTCCTGCCTTGGGTAGGAAGTTGGACTAGAAGCTCTCCAAGGTTCCTTCCAGCCCTATGATTTTATGATGTTTTCCCATTGGCCTCTGCAACCTTTTATACAACGACTTGGGGGTTTCTTAATTAACTCAAACTAAGCAGCAATTTGGTACGTGGCTCTTGAATTAAAACCAGATAATAAAGCATTTAAGATAACACAGATGACATCGAATCAATTGAAAAACTTTTGGGAAAGCAAACCTACTTCACCTCATTCCTACCACTCCTCTTTTCAGTGCATGTTTACTTACCTTCTTGCAATCTTATATCAAGCAGCATTTTTAACATTTTTGCTTTATTTACTTAAAGTAGAATAATATAAGTCCTTCATGTTTCCCTTGGACAAAAATAATGCCTCCTCATCACCAGCACCCATTACAAAATTACACATTCAGGAAATAGATATAAGATTGAATAGATAACTGCTGATGAACAGATCATCTCAGCCATTTATTGAAGCAGTGTTTCTCAACTTTGGCCTCTCTAAGATCTTTGGACTTCAAGTTCCAGAATTCCCCAGCCAGCCATGCTGACTGAGTCATTCTGGGATTTGGAATCCACAGGCCTTAAAGTTGCCGAAATTGAGAAACACTGCATTATAATCTATTAAAATCTCAGGCCAGTCTTATTTTCACAATCCTAGGCAGACAACATATTTGCATAGCTTGGTGATGTTCTGAAAGTTATCTAAGCTTGTTTCAGAAAAAGGTCCTGTAGCATCTCATCTTTAAATGTTCTTCCATGTCCTTGTTTGAAACAATCCAGAACAGTCTTGCATGCCGAAATGTAGCATTCCATGAAAAGCATCAGATTTTCTTAAGAAATTAGCATTTTCTGACAGATTACAAATCCAAGCCAAGCTTTGATTCACTTGTTGCATTTGCACCCCCATTTAAGCAATTTTGGCTATCTGCTTCAGTCAATTTCAATATCTGTGTATTGATAATTACAATATACACTGAGTCTCCAGAGGGTTCCTGAGTTATGGAGTTTGGGTTTGGGTTGCCTGGAATAGAGAAGACCTTGGTATTTGATGCCCCTAGGCCACATCTGGCCTTTTGACTGTCCCTGTCCAGCCTGTGTGCATTGCTTTTGTTTCAAAGGCAACTGCTTTTTTTAAAAAAATATTACGTGTGCATGCCTATGCACTTTTACAGCCCTATTGGTTCAGCCCTCTGCAACAGTCCCAGTTTCTCATGCGGCCCCTTGGGAAAATTAATTCCTGGATTAGAGAGAAATGGCTTTGCTGTTAACATACCCAGGGATGTTACAAACAGAGTACACCATAAACCTGGGTTCTGTGTGTGATTAACATTCAAATCAATTGATTCCATTTTAACATTGAGTTTTCCAAAGATATTCTCAAAGATTCACTTGTTGAGATTTTTGTTCACCTTCACTTTAAGATCTCTTTGTTTTATTGAAACCTGGAAATAACACAGTGATCTTTGACCTCCAATATCTGTAGAGGAAATAAACTTCTTTTGGTTTCTCTTTCATCTATTTTTATCATCTATTTTAATTAAATTGTTAAATTAAAAAAGCTGTTAATAACTCATTGAAAGGACATACAAAGAGAAGTCATGCAAAAGGGTAAGGAATGTTGTTGGAATTTCCTTGTTTTAAAGGTCTCCCCCCCTTAGTTTTCTATTTCTGGTATCATATTTTAGAATTCATAGCTTGGCTTCCTATTGTAGCACCCCATGGAGTTCTGTTTTTTAAGGGTACTATGCTTACAGCTTTGTGTAAAGGAAACCACAGGAAAAGTTGGTTAGTTATGCAATGTAAGGAATGAATCTTTCAGTCAGTTATATAAACATATACCATATAAACATTATGGTGTGTGTGTGTATTTGTATTATAAAAAATAATTATTTCTTTAATAATATGATATATGTAATCAAAAATAACCTGTTCACTGAGATGAAAATGACTGCAACTTTAAGTATATTTCCTTGATGCATTGAATTCCATAGATCAGGGTGTCAAACTGCCAGCCCATAGGCTGGATGCGTCATGCCAAAACCATGCCCATCCCATTGCTGGCAATGGAGAAAAAGTCCCAATACATTGCAACACATCATGTGACATTGTGAGTTTGACACTCCTGCCATACATATTATTTTTGAAAAATGTACTTAAGGGAAAATCTTACACACTACATTATTGACCCAAATTAAGTTTACATGCAAGATGTTATCCAAACCTTACTTTGAACATTTTTGGGAATCTATTTATCACATGAATGTAGAAGAAGGTAGTATAGTACAGGATTGTCAGTTTTTGCCTTGGATTCCTCTCAGATGCAGTTCTTCCTGAGCCAAGATTACTTTTATTCCCTAAATCTCAGAAAGAATTTGAAGACCGTATCCTCTGATCTTCATTCTTGCCAATTTAGAAATATTGAGAATGAAGAGGGAAACACCCTTTTCTTCTGAAGTTCAGCATCGGAAAACGTGGCACTCTCATTCCATATGAAAGGAAAGAAAAATAAACTAACTTGCACACCTCTCCTCATTTGCATCTTCAGATAGATATTTGGAGGTATGATCTCAGAGAATTGTGGGGGGCATGTAGCCATGAGCTTCATGCCTTCACTGTAATAAGGCAAGTTTAAATAACTGGCTGACAACCCCAAACCTCATTTATATCTTATTATTGAGCATTGGTGTCAAGGGATGTTGTCTGTTGCCTGTTGGGGTGGGGTGATGGATAAGAAAGTCCAAGGGGTAGCCACAATGGGACAGGGCTTTAATTGCCTAGTTGCAGAAATTCTGGCCCAATTGTGGTCATAAATTGAGAACTACCTGTATTCCATTTAGCTTTATAAACCACACATTATTTAATCATGCTGTTCTTTGACCTAACTTGTGGCCAATTGGTTCATGCTGTTTTGCCTTCTATTTTTAAGTAGTATTGGACAGCTCTGGAGGCATTTGCTACAAAATGTTTTCTTTTCAAGGAGTTCTCACTCTCAATCTTACCTGTGTTAACACTTCTGTTTTTATTACTTTGTTAGATTATTTTGTTCCTCTGGGAAATTAAAAAATGCCAGAGATCTCTTTTATCCCACCTCATATTGTTTAGAGATTTGCAAAGTAGGTACTTCCTAAATATATTTACAGAAGAAGCCTGAATAATATGGTTATACTTCACAGAAAGCATTTACCTACATATATGTTTGTATGCTTAAATGAAAGTTGAAGTTTCTATCCAGATTAATTAATTTTGGAGTAAGTTACTTTTGCCCTTGCCTAAAAAGATTTAAATACATGAAACCTAACCACAATTATTCATAAACACTCTGAAATATTGTTGGCATTGAACATTCCTCATTTTATAAAAAATTTATCATCATTTTGGTGGAAGCTTCAAAGAAGCGAAGCTATCAATCTACCAGGAACTCTTAATTCTTCCTGTAAATCCTTGAACCCTGTGAAAAATGTAAATATCAAGACTTTTTAGGGTTGAAGTTTTTCTTGATAAAGGGGTCATTTCCTCAAAATCTCATTAGTTTATGATACATAATAAATTATTAACATGTCAACCATGTATATGTACAACTCTTAAAACTGATAACTTTTAAAATGTATTTGATTTAAAAAATTATATCTGCCCATTTCATTTTGGATCTCAAGAAGAGATAAAATGCTCATAAAAATACTATTCAACCATCTAATCATTTAATCCACCCAACACCTAATTTGAAAACTATAAATAGCCTCAATAAAAAGAAATATTTTATGAAAAGAATTCCTCATGATTTAAGTTGTTCAATGTGGAATAGGAGCTGATGGAATCTCCTTCGCTGAAGAAGTTTACATAGAAGATGGAGGACCATCTGGTAGAGTTAGATTTCAAGATTCCTTCCAAACGATACATTCTATTAATCTGAAATCTCTCCTAAAAATAATTTAGAGGACACTAAAACCCACACAGAAAAGCAGAATTAGTTCTTGATATTGAGCATGTCTACATTATGCTCCACAAGATGTCCAGTCAAAAATCTGAAAAAGGAACTGCTAATGGAAAACAGAGGTCCTCCAAAGTGATTGCTTTTATGTGTACATATTGATGTGGATATTGGTAAGGTAAACCATGCACATGGAACATAAGGGATTCATCAATCAGGGAATGCTTATGTATGCATAATATTATTATCTACCTGACTGGCTTTTATACAGGCATAAAAATCTATTTAAACAAATATTTTCATAAAACCAAGTCTACAACCCTGAGTTTAATGAGGCAGATGCTTTTTTCCCTGGGTGCTTATTCCACAAGTTGCCCATGGTTAAAAACTAACCTGGGAAGAGTGCCATCCTGTTAATCTTAGATGGTAATTTTGAACACCAGAAGAGCAATAGAGGAAATTGTGGTTATGGCAAGGAGAACTTTTAGCAGGCCACTTTGGCAGATGCGAGGGAATGGTGGTTTTGTCTTACAAAGTTGACTACTTGCAAAAAACACTTTAGTTCAGTTCATTTCAATTACATTACAAATAGTGAATATAACTTCGTCTTGGGTATTACACGCCTAATAAAACAGATCTATCAACCAGTGACTGATAAGAAGATGATAGAAGAGGATAAAAATACAATTGGAGATCAATACCAATGACATGAGAGCAATATCTTTACATGATGCCCACAATTAAGTGTTAGATTGATACTAGGAGATTCTCAGCTTCAGAAATTCACTGAGTATCTTTGAGCTATTCTTCTAGTCCAACTTTCCACATAGGTTTATTGTGGGAAAGATTTGAAAAACTGCTTCAGAGAAATCACAGAGAGAAAGGAGCTCTTACAGAGACCGTAATTCCTCCCCTATTGAGAAATAAAATGTATACATTCATGCTGACTCCTTTGCAGTTTTCCTAGAATATCCACAGGAGTTCTCAGAGATTGACATGCAAATTTAGGAAAATAAAGTATTTCCAGGATCTCTTTTTTTAGTGAATTTCACATTGAGTGCCAAAGGTGTCCTCAGGAGGATCAAAGCATCAACATGCAAAATAAAAATAAAAATAAAAAGTGAAATCTTTCATTTCATAGTGGTGGCTACCACCTTAATTTTTTGAACCTCTGCAGGCAACTCTGTTGTGTGAAATTAAATTTTTTTGCAACTCTCTATCACCATCCAGTAGTGAGTTCCACAACCACATAGTAAGGAAAATACAAAAGTGATCTTCAAATGAAAAGAAGAAATTTAAACTTGTATAGTTAAGTTATTGTCAAAACTTTGGAAACACCATACCACACATGAAGGGACAAGTGTATCTAAGATTTGCCTATGCTAATTTATATGTACTTTTGATAAATATGACCACGGTTATCTTAAACAGAAATTTACCTTTCAGCCTAATAATGAAGATGGTGACTTAATTTGCCTGCTGACTACCGATACATAATATTTAGGCCCCTGTTCTCCCTAAATGAAATTGGAGTTGACAGCCCTTCAAATAGAAGAGACCTTCATCTGACAGATTCTTTTCTGAAAATAGGATACTTGCTTGGGTGTCCATGACATGGGCAAGGGGTCAAATAATATTAAATGTTATGATTTAAACTATGTAGATCACGGAATTCATATTGTTTCTGCTATGCATGTGGTCTTATTGTGATTTGCTTTAGATTCCTATAGATACATGGCCGCATTCCTTCATTTGCATCTCTCCCTTTGTCCATATCATGATTATCTCAATACTCCTTGAAATATCTTGCAGATTAACAACTTGAAAATATGTAAACTGCTGGTTGGAAATCACTGAGGACTTACTGCTTGAGCAATTTCTTTTTGGGAATAGCATGCATTTTATTAGCCTTTTCCTGAATTGGCTTTTACAGCTTGAATGGAATTTCAGGTGCCTCCTCCCATGAAAATCTGCTACCATGAATGTTGGAAGGCAGGAAGTTTATTGAAGGAAGAGTTAATTAGATTTCTTCCAGCCTAATCAAAATAAATATCCATGAATTGTATGAAAAGTGCTAATCATCTAAAAGATGCTAAAATGATAACTATCTGAGGTATGGAAAGATGAAACCACAGGTCCCTGACATCTCCGCTCTCTTTCTTGTCTTTGGCATTGGTCTTTGAATGCAATCTACCTAACTAAATATTGACAGGGTCATTCTTTTTTGTTTCAAGATATACTTTTCCCTGGCTTTTAAAGTAGTGTTGCCCAATCTTTAAAGCTGTTGTCTCTATCCTGCTGCTCTTGTTAGCTGGTTTAGGGATTATGGAAGTGGGATTTCAACACACTTGAAGGCACCAGGTTGGGGTGGGACTACTTTAAAGTAACAATCTATTGTCTTACTGCTGCAGTTGAGAAAAAGGGCAGACAGAGAAGCTACACAGTTAGATATACAATCTTTCTTCCTGATGCGTAGTGTTCCTTTTGTGCAAAAAGTTTGTAAAGATTTGCAGAGATACAGAGCCAATGTGAGAACAACACTTGTCCTGAGAGAAGGTATGTAACCTACTCGCTCTTTCCCCACCCCCTTTTACTCCTGTGCACTTTTCTGGCAGACATCCTTGAGCATTTGAGACGGATGTGAGAGAATTTCAGTCCTCACTGGAAAACAAGCCAACTAAACATAACAGATTACATCAGCTCAGGCTTTTCAATTCCTGGATGGTAGCAGTGTGCTAATCCAAACTTCATCCTGGATTTCGCAAAGTAAAACAAGGGAGGCTGGCAAGAGGACAGATTGAGGAAACTGACGACGGCAGGCCTTGTGGGCAAGAGGCTGTATAAAGCTCCAAAATTTGTAAGCTGATCTTCAGAACTTCCACACTGGGTTCTTCGCTCCTGCATCCCTGAGCAGAAGACATCTGACTGAACTTTTGCAACCTGTCATTGAGGACAGTGGAATTGGTCTTTCATCACACCAGGAGCCATGACCACTTTTCTGGTGCTCGCTCTCCTTCTGGTACCCATGCATGTCAGAGCTACCTGGAGCGCCAAGTATGCAGTAGATTGTCCGGAATCCTGTAACAGCAGTGAATGTAAAAACCCACAGCATTGTAAGCGGACTGTGTTGGACGACTGTGGCTGTTGTAGGGTGTGTGCTGCAGCTCTGGGAGAAACTTGCTACCGGACAGTTGCAGGAATGGATGGTGTCAAATGTGGACCCGGACTGAAGTGCCAATTTTTTTCTGAAGAAGATGATTTTGGAGATGAGTTTGGTATCTGCAAAGGTAAAGAATGGTCATTGGATAACATTAACATGATAATTAATGGTCAATGTATAGCTGTTGGAAATTGCTCCAATATATATATAATTATCCTATTTATCCTATGCTGAAGTACGAAAAAGTAGTTATTGATGGTATTCATATACCTAGCACAGGTATCTTCATTTTACCAGATGCTGTAAAATGGTTCATAATTTCTCTGCTTAGCAGACTGGAAAAGAATTGCCTAAAGTAGCCAAGACAATGAGCATTTAATCCTAATTCTACTGGCACTCTATTGCCCATGGGGAAACAATATGCAAATATTGCCTGGGAAATTTATAAAAGCATTTCAAAAGTGCTTAGGTCAATATTCTTTCCCAGAGATGTATAATGAATATTATATGTGCTGCAATCAAGAGAATAACACCTGCATTTTATAACATGGATATAAACTTTGGAAGGAAGGCATAGATATGATGATTGTATACCAAACAATCCCAATAGTTCCCTTTTACAATACTTTCAAAACAACGCATGTAAAGTTTTGAGGTTCTTAATAATATTCCCTTGTCCCCTGTCTTTTTTCCAAATTTAAAATATATTTGCTATTGCAATTAGAAATTCAATTCTATTAAAACAGGCATTTTTTGGGATATATTATTGCAGAGGTAAAGTGTGAGTGAAGTGACTTTTGTGGTTTTTAAGAAAGGAGAAGATAAGCTAAACATTCTGACAAAATAAATAGTTTCAATTTATTCCGTATATAACTTCAGTGACATCACTTATTTACAAATAGCAATACAACTCTACTCTGCGCACCTTTCTTACTTTTTCTGATGTTCATTTGGAGTATGTCCTACACTATTGTGTTCAATGCAGTTTACTCTCAGGTGAATATCTGCAGACTTTCAACATTAAAGTCCAAACACAATTATTAGAGAATGATTTTCTTCAATAATTAGTTTGATCATCAATCTATTTTAATAACTTTGATCACTTTTTTTAAAGTGTTCAAAGCATTTGTGATATCTCACCAAAGAAACACCTTAGATTGCTGGGTATTTTAACTTGGAAACGAGAGAGAGGGGGGGACCCCTTCTTACAAAAGCAAACTAAATAAAGATAGGGCATGGTGGGTGCCCACTGGGCACAGAATACAAAATAAAAACTGGAAAAGGGCATGGATAAAATAAATCTCAGAGGCTTCTAATCCTGAACAGCAACCTCTGAATCCACATCTTGCTGTTCAAAAAACAAACAAGGCTACCAGGAAGATTTTAAACTCCCACTAGAGGATTAATAATGTTAATATACTCCCCTTCTCCTTTAAAATATGCTGGGAGATAATAAGGATCCTTCAGATGCAAGTTTCTAAAATATACTGTAGACATTTGAATGTCTTTACAGAGATTTTCTTGACTGTTAAGAACAATTTATGTAACTATCAGGATACTGCCAATAGGAAGTAAGAGAATGAGATGCTTCTGTAATCCAAAGTAAACATTCTGAACATTCTTTCTCTCTCCACTTTCCTCTGACAGAATATAATTTTCTATCTCCTGTCTAAACTGCTAAATCCAGCTCAGTCTATTAATTTATTTATTTACATAACCTGTAAATAGGTTACTAACTCTTGCAAACATGGAGGTTCTCCATATGTCCTTATTCTACTAGGAACAAAGAAAAAAAAAGATTTCTGTCATTCAAATAATCATTTTTAGTCATATAAGATGTAAGCTTGCATTGTAAACAGATAGACATATAAATCTGCTTTAAAGTATAACATGTTTTTTATGTTTTTTACAACTTCATAATACCAATGTTGATGAAGATAGTATATCTTGCTTTCCTGCTTATATTAGTACCTAAAAGCTGGTTAATATATCATGTATTGCTGTGTCCTAAAGCAATAGACACTTCCCTATTAGACTGAATTATTTCGTTTAAATAATTTGCATGTCGGAAAAGGCCCACACATATTGTAGTCATTAAAGTTTTGATCCATCTAGATTCAAACATCAATTTTAGATGTTGATTCAAATCTCAATTCAAGAAGAATGCTTTGGACAATCAACCTAAATAGCTCACAAGGTTGTTAAAATAGTGAGAGATAGCAACTGCATATCCTTCACTTAGGTGCTTGGAACAAGCATGAATAACAATAAAACAAAATAATTGTTTTTTTAACGATACAGTATTGAGCAAAGTATAGAATAACTTAATTTTACCAGAATAAAATCAACAAAACCATGGCTAGTAATAACAATAGGACTGTCAAGTCAGAACTGCAAAAAGCCATTGACCACTAGATGGGACCAAAGAGACTCAGAAAATAAACCAATTGCTACTGTCCAGTGGCTATCTATATTTTTGCATTGGAGATAACCACTGTAGGTAAGAAGGAAAGGCCAGGGTTAAACATTGCTTTTCAGGCATACTCTCTAGCCTTGAGGAGAAAACAACTCCTCACACTCTTACAATAATGTTAACCTGTTAGAAGAAAAGATGAAGTTCTAGAAGGCCATATCAAACCTCTAGAATTAACTAAATGGGGATGACAGACATTTTTGTAATACTTATACACAGATATTTTGGAACCTGAAGTGGAACAGAAAGTTCTGTCTTTCTTACATTCCAAAATCAAGATGCAGCATACTCAAATTTAGCTAAATTAGTTTGTCAAGGCCATAATAATGCATTAGATAAGTAATAATTTGTCAAGACTTCCCAACTCCCTCAGTCTGAATCATATTTACATTCAACTGATTTTTTTTATTAAAAAGTTGCTATGGTAAATATTGCAACACTTTTTCTCTTAAAAAATTTAAATGAATAGCACAGGCATCCATTGGGCCCATGAGGATGGGGAGAAAATGTCAAGATGGCATCCAAGATCCTCTCCTCCTTTTTATGTGTGTCATGACACAGATGCCCCTGTCACAAGCACCTTTGTCAAAGAGGCATTGCCCCTTATTTTTGTGTTAGCTAAGTATTATGGAAACTCCCTTGGTGGTATCAACAGTTTAAAACCATGAAAAAAAAGCTGTCTTCAAAGATACTTCCTTGTAGAGGTTTTAAGCAGAGGCTGCTTAGAGATGAGGAAAGATTGCTATAGCCACAGATTTTGGCATCATGGAAAAATTGGATTAAATAACATCCAACCCCTTCCAGCTCATTGTAGGAAAGGATGTATCTTTTTTGAAAATGATATGCATGTACACACGAACATGCCATATGAAAACAAGGAATATGTTTATTGTCTCAACTTCAATTATTTTTCCCTGCTATTTCAATATTAATACAGTCCCAGGTCCAGTGGGATTGCTCTAATATCACTCTGGGCAAACAAACTTCAAATGAAAAGAAAATATAGAGAAATAATGTGGGTAATAGCACTAGTCTTTGTACTGATTGATGTGGGCATTTTTTATACCTAGCCAACTTTATCAACGCCTCCCAAATATGTATTTTAAAAGGCTGAAATCTGGGATTAACCTCTTGGATGGGAAAAAGAATATAGAGTTGAAGAAAACATATTCATAAAATTTTTCAAGGAACAAATAATTTATTTGCAATCTTGGAAATGTAGGAAGATAAATATGTGAAGATAAATATTTTCAAGTTATTATATGATGAAGACCTTAGACAAGCGTTCCTCATTTGGCATTCCCCATTTCTGTTGGAACACAACTCTCATAAATTCCTAGGAAGATTGGTCCCTAGGAGTTCCAGGAATTGCAATTCAGTATTTCTGACAAAACATTCTTTTGAGGGAAAGAGGCCTTAAATGAAGAGGTGACATTTTATACTATCTAAGAATGAGCACTGTTGAATCTAGTGAGGTTTACTAAATAAACAGAAAATAAAAATAATTGTGAAATAATGGATTAGTTTGTAAAAATTGTGTATATTTGTGAGTGTGAATCTTTTGCATATTTCTTAAAGGAAATGCTATACTCACTGTGATTTAATTCCATGGTATACATGCTTATTCAGTAAATTCAAGGAGAGCGGAGGCGACTATATTTAGAGTTGCATTCATAACATTCTACTTAATTGTTTAATTATTAGACTCATGGTGATTTGCAAAATGCTGATGTAGAACAAAATGATTCTGCAATATAATAAAAGTTTAAAGCATAGTAATATGTCTATTCTTTTCTAACATTTTACTTGCAGAGTGTCCCTATGGTACTTATGGTTTGGATTGTCTAAGAACCTGCAGCTGTCCATCTGGCATTTGTGACAGAGTAACTGGAAAGTGTGTAAAATTTTCTTTTTTCCAATTGGCTGCATCAAAACCTCCCCACCAACGAAAATTACTGCCACCTGCAGGTAAATCTAATTGCATACATTTCTTAAGGGTATAAAGCAGTGGTTCTCAACCTGTGGGTCGGGACCCCATTTGGGGTCGAACGACCATTTCACGGGGGTCGCCAAACAAGGCTGTCCGCCATTTTTTTCCCCTTTTCTTTGGCCATGCCTCTGGCACCCGGAGATGTATAAGTGGTTGGGGGTCACCACAACATGGGGAACTGTATTATGGGGTCGCGGCATTAGAAAGGTTGAGAACCACTGGTATAAAGCATTAGAAGATTTGTCCATGCCAAGGTATTCTCATTTGCAAATTGTATTGAATTAATGAGCTGTGCATCACAATTGTATTATAGTACCCTAGCGAACCTCCTGGTAGATAACAATCCCATGATGCTTTGCTTCAAGAAATATTTGACCCCGTAATTATTTATTGGCTCAGAATTAAATAAATGCACACAGAGAAGACTGTTGAAACTTAATAGGCATGAGGCATGAGCTTTAGTAATACTGTTGTTGTAATTAAAGAATGATTACTACTTCCCTGATTATTCCTGACCTCCCAACTCCTGCTGTACTGCCTCATTGTGGCAGCAGGATATTCCTAGGAGGATGAGCAAAAAATTCTGGAGTGTATGCCAAAAGTATATATTCCCAGCAAGGTCACCCAAGATTTTAAGTTCCTCCCATTTGCCCTGCTAAAGCTATATTGGCAACAGTGATTTAGGAAATGATGGAGGCAAGTGATCACTTTACTGACACTGGCAAAGGCATCAATTTATACTCTGTGGGAGGAGGCTTAAGTAAAACAGTTCTATATTTTTTACCAAGATAACCATGTGGATAGAAACTCTAAGAGTCAACAATGACTTGATGACACGTAATCAATTGTCTGATTATTTGAATTAAATACTTGATTGAAGCACTGAGCATCGCATTTGAATATTAATATTTTGATTCTTATGGAAAACTTGGGAGATTTATATCATTACAAATTTGTTCTATAAAAATATTGACATTCCCATCTCTCTTACTTGAACATTATCTCTGAAATTACATGAGCAAATGTAAAATCAAATTCTCATGATTCAGTTCATAAGATTCCATGATTCAGTTCAGTTCCCATGATTCAATTCACTAAAGGGTTTAAGGGTTTCCCTGTCCAGCTGAGGCTGACTCAGGGGGACGGTGCTCATCTCTGATTCTCAGTCTAGGGAGTCACTGTTGTCTGGGAGACGCTCCCATCATCATGTGGCTAGCATGAAAGAGCATCATAATGTGTTGAGAATGGACATGATATTTAAAGTTCTTGATTCAGACAAAAAGTTAGTTGAAAATCTGTATCTGGATTTAAAAAAAAACTAATCCCCAATTTTTTTCTCTTTTAAACTTTCAGAGAATGACATGGGATCTGGTGATGGTAATTCGGTAGAAGAGGATTTTGTGAAGGAAAAAGTCATTCACTCTCCAATCGTGAAATGGCTAAATCCTCGCTGATATTAGCCAATGTGGGTTAGATTTCTAACCCATGCTTTCTTCTAATAGTGAATGTTCAACAAACCACTTTAAAAACAGATCTCTTGCAGAGGAAATGCTAATTTTTTTTAAAGAAGACTCAATTTATGTATCTTTGGGAAAAGATTGAATTTCAGTAAGAAACTGTGTACAGTGTACATGATTTTTAGAAATATCTTCTGAATACTATATGAATCATGAATCCTTGAATGTAAAATATAGTTGGAACTTGCATATTGCTGGCGCTTACATATATATTGAAAAACATGTATATCTTATTTTTTAACATTCTCAATTCTATATTTCCTGCACAAAATATTTATTCAGCAAAGAATTAAAAATAGTATGGGGAATAAAAATTAGTATATGTACTGTTGACTGAAATCCTAATTCCAGTAGTAGAGTACCAATAATATAGGTAATAACTGTTGAATATGGAACCAGCCTTAATTCTGAATCCTATACATATTATTTGGTAGCAATACAGTAGGACTTCCTTTTCTATTAAACATTCAGAGAATTTACTTTATGGCAACAGTCTTATTCAGAGCTAAAACATAGACTAAACAAGTCTTTTAACTGTTACCAATTAGCTTTACCCACCCACATTCAGTTCTTTTGACTCCCAATAGGTCTCCCGTTCATCTCTGAGTTACTACTACTTTAGCACCACTAGCCTCAAAGATTAGTTCTCTTCTGTTGAAATAAAAGAAGATGGTAAAAGCTTTAAGCATGACTGGTCTTAACAATTACCTTCCTTATGGATAACTTATTTGTGAAAATTAAATTGTGAAGGCTCTGTGTCTTATAATGTATTTATTGCGGTTAAATTCATGTTCCCTTTTGCAGTCAATCAAACTTAGTCTGGCTTGAAATGTGCTGGCTTGAATTGTAAAGCTGAACTGTGTATCTGAAGATTGCAGCTCACAATAAGAGTGCCAATACAATCAATGTTACAGAAGTGCAAACACTTACTCTCTAAGTTAATGGATCATTTGAAAGCAAATAAGATTTGAGGCTCCTTCAGGAATTCTGAGTTACATAAAAAGAAGAAAATTGCTTGTATGGTTTGGTGGGCAGGATGAAAGAGTTTATTTAAATGGTGTTGTGAATATTTACATGAGTATAACTCTTTTGTTGTTTGCTTTGCCAAATATGATGAATCCTTCAAAATTGTGTAACTAACTAACTGTTATTATAATATAAGATTGTATTTCTATAGTTGTTACTATTAATGTAATTAATCCTTAATAAAATGGATAAAGCTATTGCTTTCACATTCTGAGTTCTGTTCAAGTTTAATTTAATTTATTTAAATTAATTTAATTCTACATACAGACAGTTTAACCTTGGGTATGCAAAGTTGCTTCTTCATTCTGATATTTTTGCACCAAAGGCAAATATATAGTTCAGGTGGGGCTATTAGACATCCAGAAAAAGAAGGACATATCCTCCTTTTTGTCCTCATGTCCTCTGTCCAGAAGGCATAGCCTTAAAGTCGAATACTGTCTGGCTTTTTGAGTGTCTTCTGTATGGTGTGGGGTGGATTTGGACTATTTTCACAACAGCAGTCATTCACATTTTCATGTATTGTGATCTTGTAAATTATTTGTTTCTTTTTTCTTTTGTCCTTCCAAAGACTCGACAGCCTAGATTTACATAATTTATTTCCTGATTCTAGCAATAAGCTTTAATCCAGCCCCTTCAAATCTATGATCAGTGTAGTCCAGTGATGGCGAAACTTTTAGAGACCGAGTGCCCAAACTGCAACCCAAAACTCATTTATTGCTGGATGCCAGGTGGGCATGGCCCACTGGGTGGGCATGGCTGTAGTGGTCATGGCAGATTGGGTGGGTGTGGCCAAGGTGGGCATGGTCACCTTGATGTTGCTCATGGGGAGGGATGCCTGTGGGGGCCAGGCAGGGTTGGGGGAGATCCAGGAGGTCTCTGGCAGGTGGGGCAGTGGACAGGAGGCTTGTCCTGTGGGTTGAGATGAGGCAAGGTGGGGGTGCCATTATCACAGGGCAAGGTGAGATGGGCTGGGGCGGCTGCTGCCTGTCATCATCGGTCCCTGCACACAGAGGCCAGCGAGCACATGGGTGCTGGAATGCATCTGGCCATGTGGGACCTCAGCAGGAGGGTGGTTGAAGAGGGATGGTTGCCATCTCTGGGGCATGGGGCATGTGCCCATAGAGATGGCTCTGAGTACCGCCCCTGGCACGCGTGCCATAGGTTCACCACCACTGGTATAGTCCCTAGACTTGTATATTTCTTTGGTGAACTTTGAAAAGCACACTGTTGTCAATTCTATATTATTATTAGCACATGTCCTTGAAAATTAATATTTGTTGGAAAAACATTGCAATTGAAAAACCAGTGTTTCTAAAACTGGAAAAAATACTATCCTATACCTGTGGGCCTAATTTTTTTTTTTGGGAGGGGGTTCTCATTTGATCTCCTTTCCATTCTTATATCACAGGCAAACTCATTATTTTGAAAGGATTTAACCAAATTGGGTGGCAATTTGGGAATTTGAAGTCCTAACATCTAGAGGGTAGTAGATTGGGAAAGGCTGAGGCAAATGACAATATGTACTCAATAATTTTTGAAACTTTGTTTATGGCATATTTAAATTCCCTGAAAACTCTCTTGAATTCAGTACAAGTCAAAACATATACATTGGACAATAGTAAACATCTAAGTATAGTTACAGGTTCCATGAAGTTATTTTCCACTTTGGGATTCGTTCATTAGATAAATTTTGCCATAACATGAAGTATGAATTCAGTTACTGTGTTTTGTAATTATGACCTATGGCTTAATATGGTATATTAGCCCAGGAAATTATGATTAATCAAAACAATCATGGTTAATCAAACCATAGCACAGTATGTTCTCTGAACTCAGCCCATGTCTGATATAAAACTGAAATGTGGGAGCTTATAGGTAGCCAGTTGGGCTGTGGGAAAATAGAGCATCAGCATGTTAATTAATCATATCAAATATTCCTTGGAAAATCTACACACGCTGAGGTAGCAATAACAAGTAATACATGACACAGCCTTTCAATGGAACAGATGTCTTATTTTACAATCATTCAATCATTTGAGATGTGCTTATACATAAATTTCTGGAAATAGAAAGCCCATCTGTGCTAGTGAAGCATCACATATATTTGATCACACTGTTCAAAATATTCTCCACATCTACCTTTATCAGATTTGGAGGTTTATATTATTCACTGTGCTGTAACTTGAAACATAGTACATAGTACATGGTACTGAACATGGTAACCAAAATTTTATATCAGGCACAAGAGTATTAAAAAAGAAAAGAAAAAAAGCCTAAAATGTTAAAACTTGCAGACTAATGTATAGAATTATAGCTATTTTAGTATACGTGGTAATTCAATTTATATCACAATAAACACTTTGACTTTGAAAAAATCCACAAAATTTAATGACTGAGCCTAGAGAATAAAAAGTACTGATAATTTTTAGATAACCCAGGCTTTATGAACATACATGTTCTGCAAGTAAGGTTTCCATTTACCTATTTTTTTCCTCAGTGTTAGAAATCACCTATTTACTGCCAATAATAATTCTTTTTTGCTCACCAAAGAATGGCTGAATTCTAATATTTTCCCAATATACAAGAAAGACAATAGGCAAAATTCAGTTATGTATTGCTCAATTAGCTTCGTGTCCGAATTAGCAAACTCTATGCCTGGTTTTTATACTGTAAACTTTTAGATTGGATGTACTGAGGGAATGTCTGGGTCCTAAACAAGTCGGTTTTAGGTCAGGATATTCTACAATAGATCAATATGCAATTTCCTACCATTTACAGCTAGTCCTTGATTTACAACCATTTGTTTAATAACTATTTGAAGTTAAAGCAGTGCTGAAAAAATTGACATATGATCAGTCCTTGCATTATAAATGTTACAGTGTCGCTGCAGCCATATGATCAAAATGTGGCTGCTTTGCAACCAGCATTCATTTACAATAGTTACAGCATCCTGGGTTCATGTGAATGCCACTTATGACCTTCTCAGGGGACTTCCAACAAGCAAAGTCAATTTACAAAGTCAATGGAGGAAGCCAGATTTACATAATGACCTCAGTGATATGCTTGACTACTGCAGTAATTAATAACCACAGCAAAAAGGGGTTGTAAAATTGGGCACAACTCACTCAATGAGCCTTAATCAAGGCTCTAGTTTTCTTTGGAAACTGCTTTTTAAGTCTCCTGTTAAATGGAAAGTTAACAAAAGACCAAATGAGGAAGTTAAAGATTTCAAGTGCTAGACATCTACTTCAACTGTTCACCCTGTGGAATAATCAACTTTATCAGCTTTCTACAGATCGTCTTCAACTTACAACTGTTCACTTAGTGACCATTCACAGTTATAATGGACTCCCCCCAAAATACCTACAATCCATTTCTGAAGTTCCATGTTCTGTGCTTAGGTCCTTGTTTAGCTAGAGTTTGTTTACATTTCTCTTTGAGCCCCCATGAAACAGAGCTAACTAGAATTTGGGCTGAAACAAATTTCAGGAGGGAAATCTCTAGTTCACCTCACCCTACTGGATAGATTTTAAAGAGGCAAATTCTGATTCTGATCTGGTATTTCTGGTCTCTCATTCCTTATAGCATCATCACTCGGCCAAGATAAAGCCTTAATTGAACTAAAATGAAGTATTTTGGATTAAGATCTATAAAAACACAGGGTCAAAATAATCCAGCCCTGTAATGGCACAATTGAAAGTTCTCCATGGATGACTCCTAAGTATTTCCATACTGTAACATCCTACATCAGACATGTCAAACACAAGGCCCGGGGCCAAATGTGGCCCGCAAAGTGGTTTAATGTGGCCCGCGAAGCCATCCTGGAAACAGTGAGGGAACGGCCCCCGCTGCCTTGGCCCTGGCCCAGGCTGGCCGGGAGCCAATGTACAATTTTGTGGTGGCCATCTATGCTGAAACGCATTGGGCGGCATATAAATATTTGAAAATAAATAAATAAATAAATAAAATAAATTCAGTATTAGCTCCACAAGGCTGTCTAGAAACAGCGAGGAACCAGCCTCTGCCGTGTCGGCCCTGCCCCCTGGGTGCATGCTGGGGAAGTGAGGAATGAAGAAATGGACCATGCTTGCCCTGGTCCTACCCTCTTCTGCCAGAGACCCTCAGATCTGTCCCACTCCTGCCCAGGCCCCCACAGGCAGCCTTGACGCGAACGATGTAGAACTGGCCATGCCCACCCAGTAGGCCATACCCACTCCATCCATGCCTACCCAGTAGGCTGCACCCACTCTGGCCACACCCACCCGGCCCCCCGAGGACAACCACAATGCTGATGCGGCCCTCAATGAAATTGAGTTCAACACTCCTGTCCTACATGTTCTACATAGGAAGCTTTTTAACTTGACTCAAATAGGTGTACTATCTATTATAGAGATCTTAGGCAAATGTAACAGTTCCCTCCCCAAATGGGTCAGTGATATATGTATTGTTACACTGCCCATTGTAGCCCCCATGATGTCTGGTACTCATAAATTTGATTATCAGAAATTTTAGTTTTCTCTCTGATTAAGAAATTACATCTTCCTTTTGCAAGATCTAACTTAGACAGCCACCATATAGGTTGCTAGGTTTCTAAATATAGCTATTGTTTATAGAATCTGGGTGATATCCTCTTCTCGTTAATTGTTTCAGGTTTGCTCTTTTTTCTGTGTTTTAAATTTGTTCTTGTATTTTATTATCCGGGACCACAAATAAATAACTTGATTTAATATATAACCTATTTGTGCAATTAGTCTGTGTGTTTGGATGAGAAGAATGTTGCTTATGCCCAGACGTTCTTCAAAAGAGAAAAGGATAAATAAGAAATCAATAAATGTTTAGCTTACCAAAGTATAGCACTTATAAAACATTATGTTCATGAATGTTAATAAGAAAAACAGCTTTCATGCTATCTTTCAAAGGTCAGTCTGCAAAGTTCTTTTATAGGATACTAAAAAAAGAGAGATTAATCTATTCCATGGGTACCAAAGCATATATTTTGAAAGTAGGTATCATAATTAACACCTGTCTATAGCATCGTATCTCTTTAAATAGCTGTTTTGATCACTGCAAAGTTTTGAAAGTATTTCCTGACACCTGGAAATTTGATAAATATTTCCTGTTTTTATTGTGTCTGGAGAAGACAGGAATTTTCCAAGTTGAATCCAATTCCTTGACAGACATTTGGATGACCTGCAAATGGGTATTTATTTATTTATTTATTCCTTACTGGATGTCAGTATGAAATTTTATTTTGGGAAAGACAAAATTGACAAAGCTAGTTGAATGAGGACTGTGATATCATTTTATTCTTCTAAGGTAACAAAAACATTTTACAAGTGGTGAGCATAACATTATTTTTAACGTGCAATTATTAATAATTATTAGCCATCCTTCACATTAGCTATTTTTTTTATTCTTGATGGTTGCGATCTAAACACAATTACAAAGGAGTATGGAATAAAGTAGAAGAGATAGTGGTATAATCCTCTCATCAATCCACCCAGCAAGTTCAGAAAATATGTATAGGAACACTCTCTAACTCTCATAAATTGATGACAGACAGCCGATAGCCTCTGACAAACTTCATTCCTGAAAAAAAATCCTTGGTACATTGTATTCTCAGTTTTATATTTCAGTTCTATGCCCATCCATCCATTAGTTCACCTTGGTGTTCAAAATAGGTCTTATTTTTAAGAAAGCATTTATTCAAGTCTTTATTTCAAAATATTTAGGCCATTTTTTTAGTATTCCAGTCCACCCAAGTTGGCTTACCAAATCAACAATACAGGAAATAACTATTAGAAGGCTAGAGATAACAAAAGATCAGTTTGTTGTAGTGGTCACTTTCTTTGAAAGCTTAAGAAAGCACACATGGGGGAGGTATGGGGAATCCTGTCTCTTTTTGCTCCTCTACAATTATCTACAATTACTCTGTGAGGTACATGAGAGAGAGAGATGGAGAGAGAGAGAGAGAGAGAGAAAGAGAGAGAGAGAAAGAGGGAGGGAGGGAGGGAGGGAGGGAGGGAGGGAGGGAGAGAAAAACAGATCCAAAGTCACCCAGTAAATATAGCTGCATGGGAACTTCAATATGGATGTTCTGGTTCAGGTCCAACATCTTATTCATCCTATTATACAGACAGTCCTCAATTTATTATCACAATTGAACCCAAAATTTTTGTTGCTAAGTGAGACATTTGTTATGTAAGTCTTGCCTCATTTTACAACCTTTCTTGCCACAGTTGTTAAGTGAATCACTGCAGTTGTTAAGTTAGTAACATGGTTGTTAAGGGAAATTGGCTTCCCCATTGACTTTGCTTGTCAGAAGGTCACAAAGGGGATCACATGACCCTAGGACACTGCAGCTGTCATAAATATGAATCAGTTGCCAAGCATCTGAATATTGATCATGTAAACATGGGGATGCTGCAATGGTCGTGAAAAACAGTCATAAGTCACTTTTTTCAATGCCGTTGTAACTCTGAATGGTCATTAAATGAACTGTTGTAAGTTGAGGACTACCTGTACTGGCTGTTGATGTCAGCTATTACACAAAAGGATCTTTCCATAATGGTTGTCTATAGTTGTCCATAGTGTATGCTTAGGGGCAGCTAAACAAGAAGACTCTCCATTGGAGGGCTTTTGTCAATTTCATTTTGACTTCTTTGAGTTGGACCTCAGGAGGGAGATGCAAAAAGCTAGCATTTGTAATGGTATGTGAGAATGACCTTGAGAGAGCTAGTCAATCATCATGCAAAAGGTATCTCAGCCCACAGAAACAAAACGGACATGGGAATTGTCTCAGAAGGGATCCTCCCTGGTTTTCTGGAAAGTAAAAGTAAAGGAGAGAAATGCTTTCAGATTTACAAGATTTGATTACTGTAACCACACAATGAAGATAGTGTTAGTAGTCATAGTCTGCTCTTATCTGAACTACTTTAAAGGTCTGACAGCATTTGCCATGCAGAACCTGAAGCTGTGGAACCAAGTTGATGAAGTGAGAGAATTATTTCCTCCAAAGGGAATTAGAGACCATCCTGTCTTCAAAAACGTTTGAACAAATGGAGCATTCATAGCAGTCTCAACATAATGGCTTCTGTACCAGAGTTAAATCAACTTAGCTTTCCAGTGCCACTGATACCATGGGAAGTCAGAGATCAATCACCATAAACTTTTCAGGGATTGGAGCACGACATGGTTTCTATGCAGAAATCCATGTATAAGTCCATCATGTCTTATTTATACATCAGTCATGTGCTATTATAGAACATTCTCATAGATCACTCACATTGGCACATTATTCTTTATTTATTTCTTCCTGACTCCAGTTAACGAATATGTACTCTGATATTTTTATGGCATTCTTATTTATTATAACAGATACAATCATCAGTGTCAAACCTGACTAAATAAAAATTATTACCTAAGAAGATTGATGGGGTGGAGATTTTTAGCCAAATTGTAACAATTTTGGATATTTTTATTGAATAGTTGCACAGAGTAAGTTGGATTTGTTGGCCTAAATTACCCATTTCCTTTTTATTATATTGTGATCCTATTTATTTGTCACTGGTTTTATTCATACTGTTCTAATCTTCTTGTAAATCACTCTACAGATTTTGTGAAGAAAAGTAATCTTAAACAAATAATCAGAACAAAAGAAACAGTATAAGTCTAAAAATCTTTGTGTCAACCACAAATTGATAACAAAAGATTATTAGGAAAATAACATTGGTTGTCTTTTTAATTTCAAAATGTACTTCTTGGAGAATTCTGTGCTTGTCAGCATGATGAGAAATGGATTTTCAAAGTGCAGAAAAGGGCCTGAAATGAAGATCAAAGCATTCCTTCTCTTCCTAGGTCTATTTTTGAAGAACAAGGCCAAAACACAAAACTGAAAAGCTATTGAAATCCAAAAACAATATTAGCAAGACCTGAAGAATGAAATACAATGGAAGAGGAGAATGCAAGAGAGTCCTTGCAGCTGTGACACATTTTCCTACTTGCTATTTTTAGCATGCTATTCCTGATTTTTATTTTGGATTTGTTTGGCCTCCTATAATACTTCCTAACTCTTTTATAGCTCTTCCTTATAGAATGCATTACAAACATTCTTTTCTTTCCTTCAAAGGAAACCCAAGCACTCCTAGCCAGCTTTAGAGATATGTGTTTATCTTGGCAAAGTTAGTTTTCTTGTCAGTACCATTTGAGAAAACTGTTCTTTTGGTTTTTTTGTTTTTTTGTTTTTTGCTTCTGCTTCTTAATATTTATCATTTTCTACTTCTCCTTTGAACAAAGTTATAAAGATTTATTTTATTTATATATCAACTTCTTAACTGCTTGTCGCTCTTATATTAGATTATTAGATTATTGACAGTTCAGGTCTAACATTACATGCAGATCCAGCCCTATTCCATCAACAGAATAATTTGGAAGTGATATTTAGAATTAGTAGAACACTTGGATTTTCCAAATGGAAATAAACATTTAGAAAAATATCATTTAAATTCTGCCAAAGAGAGATTTAGTATGACCATGTATCCTAATGTTGAGAGGACATCCCTTTGAAGGCTTTTTAGTAGTTGGTGCAGTGTTTGAAGTTCTCCTTTATTTGAAGTGCTGCTAGTCTATTTTAGAGTTGGGTCCTAGGTTGCTTTGTGGCTTTTGGGAATATAGCACTAATATAGGGCTTAATGTATCACTTCATTATCCCATACTGGTTCTTTTTTTTTTTTTTTTACTATTTTAATCAACTAGAGCAGTGTTTCTCAACTTTGGCAAGTTTAAGATGGGTGGACTTCCCAGAATTCCCTAATCAGCCCAGAACTTTGGGGGTTGAAATTCACCCATCTTAAACTTGCCTACGTTAATAAACATTGAATTAGAAAAACCAATATTCTGATCTGGGGCCTTTATTCTCCCAATATCTTGAATTAGACTATGCAAATGTTACAAGTTTAAGCTCAAATTGATCTTGTTCTTTTAATTGCTATGCTTTTTATAACATTTTGCGTGATGCAGAGATTAGGAGATCTGGAAGCACAGTTTTTTTTTTCCTGAGTTGACCTTTATTTTCCTAAAGGGGAATATTTGAACCTGAAAGTAATTGTTAGCTCATTTTGTTCGGGCCAGCCTAATCCTCTGGTTCTAACATTCCAGCTCCATTAAACTATTGACCAAGATAATTCTATTTTAGTATGCTTTAGGCTTTAAAAACATTTCTTTGTACTTTGTATTTGTACAAAATACTATAGTTTGGAGTACTTCGTCTCAGAGTTAGAAACTGTCTACTATATTCCCTTCCTCATCTGTTTTTCATTTTCTTTTTCTATAGTCAACTTTTTGTTGACACTGAGCATGGTACTCACTGGGATATTCAGAAACTTCCATTAGCTGTGGACCTTCTTCTATCCATTCTTAGATTGGGCTCATGGACCAGAAATTTCTCAGTATATGTTATACCGGGTTTATTTACCTTTCTAGCATTTTTTGCAGCATTTGTCTACATGAAAATGTCTGCCAATTATTTGTAAAATACATGGAAAGAATTACGTATTATTTTTATATTACCATTTTTAGTAATAGCCTGCATTACTTCTCTTCATAAGAGAAAGGGAGGGACAGGGAGAGGGGGAGAGGGACATGTAGAGATTGAGAGAGTGTTTTTCAATACAGTGTTTTTCAATTCTTATGAACCTATGGATTTTGTTGCGTCTTCACATGAGATTTGCAATTTTTTAAGAGCATGCTGAGTGAAGTCTTTTCTGTTAAGCTTTTTGGATTAATAGAAGGCTGGGTGAAACCATTTCTATATAAAAAAGGAAACTGCTCTTTTCAGGAAAATTGCAACTTATCCTCAGTTGATGGAAACAATACAACTTTCAGACAGAATGGTGCCAAAGGACCAGTGAATAACTTTCCCAGTGAAGGAGATAAGCAATGTAACAGTTGATAGACGTGAACATTGTGACCTAAGACTGTAACCCTGATAAAGAATTCTCAAGTATTATAGGCACTGCCTTTTTATGGATATTGCCTTATTCATTCCCTAATCCATTACAATGAACAAGAGGCTGGGGGCAGTGGTGGGATTCAGCTGGTTCTCACCACTTTGGCAGACCCAGTAGCTATTTTTTTGTTGCCCAGGCCCAGAATGGACTTCTGGAAGCGGCATCCACACACAGAACTGGTTGTTCACATATTTGAATCCCGCCACTGGCTGGGGATCATAAAAGATCAGTCATACATACTCAAAGAGCCTATTGGGAATAGCATTTTGGGGCAGAGGTCAAAATCACCATCTAGTACAAGATTGTCCAACCTTGGCAACTTTAAGATTTGTAGACTTCAACTCCCAAAATTCCCCAACCTGCTACGCAACAACCATTGCTGGCTGGGGAATACTAGGATTTCTGGGAAGTTGCCAAGGTTGGACATTCCTGATCTAGCAGAATAAAGAGGAGGCTTCTCAAAAGCAGCAGGGTTAAGCTGCAAATAAACACCTCCAAAGAAATTATTTTTAAGTAATGGGGCAATGTCCCTCCAGTTGAGGGGGAAGAATGAAAGGAAGTGTATGTAAGGTTACTAAGGCAGTATGTATATAACATGTACATATGTTGTATATGTGCAACAGATAATAGATATCAGTGATCTTAAAAAACTTTTTTAACATGGTTTTGTATTTGAGAGCCCAAATTGCCTAATCTTTGATCCTCGTGTTATTTACAGAAACATCTCAGAGAACATGTGATCCTGTCCACAAAGCAGAGGTAATTAACTTTAAACAGGTTTTAAGATATAAAAAATGTCAAAACCAGTCCAGGTTTTATGATTCTAGCCAGTCTAGAATTTGTCTGAAAGTACAGTAAATCCAACAAACCTATTTAGATTGCACAGGCAGATAGGGAAGATTGCACAGTATCAGTGTTTCCGCCCTTGGAATACACATTCATGGGGATGAGATGGGATTGTCATTAATAAACTCCTTATGATTACAAATACAATACTGTCCTACTGGGGAGAACAATGCACCCCCATATTCTTCTCCAATGAGAATGCAGTTTGCTGTTTATACCATGTAGGAACTTATCCTGGACTGAGCTTTATCTCTTTTCCTGATAATTTGGTATAATTAGGGTAGAACATCAGGAATTGACATGGGTCAGGGCAGCAAAGAGATGGAGAGACTGTATCTCAGACTATAACTTCAAGAATGCCTCATCAATTTCTCCTTTAAACTCAGTGGTGGGATTCAGCCGGTTCGCACCACTTCGGCAGACCTGGTAGCTAATTTTTTATTGCCCAGGCCCAGAATGGACTTCTGGAAGCAGCATCCACACAGAGAACTGGTTGTTCACATATTTGAATCCCACCACTGTTTAAACTCATTAACAAAATAGGTGAATATGCAGAGGACTCAGTATTAAGTTAACGTGTTCCAAAAAGGCCTGCTTTCTTAAACACTTTTTCTGGGTGAAGATATACTTTTCCTAGCTAGAATCAAGCTTTTATATAGAGTTTCCTCTGTATTTGTGCAGAGAACCTCAATGTCTTTTCAGAGTGTGCATTGCTCGTGGCTGATATGTGTGCATAGGTTTAGTATGGTCACAAATATTTCAGACATCCTAATGCACTGATTGGTGTCTTCCCTTCATGACCCGTGTGGTGGCCTTCTCAATGCATAACGTTTGCTTGGTTGGCAACAGCACTTTTAGAGTCACATGAAGGAATTTATTTGTGCAGCTATTGCTATGCTGTTGATTCGGATTTGGTTGACCAAAATATTCATCTGGCTGTGCCACTTCCAAAGAACATAGTTCTAGGTTGGTGCAGCAATGTTTACAACCAAAGCACTCCCAGAGGCTTTACTGCAGCTACTCCAACAATGTAATTTGAACTAATAATATTCTTTTTAAAAAATTGCTAGTTTATTTTTAAACCTTGACATAATATAGTATGGAATCCATTGCCCAGAATTTAAAGTATTTTGTTAGACACCCAACTATGTTCTCCAGTGTTGTGATTAATGGAATGTGCTGCTTTATTTTTCCCTTGGGAATCTGAAAGGCTAAAAGTAAGATCACAACTAAACAAAGGCATATCAATAACAGGAAGCTGTTGGTGAGAAATACCCTGATCTTCCTGTAAATTCACGTCACCGCTCTCCTCAGGGACAAAGGTGCACGAACAGCCCAGTAAATAATTATGATTTAACATGGGCCTTGCAATGCTGTTTACCGTACAACAACAAAAAAGAATTGTTTCTCAGGGTGCAAAAAAAAGCAAATAACAGAAACCCGTGTCAATCTAATCAGGAAATACTGATGTTATGTCTGGGTCAGCTGCTGAAAACAGGTTGTAACCCATCAGCGTATTGACTAGATAGCTGGACATGCACCCAAAGAGAAAGATCGATCGTACAAAGCCCAAACGTTTAGAAGAGAATAAACTGGAAATAAAAGCCAATCAACTACTTGTATGCATTTTTTTCCTCCTGCACAAAGCACAAACAGTTCAGAATGAGATTGCAACATTCTTCTCAAGATGTTTACTGTCTTTGTTTGGAATTTACACACATAAAAAAGAAGCATCTTGTACTTTTTCCTTGCTTGTGTTTTTTTGTGCGTTGCAATGTGGGAATCTTGTGGCTTGGCTGCCAGAGAAAATGGTATAGGAAGAGCAAATGCTTATAATGGCCTCTAGAATAAATAGCTCTCAAGTGGGTCTCCAAGCATTTCCTAACAGGAGAGCTCCTTTTGGGGGTTCTGGACAACCACTCTTCCAGCAAAGCATTCCATTCTGCCCCCATTCCATAGTCTCCTTTTCTTTTCCGACTGTGTCTTTATCTGGGGTTACTGAGTGATACCATTACATGCTGGCTTTTTGGTTTTCTCCTTAGTAATTTTGGGACTTCTGCAAATCTTGTGGTTCTATTCAACTGGTTGATGCCTCCCTCTGGTATGCAGATGGTGCCATTTTGTCTGCAATCAGATTGGCACTTACTATATGTTCATTGTTAGGAATGAGGCATTGACTGGCAAATTTTGAACTTGGAAACTCTGTGACCTGAACTCCTATTTGACCTCAGGAGCAGATTCATTGGAAGATTTCAAAACTGACAGCGGCAGATGTGTTTGTTCAACTACACTTGATTACACCCATCTGTTCAGTGACCATTTGAAGTCACAACAGTACTGGAAAAGTGACTTACCACTAGTCTTTGTACTTATGACCATCACAGTATCCCCAGAGTCACATGATCAAAATTTAGGCACTTGACAACTAGCATGTATTTATGATGGTTGCAGTGTCCCAGAGTCTTATGATTGCTTGTGACTTTCCCAGAGAGCTTCAGACAAAGCAAAGTTAATGGGAGAACTGGTTCACTTAACAACCATATGATTCATTTAACAACTACAATGATTCATTTAACAACCATGGCAAAAAGGTCATAAAATCAAGTGCAAAGCACTTAACTGCTATGCTTAGCAATGGAAATTCTGAACCCAGTGTTAGTCATAAGCTGAAGACTACCTACAGCTATGCTTTCTAATTGTATATCATACTGTGTATTTTTCAGTTGAAAGGGCTCCATGGCTGAAGATGCTAAACATTCCCCATCTTTCATGGATTATCTGTCAATATCACTCTTCAGCTCAATTGCGAAAGTATTAGTACAACTCTAGTGACGTTTATTTAATAAGATGACATGGCTCTTTATCTCCTCTGCATGACTCTGGGAAGTTAAATAGTTTTCTTCAAACAGCAGGGTTTTGTGTGTGTGTTTTTTTAAAAAAAATACAACCAGGCCTACTTTTTTGCACCACTAAAGTTTTTATGTTTGTGTTTTGGGTATGACATATGGCCATCCAATCTTGACTGACCTTGAAAGTTAGATATAATCATGCTTGATTGGCATTTGGATAGATTTCCAGGGAATACTAGACCCTAATTAAAATGAGAAATTGAAAAACATCAGGGAAGACAGAGATAAATCACACTAGGCTAGGAAACCCTAGATAAAATGATGGAGCTCTTCAACAAGGAAAACTTGTTTTAATCAATGTACTAATTAAAGACAAGTTCAAAGATTTTTTCTCTTTTATTTTGCTCCCATAAAGTTTGTGTACAAAAAAAAAGCATTAAAATATCTGCGGAATCTTGCATCACCACTTTATCCAGCTTCTCTCCCAAAATATTTTGGAGATAATCAGGCAAGCAGTTACATAAAAGCCATTTAGAACAATTCAGTCTTTGTAAAAGAAGTCTGGGAAAAACACAATTTGCAAAAGGAAAAAACCAGCATCCTCATTTTGGCTTATTAGATTTTAAAGCTAAGTTCAAGTCAGGGCAGTGGTTTAATGCAAAAGTTTAGTAAAAACAAATAATAAATAGTAATAAAATAACTAAGAAGTCCACAGTAAATTCTATCACTCAAGCTTCTAAATATGTACTGAAGCACTATTGAAAAAGATGCCAACTGTCATTTTTTTGAGAAACATACAACAAAGATTCTCTAAAGAAATTTCAAATTATTTTTCAAATCATATTTATATTTTCTTACCCATCTAAACTATGCTTCCAAAGAATCATTAAAATATTGCTGAGTGTCCTTTGAACTTTTCATCATACTTCCAGATGCCCTGTGAACATTGGCTACATATGAATATCTGGATTTAGTAGAACAAACACAGAAAGTTCAAGTTTCAGAGGAAATCTCAATGCGCCCTGTCAGAGGTGACAGGAAACTAAAAAGGCCCTTAGTATGGTCTTTAATACAAAACTTCCTTTAACATTAAGACTTTGAATAAATCCCCAGCTTGGTGACCTCAAATCATGTTCTAACTGGAAATTCTTGGAACTGTAGTTGTAAGACCTCTGGATGAGCAAGCTAATATAATGATCATGAAATTGATGTTCTAATACGATTTGTGGAAATTTATAATTGTTCATCAAGTCTGCCATTCAAATTTCCAATGTTCTTCATCATTACAGTATGTTCACATCCTTTGGACATCTGTGCAGCTCTATTTGCTTCACAATGCAGCTTTTGGACTAAAAGGTAAAGATGCTCTTAAATCAAGCTCAGATCCTGGGAATTGCATTTATGCAGTTTTCTCAGTAGTATTTTAGAAGTGGTTTGACAGCCTTCCTATATTTTTTTTTTTAATTTCCCTATCTAGAAAATAGCCCTAGGTTCCTCTCTCCAAATACAAGCCAGGACCAAGATGTTCTTAGCATCTAAGAACAGACAAATTATCTACTGTAGATATAGCCATTTGCTTAAGCAGAAGATACATATAGGAAAAAAATGGATATGCCATTTGCTGAGCACAAGATGAATGTGCACATGTAGTTGGGATGAAGCATGTATGCATGAGATATAGGGCAACAGTATCATGAAGGCTACTTTAATAGATTGGTCTCCTTTTCTCATCTAATACCATCAGAAGTATTGTCGTTCAGTAAACATCTGCAAATGAGCACTAAGGACTCCATGGAAGACCTATAATCTTCTCTTGAGTCAACAAGCTGTAAGCCTCAATCAATCACCTGAAGCAGACAAGGGAGACCATGGAGAAAATGAGCAGGATTGGTGAGGGACAACTAAGATAATAAGGAGATAAACTCTGGCTGGCCATCTACTCTAGGATAAGGTACTTATCTACTTGGAATAATCTTTAATTAAGCCATGCCCATAGCAGAAGCTACTCAGGAGCCACAAAGACCTCAATGACTTCAGGAAACAGTTCTATAAAATTGGGCATATATTTTGGTATTCTTGCTCTGCTTTGAGACTTGGATCTTGTTGACTCAAGAGGAGACTATAGTTTTTTCCTTGGTTGTTTGCTTGCAGATGTTTAATGAATAGCAACACCTCTGGTGGTGTTAGATTATTTTAGTGGTATTAGATTATCATTATTTCTTGGATGGTTGTGGAATTCTCTGGCATTTGAATTCTAGACCAACACAGACCACTCTTATCTACAGCTGCCTCACTCTCCTTTCTTATACCTGACATCTAACTCTGCTTCTTGCCCCTTACAGCTATGACTCTGGACTGAATTTTATGTACTTCTGTCTTGAGATCCTTGAATTCCCAGCTTCAACTCACACTGGAATTGCTGGCACTGCACCCTTGCTACTAGGTAATATCTGATCTTTCCTGACCATTTGAACTGCAGTCTTATCATTAAAACTGTTGCAACTTGCTAGGGTGATTATTCAGTCTGGAACATAACAGAAAAGGACAGAAGACCAGCCCATTTTTTTTTGTCTTAGCAAGACCATTAATACTTTCAATAATTTTCCCTCTTTTTTTAAGCAAGACTGCTGAGCCATTTTTGTCTCACCTCCAAAAAGCAATTTCAAATAGATGAAATTCTGATTCCATCTTCTGAAACCTAATGGTTTGATTTTTGGCTCAGTGTTTGCTTGTAACTCTTCTGTCTTTGGCTGCTGCCCATAATCTTGATCTCAGTCTGCTCTCAATGTGTACTTACATATTACTACTTTCAAGAGATTGCTACAACCACAAAAAAGTGATTGGGTTCCCTACAGAGAAACTTGATGTGTATAGATAAGCACCCTTTGTATCTTCATATATCTTTTACTTAGCCAAACACTCTTCTCAATTTTTGAATTGCTCACCAGTTATTTTCTCAAAGTCACCCAGAACCTTTGGGGGAACAATGGGCCTGAAAAACATCTGTGAGATGTTATGCAGTGTTTGCAGTGCATCTGGAAGATAAAATCACTTGGATTCTTTTAGGGTTAGATAGTTTGGGGCAAGTCCAGTAAAGAAGGCTTCATCTTGAGATGTTAACTGGGGTGACTCTGAGACTAGTAGATCAGGGGAAGTGAACAGGAGTTTTTGAGACATGCTAGAAGGCATAAACATAAAGAATCGCCAGGACAGTGGAAAGATCCAATACAAAAGCAATGATCAGATATGCATGGCTTAAATCTATTCCAAGAAACTAACTTGAGAAAGCATCTCAGGCTCCACCCAAAGAAAAAGCAAGGGAGGAAAAAACCACATCCAGACTTTCAAGATTGTATTACTATAGGCATTATAATAAAAGAAGTTTTAGACCTTTATGTTACTGGGGGTCTATTCTATAGTCCAGTGATCGTGAACCTTTTAGAGACCGAGTGCCCAAAAACCACCTCGCCCCAGCCCCGCCCCCACCTCTCCTGCCCGCAGGGCCACCCACCTCCACGGCCTGTCCCAACAGATTGCCCAGGCAGCCCAGCAGCGTCATGGTGGCCATGCCCTCTGTCTGCGCCCCGTAGCAGCATCTGTACATGATGGGGCGCAAGGGCGGAGTCTTGTCCCTGCTGCCTGGCTGCCATGTCCTTTGTTGCGCTGCTGTGCACAGGCTGTGCCTGGGGCAACTCTCCTGTGGGGGAGCTGCTGGTGAGGAAGGGGCCATGGGGGGTGGGGGCTGGGGCAATGGTGTGCATGCCCACAGAGAGGGCTCTGAGTGCTGCCTCTGGCACCTGTACCATAGGTTTGCCACCACTGCTATAGTCTATAGTCCATGGTCTATATGTAACCTACTCCATAGATCTACTCTACACACTATGGCTAGATTCCCTAGCTTTTCTGGTTGCAAAATCTCCCAGGGAAATAACAGTAGGTTGGGTTACAGCAGTGGTAAATATATTCTTGAGGAAAAGTTAGTATATCCTTAAATCCAAATTAGTTTATTTATTATTTGAGCAATTTTCTGATAAGTACAATTTATTTATTATAACAAAATCACCTTGAATAGGATGAAACACAAATCCCTATTTTAATTAAATAAAGGCTAAACACTTGTTATAATGAAATCTGTTCCAATCTGATTCAGGAAAAAACAGCTATTAGTTTTGATATTTCCCATTAGAGACAAGCACGAAACAAAAATAACAGTGACGTTTATGTGCAAAATAAACAGAGAACACAAAAGTGTTATAAGCGTTAAAAACCTCATATGAGTCTATCAGAAATGTCCCAGCAGAAAATACATGACTATTTGCCACACTGAACTTTGTATATGTTTGTAAAACGCCAGTATAGTGTTGAACCCGAGGCACTAATATTTCTAATCTAAGAACATGCTTCGTAAGGCCACTGTGATTTATTTGGAAGAGAAACAAATTTATATTTATTTCTGTATTAAGAAAGTATACTAAAATGAGCAGGCAAGAAAAATGGCAGAATCTACAGGCTTGGATAGGGCAAAAAAGTTAGACAGTGGTATCAGTGCAATTGAAGGCAACTCTTTTGTACTTGCATACAACACTGACACACATACAGATAACCCTTGACTTCTAACCATTCATATACCGTAGCAACTAAACAACACTGAAAAAAGTGACTTATGACCCATTCTTGCACTTATCACTGTTGCAGCATCCCCATGCAACCAGCATGTATTTTTTACAATGGCAGTGTCTCAGAGTCATGTGATTGCCATATGGAACCTTCCTAGCCAGCAGTGGGGATTCACTTAATGACATGGTTCACTTAACAGCTGGGCCTTGTATTATATTTATTTATTATATCACCTTTATTATTTTTTATAAATAACTCAAAGGGGAAAACATATTTAATACTCCCTCTTCCTCCTATTTTCCCCGCAGAAATAACCCTATGAGATGAGTTGGGCTAAGAGACTGAGCAACTGGCCCAAAATCAACCTGCTCACATTGATACCTAAGGTGGGACTAGAATTCACTGTCTCCTGGTTTCTAGTTTGGTGCCTTAACTACTAGACCAAACTGGTTCTCTATATTGGGTTTTAGAGGTAGTTTCTAGCATCTTGAACTGCACTCAGAAACCTAGTGATTGGAATATATAAGTGAAAGAGGGAAGGCCCAGAGATAAAGCTGTAGGATAAAACTGGAAAAGCACAAGACAATATTTCAGGTTTACTGTAGAAATGCTTATGTAGTTTTCTTGACATGGAACATGGAATATCTTGCTAATGCGCTTTCCTGAGATGTTTTCCCAACTTCCCAGTCTTGCCTACTACACTTTGAGATTTCCTACTAGCCTTTTTACCAGTTCTAATCAGGACTGACTTTGCTTTGCTTTAAGATCACCAGAGTAGGCCAGTTGCTTCCCCCTGCTGTGGACAGTTGGTAAAACCAAGACCTTAATGGCATAATAATAGTAATAAAATAAGGGTAAAAGGAAATTTAACATGAATGATATTAAAATATTTTATCTAAAAGAGAGGATAGGGAAATATTAGAAAATAAACTTAGAAATGTATCAATTTAAGAGGAAATATACAGACTGCATTTCTTTTTGGAAATTGTTTAATTGTATCATTGTAATTACATTGTAATTACATTGTATCTTTATCACTGTAATTACAGAGGAATATAGGTAGTCCTTGACTTATGACCACGATTGAGCCCAAAATTTCTGGTGCTAAATGAAACATTTGTTAAGTGATTTTTTATCCCATTTTCTGACTTTTCTTGCAGTTAAGTGAATCACTGCAGTTGTCAAGTTAGTAACACAATTATTAAATGAAACTGGCTTTCCCACTGACTTTATGAGATAGTTTCAAAAAGTGATCACATGATCCTAGAATGCTGCAACCGTCATCAATATGAGTCAGTTGCCAATGTACAAATTTTGATCACATAACCATGCTGCAATGGTTATAAGTGCGAAAAACAGTCATAAGTCACTTTTTCAGTGCTATTGTAACTTTGAATGGTCACTAAATGAACTATTGTAAGTCGAGGACTACCTATAGTGTGACATGGAGCTTCATGAACACAGGAGCATTCATATAAATGATGTAACATGGGATTGGATTAGTATATCTCATTGTTTCACAGCCTGGCCAACTTTAAGTTGTATGGACGTCAATTCCCAGAATTCCCCAGCCAGCATACACTGTTATGTATTATGTGATTAAGATTAAGGAGTTGAGATCAGTAACACATTCTTTATATTTAATACATTTATTATACTGCTTACATTTAATATATTTTAAGTAGACATTTGTGTTTTATTTTAATTGTTTGGTTTATTTGATCACTGTGAAAGTTACTTTTTTAAAAAAAGGCTTCCTC
The DNA here is from genome assembly GCF_016545835.1 of Crotalus tigris. Taxonomy (NCBI): domain Eukaryota; kingdom Metazoa; phylum Chordata; class Lepidosauria; order Squamata; family Viperidae; genus Crotalus; species Crotalus tigris. The sequence continues at coordinate 1,899,234 of NW_024096482.1, forward strand.
AATACACTTTCAACAAATTAGGAGGAACACAACTGCACATGCATTCATTGATGTTTGTGTGTTTATAAACAATGCTATATACTGAAATTTCATCATTGCTGTTAAAGATACATGCGGGTTTTAAAAGAGCACATTATTATCCTAATTTGGATTTTGGATTTGTTCTAATAAATAAAGCCAGTTTGAAATAATGGTTAATGTGCTTGGTTTCTAGGAGACTGTGTGTTCTGGTCCTGCCTTAGGCATAAAAACGAAGGGTGGGTGACCTTAGACCAATTACTTTCTCTCAACCCAACCCACCTAACAGGGTTGTTGTTAAGGGAAAAAGAGGAGGAGAAAAGACTATTACATATATTGGCTACCTCAGGTTATTTGTAAAAAATAATAAAGGAGAGGTAAAAATATTGAAAAGAAATTAACAGACACTATTTTTTGCTTTTTATAGTTGATGTCCTCTTTCTCCTCAGCCTTACATTGCCCTCCAGTGGCCATATTGCTCTCTTTTGTTGGGTGTATTTTATCTTTTGATCCATATAGACGTGTACTACATGCAAAGGTGAAAATATATATCATAGTGAAGTTTTTCTAAATATAAAGATTTTTGCAACTATTGATAAGGCCGATTTTTACACTTAGAAGAGTGTCAGAGATAGTAAGTGAGCTGTGAAAGTAATTACAGGTAGTTCTCGACTTACAACTGTTTGCCTAGTGACTGAAGTTACAACGGCACTAAAAAAATGACTTATGACAATTGCAGCATCCCCATGGTCACATGATTTATATTTGGATGCTTGACAATTGACTTATGATGGTTGCAATGTCCCAGGGTCATGTAATCATCTTTTGCAACCTTCTGACGAACAAAGTCAATGGGGAAATCAGATTCACTTAACAACTGTGTTACTAATTTAACAACTGCAGTGATTCACTTAACAAATGTAGCAAGAAAAGTCATAAAATGGGGTAAAACTCACTTAACAAATTTTTCACTTAGCAACATAAATTTTGGGCTCAATTGTGATTGTAAGTTGAGGACAATCTGCAATAATAATTTGCTATGGAGAAGGAAAATGTTAGTTGACCTCGACTTGCATTTTAAAAAAGCCTTTTCCAAAGAGCTTTCTTTGAGCCTGGCTGCTTTAACCTAAGCCCAATTTTATCATTGGGATTTCCAGTGGAAATATTTAATTAAATCTTAATTCAAGTATATTAAATTTCAGTTTTGAATAATCTCCAAATATTATAGTTTTTGCTTTGTTTCTGCTCTGAATGATTGGAAAAATCATCTGGAATAATAGAAGAGATAATTTCCAGATAATTAGAGACTGTATGAGTAAAACCTTTTTTAAAATGGGAGTATTTTAAGTGGAACTCTATTTGAAAATCTTCCTAACAATTGAATAAAAATGATAGCATACAATTCCTGTATTCTTGGGGGGAAAAGGTCTTTTTTCTTTCATGGAAAATTTACAATTTGGTAACCACCTTTTAAAAGGTGTGCCAGTGGGGAAGATGACATACTGCAATTCTGTCATTGTTATCAATAATATATCGCTGTGTTCGTGGATGCCGGATCAGACATCTGGGGGGGGGGGCAATTTTGCCACTGAAAAAGTGTCAGAATGAGCCCACAGCTTCTCCGGACAGGCAACTGCAGCATCTAGAAAGAGGACGACTATGAGCCAGGCCTGCTCTCCTCCTAGCTCTCCCCCTTCCTGCCAGCCTCTCCCCCTTTCTCGCCCCTCGGTGTAACCTGACCCGAACTGCAAGCGCGCCAGCAAGGGCACCAGTTGTTGGCGGGCGGAGCCCCGCCGTTCAGGCCCCGAAAGCGGCCTCTTGTTACCCTGGGCCGCCGGTGGCTCGCCCTCCGACCCCCGGAGAAGTCGGCATGGCCCCCGGCTGGTGTTCAAGAACCTTCTTGCTGCTCCTTCTGGTGCTCGCCAAGTGTCGTGAGACGCTCGCAGGTAGGGCTCGACTTCCGCCTGCGGGCGGGCGGGCAGGTGAGCGAGCGCGCGGCGAATGGAAGCGCAGCGGATCCCTGCAGACGGGCTCAAGAGCCCCCGGATACGTCCTCGAGTGGCTTCCCCTTCGAGCTCCTTCCTGCTGGGCCGGCTGCCTCTGCAAAGGATGGGCCAGGCTACCAGAGTGGGCGCCTGAGGCGCGGCTTTGAGTGGCTGGATTCCGCGGCCCCACGTGCGTGCCGGCAGCAGCGCTTGAAGCGGGAAGGCAGGCTGGGCGAGAGCGGAGGCAGAAACAAACTCGCCCAAGGGGCCGGAGGGGCGGGGGAGAGCTTCATTCCTCAGCCAAACAAAATCTAAAAAAAAAAAGGGGGGGGGAAACCCTACTGGTTCTTTTGGACAAATGTCAGCACAAATCATTAAATTATGCTGTCCAAATGAATACACATCTGTGTAGACTGAACTTCCATGTTGTGCTGAGCATGCATCCCTGAATATTGGATCCATCACCAGAGAGCATTTGGCGCCGCCTACTTAGCCAGAAAATAACTCCTTTTTACTCTAATGACCTATGCTGAATTCTTGGTTTATGGTTTGTGGGAATCCAGGAAATTGGACTGAGCAAGCCAGAGCAAGTTAACTGTGGGCAAATGTGTGTTGTGAAACAGCCTCCTACGCCTAAATCATGGTTTGGAGATCAGAATGGCAACACCCACACAACATGCTGAACCAAAACCAGACAAACACTGTGGCTTAGGTCAATATATCAATATATCAGCCTAGCTATATGTGTCATCTTCCAATTACCACAAATCTTTGTCTTTAATGCTTCAATGGCTTCAGTTAGCATAACCAGTTAGGAGGAATGGTGGCAATTATACTATTATTATCTTCTCAGTTGCGCTGTATTTCCTCACTTTGGCAACTCAAGATATGTGACATTTAAGATAGCTTATAGCAGTGATTGCGAACCTTTTAGAGACCGAGTGCCCAAACTGCAACCCAGAACCTACTTATGCATCATTGGGTGCCAGGTGGGTGTGACCCATTGGGTGGGTGTGGCCCATTGGGTGGGTGTGCCCATTGGGTGGGCGTGGCTGCAGTGGTAACAGCAGACTTGGTGGGACTAAAAAGTTCAATCAATTCCAACTTTGTAAGATCTTTTTTTTCCCTTGAGAAGTTGAAATTGACTGATTGATTGAACCTTTGTTTTTTGTACACAGCGGCGGAGGCCTAAAGTGAAAAGGTTTTATAAAACCCAGCTGAAGGCCTAAGACTGGGGCAACAGCGTGCGTGCCCACAGAGAGGGCTCTGAGTGCCACCTCTGCCGCCCGTGCCATAGGTTCCCCACCACTGTCTTATAGTCACTCATGCCTCAGTCACCTGTTCAGATTATTATAAAGTCCTTTACATAAGGCTGCCCTTGAAGACCATTTGAAAGCTACAATTGGTCCAGAATGCTGCAGTGCGGACAGTGTTGGATGCTCCTGGGTTTTTCCATGTTATACCTCTGTTGCACAAATTGTAGTGGTTCACAGATTTCTTCCACCTTCAAAGTGTTGGCTATTACCTTTAAAGCTTTATATAGGATGGGACTAGGTTATCTGCAGGACCATCTCACCCGGAGAGTATCTGCCTGTCCCAGCAGTTCAATCACACTCCAGGTCCCTTCTCTGAAATCTTGCCGTCTATTGGCACATTGGAAGTGTGTCTTTTCCATGGATGCCATTCACCTTATGGAACACTCATCTCCTAGTGATACAGTAAACCTTTACTCTTTTAGTCTTCTGAGAGGCTATTAAAACCTGGGTTTTAGCTCAAGTGTTGTTATTGCATCCCAAAGGGATGACTGAGGCACAGGGTTGTGTTTTATATTTTATGGCTTGGTTTTATAGTTGTGGGGGGCGGGAGGTAGATAAGTTTTTTTTAAGATGGATAGCCATACAAATGTTACAAATAAAATAAAAGCCCAGAATTCCCTAGCTGGAATCCCAATTTCTGAGAATTTTGGGAATTGCAAAGCAAGCTAACTCCAAATACATGCTTCATTTATAGGAAAGGCTAAAAGAGCATTAAAAAGAGAGCTCAACAAGGCAGCACTATACAGTATAACACTTTACAAACTGTGTAATTTTTTTGAGCCCCTCCAACTGTAATTTTTTTGAGCCCCTCCAACTGTGAACCCAGGGAAAGGCATGATTCCTTTAAGACCCAAAGAGAGTGTCAGTGCTGGCTTTGAAGAATTTTCCCTTCAGATCCAAATAACTTCATGACTCTAGTGGAGAAGTACAGTGAGTGATGTTAATATTATCTAGATTTAGCTATATTTTCTTTTCTGATAACATTAATTTCTTTGGCTTTTATTTCTTATTCCTTTTTTGCACTTCTTATAACAACCACACAATTGGTTAATTTTTCCATGGCTATCTGTTCTTCATCTGGTCTTTCAGATCTTCCAAAGGTTGCACCCATGGCTGCTTTGGCTTAGTCCAGGGGTGTCAAACTGCCGGCCTGTGGGCCAGATGCGTCATGCCGAAACTGCGCTCACCCCAGCTCCGGCAATGGGGAAAAAGTCGTAATACGTCACAACGCGTCATGTGATGTTGTGAATTTGATACCCCTGGCTTAGTCCATCCAATTTGGTGCTGGTAGTCTTATTCTTTCCTTTAACATTTCCCAGCATGAGAGCCTTCTCTAGGGAGCTATGACTTTGCATAATATGTCCAAAGTAGAATAATTTGAGCCTGGTCATTTATGCCTCTAGTGAGAACTCGGTTGATTTGTTTGATGATCATAACATTATTTACCTGCAAAAAGAATAATCTGATTGATATGTATGTAAGACTTGGGGGTGGGAGTTGTTGCTAGATCTGTGAAAAAGTTTGATATTTGTTTAATGCATGTGAACTGGTTTATAGGCCACTTTAGTTTTTCATTCAGGAAAAATTGCATTGTAAGGACAGATTTCTGAGTTAGAGTCTGAATTAAACCATTTTAAACTTTACAATATTAAAGTCATGACTCAAAACTGTTGGCCTGTAGAAGATAGAAAATTTATTGCCACTTTTGAAAATGAACCGTAGAATGTAAATTAGTGTTTATGTTATGCATGTGTGTTTTCAAATCATATTTCATCAGAAGGTTCTGGAAACAAACCAGAACCATGGAAATCAATAATTGGTTTTTTCACTTGACTCTAATAGGATTTGGATTATTCTCCTTGTGCCTGATTTATAACTACATGCCTGTAATATGCTGAAAATGTTTTCACAGTATATCTGTTGACAGCCTTTTGTCCCTCTCACCCCTAAACACATTCCAGATCTGCTTCTTAAAAATTCCTGAGTTCAAACAAGAGCAAAGCACTGTGGAGTTGCATATAGGAGCGGGTCCTAGGAAAACTAATCAACATGTAACTGCAAAGCCTATAGCAGTGTTTCTTAACATTGGCAAATTTAAGATGGGTGGACTTCAACTCCTAAAATAGCTGGCTGCAGAATTCTGGGAGTTTAAGTCCACCTATTTTAAAATTGCCAAGATTAAAAAACAGTGGGCTATAAATTGAATGGCTAGGCTAGGCCTGTTCGATCAGGCCTGTGTCTATCTTTATCCAGTATTTTGTTTCTTATCAGGTCCAACTGTTGCCTCTAGAGCACTTACAAAAAAGAAAGGATCTCTCTCCAACTGTCGTTTGGAGATATGCTGCCCTTAACTGGGCAGTAGCATTGTAGCTTAACATTAATAACCCTTGAGAAATGTGCTCTCCATGAATTTCTCCTCTTCTTTAAAACCTTCCAACTCAGTGACCATCACACATCTTGAAATGAATGCCACAGGATACTTAGGTCTGAAGAATAAATGTCTAAATTTCTTACAATTTGTTTCAGTGGATGATCTCTAGTTTTAATAGTTAAAAAAAGGAAACATTTTCTTTTGGTCCACTTTTTCCAGTCCATGTATGTGTATACAGATAGTCCTCAAATTATGATCACAATAGGAAATTTCTGTTGCTAAGCAAAGCAGTTGTTAAGTGAATTTTGACCCATTTTATGACTTTTCCTACAATGAATAAGCAAATCACTGCAGTTGTTAAGTGAATCCAGCTTCTCCCATTGACTTTGTTGTCTGAAGCCAGCTGGGAAAGTTGTAAATGACAATCATATGATCCCAGAAAAATTCATGCTGGTTGCCAGGTGCCTGGATTTTGATCACTTAACCGTGAGGATGCTACAATGATTTTAAGTGGGAGCATGTCATAAATCACTTTTTTCATTGTCATTGTAGCTTCAAATGGTCGCTAAACAAATGGTTATAAATCAAGAACTACTTATACATCTCAGTCATGCTTCCCTTCCATCAGTTTTTCCCAAGCCAACATGCTCCATTCTTTTTTCATAGAGAAGGTATTGAAGATTATTTGGTTGCCCTTTTCCTTGCTCTATAATATCCTTTTTCATATTTATTAACAGAAATGTGCCTGTAATCCAGGTGTGAATATGACCATTTATTTGGAAGGACATTGCAATGTTCCTGTTTTCAGTTTCATTCCCTAATGATCCCTAATATAGAGAATGCCTCATTTTCATAGCTGGTTCACATTAAGTTTCCTTCACCAAGCTATCTTCTATGAGCTCAAGGTTTTTTTCTGGTCTGTTATGAACAGCTGCATGTTATGTTGGTTGAATTAACATATCCACCAAGCCAATATGTGGTGTGTAAAACAAGCTTTACAACTTGGTGTGTTTATGGACCCAACTGATTGTGGTTTATTCAGCCAGCCACAGTTATACACATTGTGACTTTGGAGATCAAGAGCTGCAATTAGCAGCTTCGGAGGAGCTAAAAGCTGCAGTGGTAGTAAAAGAAAATAAGCAAATCATATGTCATAAAAATGGCTAGGGCTGGAATTTTCGCTCTTCTCCCTAGTTCAGGGGTAGGCAACCTTGGCTCCTTTATGACTGGCTCAGAAATTCTGGGAGTTGAAGTCCACAAGTCATAAAAAAGCCAAGGTTGTCTACCCCTGCCCTAGTTTTGGGGAAACAATTGTGTTTTTTCTTTTTCATCAAAATCCTGGCAAACTATCAAGAGTTTAGTGGTCACAAAAAGGCATCAGGAAGCCACAAGTGATCTCAGATCTGCAAGGTATTCTTTTTTAGTTTGATGAGACTTCAATCACTTCATCTGATTGTTTTCCAAGCATTTGAATTCTGCAGATCTTTATCTATATTCTTTTTGCATTTTTGGCATTATTGATAGTTTTGGTAATAGAGCATCATAGAGTTTCTATATTTAGCAAGGTTTAAGAGGCTGTTTCAGAAGCGTTCACTTGGTACAAAAAGGGTTATTGGCAATGTCTTCTGGATCAGAATAAACATTTAGAATTTTGAGAAAATGCCATCATCTAATATATATCATTCAGAACAGATAAAAAAATAGTGGACCAGAGGAATGCTGTGGATATAATTTACTTGGACTTCAGTAAAGCATTTGATAAAGTAGACCACAATCTACTACTTGATAAGATAGAAAAATGTGGGTTATACAGCATCACCACCAGATGGATTCGGCTGACCGGTCGTACTCAGTGTGTGGTCCTTAATGGAACTGCATCTACATGGAGGGAAGTGGGTAGTGGGGTGCCCCAGGGCTCTGTTCTGGTCCCAGTGCTCTTCAACATCTTCATCAATGATTTGGATGAGGGGATAGATGGGGAACTCATCAAATTTGAAGACGACACTAAGCTGGCAGGAATAGCCAACACTCCAGAAGATAGGCTTAAGATACAGAAGGATCTTGACAGACTTGAACATTGGGCGCTGTCTAATAAAATACATTTAGGCAAGAAAAACCGAATGCTCACGTGTAGTATAGGTGGTACCTTGCTTAATAGTAGCAACTGTGAGAGGGATCTTGGAGTCCTAGTAGACAATCACTTAAATATGAGTCAGCAGTGTGCTGCAGCTGCCAAAAAAGTCAACACAGTGCTAGGCTGCATTAATAGAGGGATAGACTCAAGATCACGTGAAGTGTTAATACCACTTTACAATGCCTTGGTAAGGTCACACTTGGAATACTGCATCCAGTTTTGCCTGGAGGGCCATGACCTACAAATAGGATGGCATGCCATATTATGGGATCATAAATATAAAGTACATAAATATTTTCGAAGACACTATATTAGGCAAGCTCTTATTGATGTATGGACAAAAATTTGGCAACCAAATTATACCCAAGTACCTAGTTGGATCTCACCGTTAGAAATATATGTACACCCCAAATTTACCCAATTAGACAAGACCATAACATATAAAAACATCTTAGATGAAAGAGGGGAATTGAAATCCAGGAAAACCCTCCAGGATGAAGGGATAGAATTAGAATGGTGGGCATACCTGTAACTGCAGGTGAGATATCGGAAAGACAAAAAAGAGTTAGGCATTAAATTAGAACCAATAGAATTGGATAAAATAATTTTGGGGTCGGAGGATAAAATGATTAAAAAATTATACTACTATTTGTTAGATCAGGCAATGTACGAGGAACAAGTAAAAGGGACTATGTTGAATTGGAGCAAGAACTTTGGTCTTAATTTTGATCTGCACATTTGGCAAGAACTATGGGCAAGAAACAAAAAGCTTACTTTGGCCACCTCTTACAAAGAGAACCTTTACAAAATGTTTTATAGATGGCATCTCCCACCCACAAGATTGGCTAAAATGTGTACCAATGTCTCCCCTAAATGTTGGAAATGTAATTTGACAAGTGGAACTTACTATCATATGTGGTGGGAATGCACGTGAGCTCGTGATTTTTGGAACAGGATTAAAGTATGGTTGGAAGAAATATTAGAGCAAGCGGTAGAACCAAAACCAGAACTCTTTCTATTAGGTTTAACTATGCAAAAGCATGACAAAGGCGTACTTTATTTAATGCTACACATTTTAACGGCTTCCAGACTGGTTTTTGCTCAAAATTGGAGGAATAAGGGAACCCCAACGGAAGAAGAGATCCTGCATAAAATTCTATCATGTGCTGAGATGGACAGGCTTACAATGATTATGAAAGACAAGACAGAACATGAATACTTCGAAATCTGGGGCAAATTTTACCATTGGTATGAATTAAGAACTGCTCGGACTTCAAGTTAATGGTAGAATTAAAAGATATACATAACTGTACATATAATTGTATATATAATTGTATTGTATAGAAGATGAGGCTTATATAGAGGTTAAGAACGATGGATTAAACTTTTGTACCATGATAGGAACTGATAGGAAAATTCATTCTGGAATGTCATGTTTGTCCACTGTTGTTTTAATTGTATTATGAATAAAAATTAATTAAAAAAAAATTGAAGACGACACTAAGCTGGCAGGAATAGCCAACACTCCAGAAGATAGGCTTAAGATACAGAAGGATCTTGACAGACTTGAACATTGGGCGCTGTCTAATAAAATACATTTAGGCAAGAAAAACCGAATGCACACGTGTAGTATAGGTGGTACCTTGCTTAATAGTAGCAACCGTGAGAGGGATCTTGGAGTCCTAGTAGACAATCACTTAAATATGGGTCAGCAGTGTGCTGCAGCTGCCAAAAAAGTCAACACAGTGCTAGGCTGCATTAACAGAGGGATAGACTCAAGATCACGTGAAGTGTTAATACCACTTTACAATGCCTTGGTAAGGTCACACTTGGAATACTGCATCCAGTTTTGATCACCATAATGTAAAAAAGATGTTGAGACTCTAGAAAGAGTACAGAGAAGAGCAACAAAGATGATAGGGGACTGGAGGCTAAAACATATAAGGAATGGTTGCTGGAATTGGGTATGTCTAGTTTAATGAAGAGAAGGACGAGGGGTGACATGATAGCAGTGTTCCAAGGGGTTGCCACAAAGAAGAGAGAGTCAAACTATTCTCCAAAGTGCCTGAAGGCAGAACAAGAAGTAACAGATAGAAACTAACCAAAGAGAGAAGCAACCTTCAGTAGTGGCCAAAATTGTGGAAACCTTTTGGGAAAAGTGTACAGTAGAAATGTCACCTTTGGTTAAGTTTCCACCATTTTTTTTCTAATTTCTTTATAACTGTAGCCCTGTTCACTTAATAATATTATTTTACATTGCTTTCTGGGCAACCAGTCAATTCTTTGCACCATTACTTTAATTTTATTATGTTTTACAAACTCACTAAATGTAAGGAAAACAAAAACCCAACCAACTTGATAGTGATCACATAATACGCTGACAAATGTCTTCTCAGCTTCAATACATGACATCAATAACTGAATCCTACTGTGATCTGATTGACTCATTGCCAAAACAAGATGACACCTGATTGGCTCTCTAAACACTCATACTCATTGGCTACAATCAGATGAAGGAAAGCTACCTGATATCAACCTAAGCAAGTTGTGCTTCCTTTTTCTGGTTATTTGGCTATAACTTTTCATAGAATACAGTACAGATAATTGAACAAACTTTGTTGCATCACATTCTTGATTAAATTATCTTTCCATTGATATATAATTTTATGGTACTACTCCAAATAAAAAGTGTTATTAGCTATCAAACCTCAAAAATACACTTTTCCCAAAAGGTTTCCACAATTTTGGCCACTACGGTAGAACTAAGGAGAAATTTTCTGACAATTAGAACAATTAACCAGTGGAACAACCTGCCTCCAGAAGTGGTGAATGCTCCAACACTGGAAGTTTTTAAGAAGACACTGGACAGCCATTTGTCTGAAATGGTATAGGATTTCCTGCCTGAGCAGGGGCTTGGACTAGATGACCTCCAAGGTCCCTTCCAACTTTTTATTATTATTATTATTATTATTATTATTATTATTATTATTATTATTATTTGCATAAAAACCATTACTTGTGCTGGAACTCAATGGAGGAATGGCAATATAAGGATTGTGAAATATTTAGTTTATGACCTCTATTTTATATGCATAGACAGATATACTTTACAAATCTCATAACAAGATCAATTTTTTTTAGCATATTTCTGTTCTCACTTCAAAGAGTTTTTTCATTCCTAAATCTTGTTTTGGTACATTCTCTTCCTTTTTCAAGATAAAGCATTGTCGTAGTTTTTTCAAGATAAAGCATTGTCGTAGATCTTCAGATACATAATGTCATTGTCAGCACTGTCACCACCACCCACAACTACTCATTCAATCTTTTCTACAGTCTCACAGATTCTGAAAACTGATGCTCGTGTTTAGAAAAAGGTTGAACATTATTTTATTTCAGAATGAAAGTAATTGGCAGCCTTTTAGGGGAGGGTTAGAGCTATACTTTTCAAAAATCTTTGTTGAACCATATGGATACAAAAGTTTTCATCAGGCTAAAAGAGCCTAAAGGAGAGAATGTATGAAGGTTTTTTTGGGGGGGGGTGTTAGGGTGGTGTGTCCATTTTTAGTATTAAAATGACCCAGTTGTTTGGCAGCACCTAGCTATCTTTGTCTGATCTCCAAAAAACAAAAATCCTAATCAGGATTAAATTTGGATGTAGACTAACTGCGGGGTGGGGGTGGGAAGGTAAACAGGCAAATCAGAATAGCATCCCAGGAAGATACTTCAGCATTACCAAGAAAGCTACATGAATATCTCCATAAAGTCACAGGATTTGAACCTTACTTTGAGGCTCTGTCTTTGTCCCTTAAGCTTTAAAGTGATCCCACCCCCACATTTAAAAATGCAGTGCAGTGCTCCACAATAGGTGTTTTGGTGCAGCAATCTCATGGTATGTTGTAGATTTCCTGAACAAAAGACAGCCCGGTATTACTTGGACAAAAATCCTTGATGATGTATGTTCAGACAAAAAACTCTATTATATGTTTCATTTTTTTCTTCTAATGGCCAGACTGATTCTGTTAAAAAGAAATAAAAGGAAAATAAGAGCAGCCTTCCCTTATCTCTCAGCAGACCAAGTGATGGTCTGAAAAACACATTTAGGTCTTATGGCTGGTAACATTGTAACCTATTTAGCCCAATTTATATGTTTGCCTTCTCATGAATAGGACTGAAACGTGGGATGTAGGTGCACATGCAAGTGGGTAAATTGGGCTGCTTGAAAACAGTGTCATGAGTTAAGTATGAAATGTGCAGGGGAAATATTTATTTGACTTGAACAGTACCTAATTCCTATTGACTCTGGTCAGCTCACAGAATAAAAACAAACAATGTACAATCCAGATAAAAAACATTGAGCAAGATGGCGAATCTGGCCAACAGCAACATACATAATGGCTCCCACCACTCTAGCCTAAAGCCTGGAAAAACAGCCAGGTCTTTCAGGTTTCTGGAATGCTATCAGTCAGATCTCGGGAGGAACCTCATTCCAGAGGCAGGCAATGTGACAGAGAAGCCATGCATATGGGGGCTTTGCAGGATTTTATAGATCATAATCAGCATTTTGAATCACATCCAGAAGCAAAGTGGCAAGTGGCAACCCAGCTTACAGAACAGAGGTGTTGCATAGGCATATTGAGGAATACCTACTGCTGTATTCACTGCTCCATGCATACTGTGTTGTAGTAGTTGAGCCACAAGTTAATTATGGCATAAGTGTCTGTCTGAAAGATCTCCTGATCTAAGAAACGTTGCATCTGGTGCACCAGATGAAGCTATGCAAAGGCTTTCCTGGCCACAACTGTTTCCTACTCAAGAGCAAGAATTGTGAGTCCAGGAAGAGTCCAGGTTATTTACTGTTCTTCAGTGGGGAAATGCTATCCCATCCAAGGTTAAATGTTCAAATCCAGATGGTCTTTGTAGGTCTGAGGCAGAGATGACTTCTCCCATCCAAACCCACAAACCCTGCATCCTCTAGGAAATCTCATTAGCCTCACTTGGCCATCCTGAGACCATACTCATAATACTGAACCCCAAATTGGTAGTCCTCATCCAGAAGATTCAGGTAGATGTTGATAAAAGGGGAGAAAGATTTAACCTCTGTGACATCCCACAGAAGAGGGGACTAAAGTGTGACATCTCTCCCATCAATCAATACTGACTGAAACTGGCCCTGCAGAAAAGAAGACAATCACTTTAAAACCCTATCTCCAAGGCCCAGAGCCAGCTCTGAAGAATACTGTGGTTGATAGTATCAAAAGCTACTAAGAGGTCAAGAAGCACCACATCCATCCTAGCTGTGCCACAGGTAATCTACAAACATAAGCAAGACTGTCTCCATACTAAATTTTGGCCAGAAAACTGATTGAGATGAGTCTGCATAATCCATAACTTCCAAGATTCTTATCATTTGCAGTCTGACCACCTTTTCTACAGTCTTCCCTAAAAAGGAATGTTAGAGACAGGAGGATAATTATCTAAAATTATAGGGTCCAAGGATGACTTCTTGAGGAGATGCAACATTATCTCCTTAAGCAGGAGTACCACTTTCTCCCTCAAAGAGGCCACACTTACAGGATGGACTCAACTGCAAGTCACTTCTCTGGCTACTTTAATGATCCAGAGGGGTCTGGCTGTCCACTTCCTGAGGAATCATGGTTCAAACTGATAATCACACCACAAGTCCTAATTACAGGCACCTTGGCTAGGCTTTTCCAGTCAGCATCCAGGTCAGCAAGTCTGAGTGACTTTATCTTCCAGATAGCCTGAACATTCCTCACAAAAGCCTTGGGGGCCCTCTCTGTTCAACAAGGATTAGAATATCCTAAACAAGGCTGCTGAACAGCTATTGACAGATCAGTAAGGGCAGAGAAAAATTAATGTTTTGCCACTCTTATCACTACAAGGTAATCCCTGGTATAATACTCACCTGAATTGATCAGACTCATTTCTAGTCTTCCTCCAAAGATGTTTCAGGCATGTCTTGTGATGCTTCTCATCTCCTGGAGCTCTTCAATAAACCAATGGATCTCAATCACAAGGCTTTGAATTGTAATATAAGAGCCAATCCAGGTAGCTATAAGAACCTCATATAAGACACAAGAGGGTTGAAAGTATTTTCTATGGTTGCCTCTGTCACCAAATCCTTTATTTATGTAATGCTGATGAACTATTTTGTATCATGAAGTTACAATAACTTTTTTTGCCTTTTAGCATCATTTTATGGCGAAAGCTACATACAATTAAATGTTGCTGAAGCAGTGTATGAAATATCACTGAGATTACGTTTTCAGACAAATAGACCTGATGGATTGCTTTTTCTTGCTTCTGGAAAGGAAGATTATTTTTTGGTGGAATTAAATTCTGGAAATATACAGGTAAGATTATAAAATATGCACATGTAATTTATGCTAGATCTGATCCTTCTCCTACTCTCTTTTTAACAGCTAAATATATTTATGGTTCATGCAAGCCTCATTTTGTTTAACTTTGCTATGTTGTCCCCATAAACCAGGAGATTACATCATTGCCCTGCTGCTATGCACAGATGACCCTGTAGTTCTTTTCGGAACACTAATAAGCTTTAAAAAAGCTCTGAGAACTTTGGTCCAATACTGCAACAATGATCATCAGAAAATCAAGATTATGGCTTTTCCCAAAAACCCTGAAGCTCTGCTTATGGAGCATTAATGCCCATAGAATAGAACAAATGACTAGATTTATGTGTTTAAGATTAGTCATGCATTCCATTGTCTTGAGAAAAGCCCATTTTGAATACACTGCTGCTACTGGACAAAGATCTGCCAATGCTATCTTCAAATTTTTGGGATTTAAGGTAGGGTATTATATACAAGCTGTGCTTAAGTTTTTTCAGATTTAAGCTGTTAACCCAGCTTTTCTGTTGGACTGTGGTTGACTCCCCAGTTTCTTGCTTCAATTGGAGAGGGTACAACCTAATTCATTGGAATAGCCCTCCAGGTATCTTGCTGTGTCTCAAACACATATCTAGAACTGGAGACAGGCATGATAAAAGTTGAATCATGAATGTGTCTAGCTTCTATAAACCTTTGGTTAAAGCTTAAATTCTGTCTTCAAGGACTAGCACCTTTAGTTCTTCAGGATAATTTTCAATCTACGTGGGCCAAGGCTGTTGTATCTATTTTTTTAAAATCTAGGCTACTCTCCCTCTTCAGGTCTTAAAATGGAATATATTCAGGTGAAACAAATCTGGTAGCAAAGGATAAAGGACAGGGACTGGCAAGCAGATCTAGGAAAGGCTCCTGTCGTCTTGTACCAGTACACATTAAATATATTTGCACAATTGCTAACTAGAAATATCCAGCTTTCTCTCTTGCCCAATACCATGCTCTGCCCTCTGCAGTATTGGGTGGTAAATATTTAAAAAGTATCATTGCCTGAAAGGGTCTGTCCTTGTGATTCCAGAGAGATGGAAACTACAGAACATTTTCTTCTTCATTGCTGCTTTTATAGAGACATTTGAACCAGATTCATCCTACCTTTGATTAGTAGATAACCTGGTTTCCCAGATTTAGCCCATGCCTGGATGCTGTTCATGAACTGCCTTTTTTTACAGTGCAAAAAGTTTTGTGCAGCTGCCCAGAACATCCATCAGACCCTGATAAGTAAATTTTCCACAATGTTTTCTATTTAACTGTAATTCATTTAAATTTTATATATTACTTTGTTGTAATTTTAGATATTATCATATTAATATAACTTTAGTGTTCACATTATAATTTAGTATGGCTGCATTAGTTAGACCTAACTAACTAATGGTTAGACACGTCTTCCATTTTGGTTTTGAACAAACTAAAATCACACCTGAACTAAGTGATTGTTGCACAGATTACCTATCTGGAGTACATATGATTATGGATCTGATCATTTTGCTTACTGCCTATTTGTTTTATTATTGGGAGTTTACTTTGATGTATCAACCTTGCTATAATGGTTTAGTATTATGTATGAATAAGAAAATTGTGACTTATTTGACAAACCATGGTTTAAAATCCTCAAACTGGGGTTTGGTCCTAGTTTTTTTAAACTAACATTATACCACTTTTTGAGTTTGGGTGAAATGGAAAATAATAGTTTATTCTGCATTCAGAGTTTTATTTTACGTTTTCTCTGTTCTCTGTTCAATTTGGTTGAAGAAATGTATATGCAATTATTTTGAACAACTTTGAACATATTGTCATTGTTTTTCTTGGATGATTCAAACTCAGTTCTCTTTTACAGGTGAGGATCAACTTTCACACAAATGAACAGATCCTTCATTCCCAATTACACTCACAAGTTGATGATTTAGATTGGCATCTTCTTGAAATTCATCATGAAAGAGAAAATATTACTCTAGTGATCGATAAAAATTATCAGACTAGTGCAATAGTGCCAGATTTCTTAGTATTTGAACTAAACATTGAATATGGTCTCTATATAGGTGGGAGAGGTAACCTTAATGTCTACTATCTTAACAATACACCAGTTAATTTCCGAGGATGTATTAACGATGTGATATTTAACAACCATGATATCTTAACGTCCCTGAGATCGTCTGCAAGAAATAAAAATATTCATGAAGTATCACTGAGCTGCAGCAATGAATTTTTTGCAGGGGAAGAAGAACCCATAAATTTTTTTAATTCCAAATCCTATGTTTCATTTCCTCTTTGGAATGTCCAAGCAGGAGGCATCTTGGAATATTCAGTGCAAACTACAGCTCAGAGGGGATTGCTGCTCTACAGTTCTGGTCCCTTGGGAGACTTTGTTGCAATGGAAATTGAAAATGGTCTCATTAAAGCTCACATTAGAATGGGTAAAAATAGACTTGAACTTTCTTCTCTTAGTCCCGTCAATGACAACCAGTGGCATGTTGTCAGACTAAAATTTTCCATAAAATATGTCGAACTCACTCTAGAAAAGAAAACTGTGCAAACTCCATTGCCTTCTCATAGTAGGCTTCCTGTTCTTAAAGGGGCCTTATATGTCGGTGGAATAAATGATGCACTCCGTGCAGAAGTGCTAAAACAAGGGTTAGCTTCAGTTTCTGGGAGATATGGAGAAGGCGGATCTTTTAGAGGCTGCTTGAAAGATTTGATAATCGATTCCCAAAAAAAATCCTTGAAAAATGTTCTAGTGACTAAGGATATTTCAGTAGGATGCACAACACCTACCGAAAAGCAGGCTGTTGTTGGTACTGTGACTCCTAAACTACTGAAGAAAGAAAGTCATGACCATTTTTTGTTTGTCAACAACTTAATTGTGCCAGAAGGTGGGCAAGCATTTCTTGGATCTAAGCACATTAAAGTCAGCGTGGACTTCAAAGCACTGGGGATTCGTCAGTCGCAAATTATTTTTAGAATTAAACATCCCCCTTCTTATGGCCAGTTGAGGTTGAATGTTGTGTCAAAGCAAGAAGACTTCACATTTACTATGCTAGATTTGTGGCAAGGCAAAGTTTTATATGTTCATGATGGTTCTGAAGAAAACTATGATTATTTCACTTTCTCTGTTTCTACAAGCAGTAAAAGGAAGATGCCTCCATATTTCCAAGGAAATGATGAACATATGTTTACTATTACAGTGAGACCAATAAATGATGCTCCAGAACTTATATTTCCAAATGGAAACTTATTTCCTCTCTTAGAATACTCCAAGAAATGCCTGAGTATAGATTCCATAAATATTGTGGACAACGACACAAGTGCTGCAGATCTTAGTATTACAGTCCTTGGAAATTCAAATGCAGATGCAGGTTTTCTAGAAAATTCCAAAACTCCTGGAAAAACAATTACTACCTTTTCCTATGAGGATTTACAGCACGGTAATGTTTTCTTTGTCCACACTGGAATTCAGAATTCCAGGATTGTTCTGCGAGCAAGCGATGGGGAGAAAGTTAGCAACACAGTCGTGTTGCGTGTCATGGCTGTACCCCTGGATTATAAATTAGTCAACAACACAGGAGTTGATGTGATACAAGGCACCACAGTGTTGATAACACTCAGCCATTTGGCCACAGAAATAATTGCTTTTCAACAAGAGTTGGAAATAAAATATGAAATCACAGAAGAACCTTTTTTTGGAGAAATTCAGAGAAGGCATACTGGTGGAGAATGGAAAAAAACAAATTCTTTTTCTCAACGATCCATTGAACGTGGTCGTGTGAGATATCTTTCTACCTTCAAAGCAATTCAGCAAGATAATGTCCATGAACATTTTAAATTTAAAATTATCATTGGTAGCAATATAAGCCAAGAGTTTCTGTTTGCTGTTAGAGTAAAATGGCTGACTTATAATTTACTGAAATATGCGCCATTAGTTATTGATAAATCAGAGAGAGAGCATCTTAATTCTAGTAATCTTCTTGTGATGATACCACAGATGGATCTGTCAGAAAATGAATTTCTTTACAAGCTGCAATCCTTACCTGAGAAAGGAAGAATTCTGCTTGATAATGTCCCATTGCAAATAAATTCCAGCTTCAGCCAACAGAATATTTCTGATTGTAAAGTAGAGTATCAATTATACAGGAAGTCCCATGAAGAAAGTCTGGATTCATTTCGATTCTTCATTAGTACTCAGTATGTGGTATCAAATATCTATGATTTCAAAATTAAAATCAAAACAAACCCACAAAACATCATTTTGATAAACAATGGTCTTACTGTTACTGAAGGTGAAGGATCACTGATAACAAAATCAGAATTATTTGTGCAGACCTTCAGTAATATGACTTTTGAGTATAAGGTTACAAAAAGTCCTCAACATGGGAAATTAATGCTTATTAATTTTTCTGATTCCCCAGAAAGTAACAACAATCTTAGTAGTTTCACTAATCAGGATATATATGGAGAACGTCTTATGTATATACATGATAACTCAGAGACACAGTATGATGAAATTCATATCGCTGCAACTGCCATAAAATTTGGAGAAGAGGCTTTAGAAAAAGAGTTCCCATTATCAGTAGGGATCAAATTTAATATTTCTATCCATCTGAAAAATGATGAAAAACCAGTACGAGTGGTAGATAAGATATTTCATGTTGTTAAGAATGGAAGGAAACTGTTGACTTTGGATGATCTTTGCTATCATGATCCTGATACAGATTTTGATGATAATCAGTTGTTATACACCAGGCGTGGCATTCCTAATGGAGACTTGGTTCTTGTCAATGAAACATCACATAGACTGTATCAGTTCAAGCAAGAGGACCTTATGCAAAAGCAAGTCCTCTTTGTTCATCAAGGTGCCAGTTATGGTCGTTTTGTGCTATTTGTAACTGATGGAAAACATTATACGTCATCACTGTTAGAAGTAAGTGCTTCTGAACCATATGTCCTCCTAGCAAACAATACAGGATTATTGATCCAAAAAGGAAAAGAAGCAGTGATTACCACCACTAACTTGAGTGCTACCACAAATCAGGATATTAGAAGTGATCATGAAATTAGATTTGAGATATTTTTCTCCCCGAAGTATGGACAAATCTTTGTTAATAATTTAGCGCTGGCCACTTTTACTCAGCATGATCTCAAAATGGAACATGTGACTTATAAACATGATGATAGCAATAATTTGATTGACACATTGAATTTCACTGTTTATGCTAAAGGCCTCCGTTTGGATGTTGAAATGAACATTCAGATATATTTGGAAAATCATCAGCATCCACCAGTGGTCCTGCATAACCACAGCCTTTTGGTTGAAGAAGGGAATCCTGTTCAAATCAGTAATGGAAAATTGCTGGTAAGATGAAGTTATCTAGTAATTTATAGCAAATGTTTTAAATATTTTTTGTACAGAATTATGTTTCCTTGATTTCAGTAAATTTCTTCATCCAAGCCTTCTGAACATTGGAAGAGTGTCTGTGTATTATCTTTTCCTTAACCTGTTTAATGAATATCTTTTACTATACTGAAATTATTTTATGTTGTTTAATGTATTAATGTATTATTTACTTTACTGCTGATTTTATTGAAAGCTATTTTTGAGATTCTTCAATCTAAGGAGTTGCATATAAATATATTTATGTGTTTGATTAATAAGGCAGAAACAATCAGACAGAAAACAATGCTTTAATTAATCAACTTCCAATGAGGAAATAAGCAGGAAACTTCATACTCACTTGCTCTTATCATATTACTTAATTGGGTAATGAAATATTTGTAAGCAAACTCAGAGAAAATCAAGAATTCTTTTAAATTTATTTAAAAATCCTTATTTAATAGTAAAGGTTTTGTGTGCTTCCCATCTCAAGATAACAAACCATGCTGCTAATTTTTGGTAATTGTGTCACAGAATGCAAGGTGGGACATGCAAAAAAGACACATGGGCAGATAGACAGAGAGATTGAAAGAATTTGGAAAGCATCTATACCCATAGGGACACAGATAAACCATCAGAATATTCATTGCGTTGTTATTACAGATTAAATATAAAAAGCTATACAGTATTTAAAAAAACTGCACTCATCTTTATGTTACCAATGACCTGATCTTATATATTTTTTTAAGGCTGTGCATGAAAACAGCTTGCCATCAGAGATAGAATTCAAAGTAAGATCATCTCCAGTCTATGGCTATCTTTGGAAGTTTACATCAAAAGAAAACTACCTTGGAGCAGAAGAAAATCCAGTTTTGTCATTTACTCAACAAGACATCAATGATGGCATTATCCAATACATACAGACCATCTCCAACCAACTCCAAGACCACTTTTCCTTGGATGTAACCAATGGCATCCAGACAGTCAGTGGAATAGGAATGACTGTGGCCATCATTCCAAAGCTGATCCCACTAGAAGTACACAACTTCACAGTTGCTGAAGGCGGTTCAAAAGTCCTTAAAGAAGATATTCTAAAAATTTCCAATAGCCACTTTGAAGAAGTTAATTGTGACTTTGATCTAGTTGAGCCACCAAAACATGGGCAAATTGCAAACTCTCATTTTTTTGGAATGGTATTGACTAAATTTACCAGAAAACAGGTAAAGTTATTCTAGATACATTTCTGGCTTTGATTTTATAATTAGATCTTGAAATCATATATCAGAGAACAATTAAAACTTCTTGAGCGTTCCTATTTTTGGACTTCAGACATCAAGAACCTCTCTATTTTTAGAAAACTATATAGTCCCCATTATTATATATAATATAGCAGGTAATTCAAGGAGAAAATGTGTTGAGATTAAGTAACGCTAGTTCAACAACTGGAGAGACTACATGCTTATGGTTTAATTTTTAAAGTGGATGCATTTTTAATTTTGTGACTTTCCTGTTTCAGGTAGAACACGGGTTGATCTTCTATGTTCATGATGACAGTGAACAGATGCTTGATAATTTTACCATTGTTGCAAACTGCACACAACTATGGAAGCAAAGCTTGCCTCAGATCATATTTGTGACTATTACACCAGTAAATGATGAAGCACCCATCATAAAGAGAAATATAGCACTCCGGGTACGTCCTGAGGAATTTGAGATCTAAATGTTTAACTGGTTATACATGACAGTCTTCTGTTTGTAACAGGTGAAGTGCAAATAGAAGCACAAAGATAATCAGCACATTACTAGAAGTATCTCATATATATGAAAAAAAGTACTTGTCTCTGGGTTATCTGTACTATATGAATAGCCATCTAGAACAGCAGTTCTCAAACATTTTAATCTCAGGACCCCTTCATTTTTAAAAATGATTGAGGGGTTCCAAAGTACTGGAAGAAGATATTCTAAAATGGGAGGAGTTAATTGGGATTATAGTTGAGTTATCGTAATATGGGTGAATTACAAACTGTTATTTTCTTGGAGTGGCATTGACTAAATTTATCAGAAAACAGGTAAAGGTACTTTAAATTCATAGAACTTTGCTTTACATCTATCAATATTAACTATATTAGAAATGGAAACTGAGAATTTTAAAAATATTTGAGTTTGTAGACCCCTTGAAAGCTTCTCAGGGACTCCGAAGGATCCAGAGATCACATTGTGAGAACTGCTGTTCTAGGGTATATTTTTTTCCATTCAGTTATGCATGCCCAAATCTCAGAGACTACCTGGACAAATTCCTGCAGTTTTCTTGGCAAGTTTTTTCAGAAGTGGTTTTGCCATTGCCTCCTTCCTAGGGCTGAAAGAGTGTGAGTGGTCCAAGGCCAGATGAATTTGTCCCTAAAGGTGGTACTACCAGTAGAAATCACAGTATCCTGGTTTCTGGCCTGATGCCACTGCAACAAATGTGCTCCCTCTAGAGGTTATACCAGTGTTTAAAACTTCTGGACAGTTTTTCACTTTTACTACTGTTGAATTTAAAAGAAATCCCGAGGACAGCAGACAGCAATGCATCTTCATTGTATCCTTGATTTATTTTTAATGCTCACATCCCAATTCTGTGCTGTTTATTGCTAGCATGTAATTGGTCTTGTTTAAAACAATTTAATAACAGGATTAAATGATGAAAAATTATTAATTTGAACAAGGCAAAGGGGCAGAATTATCTCTCCATTTCTACACTAGAATGTTTGAAAGTTGATTTTTCTGGGAATGTTGCATCCCCTAATTATATTCAAGAACTGCCCCTTGATTGGTAATTCAATCAATTCATAGAATGATAGGGCTGAAAAAGACCTTGGAGGCCTTCTAGTCCAATCTCCTGCCCAAGGCAGGAGACTTTATTGCATCCTGAACAAATGGTTGTCCAATCTTTTCTTGAAGACCTCCAGCAATGGAGTGTTCATTACCTCTCTTTAAAAAAAAACCCAGGTGCATAAAATTTAGAGCCTATTTGGAACTTTCAAACATTTGCAAATAACTTCAATCAAATAGATTCCTTGAATGAGTTCTGAATGAGAAGGTACAAATGGAATGAGAGCAGATTTCCACATTGCTATGTCATCTCCACATCACCTATACATAAACCACAGTAACTAAAATTGCACATCAATTTTTAACGTAAATGTTCTTTTCCCTCTCCCCTTTTTTAAATTGCAAAGTCCTTAGCACTACTTTTTTCATTCTTTTTTACACTGCTCTCTTTCCCTTCTAATTGTCATAGGAGTTTTTGATCCATTTTGTATAACTTTCCTCTGGAATTCTTTCCAAATTCCACTGATTGCTTTCTGATAGCTTGAAGTGTCTATGGCTCAGCCAAATCCCATAATCCTTGTCCTTACTAGATGGGACTAATAGAGGACAATATTAACAGTCATTAAGTTCGTTTTTTATGGGTTATAGCAGTGATGGTGAACCTTTTAGAGACCGAGTGCCCAAACTGCAACCCAAATCCCACTTATGTATCACCGGGTGGGCATGGCCCACTGGGTGTGGCTACGGTGGGCATGGCAGATGGGTGGGTGTGGCCAGGGTGGGCATGGCCAGCTCAATGTTGCTCCTAGGGAGGGATGCCTGTGGGGGCCACGCAGGGTTGGGGGAGATGCAGGGGGTCTCTGGCGGGTGGGGCGGTGGACAGGAGGCTCATCCTGCAGAGTAAGGCAAGGCAAGGCGAAACAGGGAGGGGGTGCTATTGTCGCAGGGCAAAGCGAGGTAGGGGCTGGGGCAGCTGCTGCCTGACACCATCAGTCCCCACACACAGAGGCCAGCAAGTGCATGGTTGCTGGGATGCATCCGGCCACCTGGGACCTCAGCAAGTTAGCAGGCAGCTGGTTGAAGAGGATGGTTGCCATCTCTGGGGCATGACGTGTGTGCCCACAGAGAGGGCTCTGAGTGCCGCCTCTGGCACGCGTGCCATAGGTTCGCCACCACTGGGTAATAGGATTAACTAGCTCATTGGTGATTTTGGGTTTGTATGTAGGAAACAAATTCTTACTGGCTTTTTCTTTTTATATCTATTTACCTGATGGGTAGGTATTTTGAAGTTACTTTTCAGAAAATATCTTCAGGCATTAAATTGTTAAGGCGATAACTATCCAATGTCTTTTAGTCACAAACAGTGCTTTTTTTCTTTAAAAAAAAAAAAAAAGGTGCCTTGCCTACCCTACAAGTTTTCATCCAAAAAAGGTGCCAGAACTCCGTTCTCTGTTCTATGAGAAAAAAAGCCCTGGTCACAGATATACTAACATTAGTTATCTCTTATTTTCTTAGTAAAGATCCTCTTTTACCCGAAATTTTAAAATGAGCAAAAGTAGTTGTATTTTTAGGTGGCATGATTTTTTAGCGTAAGTACTGCAGTATAACCAGAAGGGGGGGATCAGTTTTCAATTTTATGGAAGTTTCCCCATTTATCAAAAACAACTCTTACTAAGAGCTCTTTTTAGTAATGAAGACCAGAGTGTGATCCTTAGAAACATGCATAAAAGGAAAAGAAATCTCAGAGCTGTGGATTTGCTAATATTAATATTTTAAAATGAAAATATGAAATGGAAAAGCTAAATAAAAAGTGTATACATCTGGGCCAAATATGTGGTGTTCTCAAACCTTATCAAGAAACCCTGAAATAATGGTGAATATGCGAGACAAAATTAGGATAAATGAAAATAAAATGTGTTCTTAAACAGATAATAAAGATAGCATACAATGTGAATATCTTCACTATTTTGGTGATGCTAAATCATTTTTTTCTTTTCCAAGCTGCTTCCTGAGATCTTCTGTTGGCAAAGTAAGCTCTGTTTTTATTTTGTAAGGATTCAGTATATAAAGTTTTCTTCTACTCACTAATATTCTTTTTTTTTCAATTTTATTTGATTATCAGCTTCTGAAGTCGTAATATTCCAATTTGAATCTCTTTGATTCATCTGTTGAAACAATGCACTGAAGTAACATTTGCAGGTAGTCCTTGACGTTTGCCCACAATTGAGCCCAAAATTAATGCTGCTAAGTGGGTTAGTTGTTAAGTGAATTTTGCCCCATATTATTACCTTTCTTGCCACAGTTGCTAAGTGAATCATTGCAGTTGTTAAGTTAGTAACATGATTGTTAAGTGAATCTGGCTTCCCCACTGACTTTACTACAACCGTCATAAATATGAGATCAGAGGCCAAGCATCTGATTTTTGATCAGGTGACTATGGAGATGCAGCAATGATCATAAGAGTGGAAAACAGTCATAGGTCACTCTTTTCAGTGCTGTTGTAACTTTGAATGGTCATTAAATGATCTGTTGTAAGTGAAGGACTACCTGTATATGATATTGCGGTAATCCATAAAAGAGCACGGCTGTATAACTTGTGCTGATTTTGAAAGAGTCAGTCAATACTCTAAGCATGTGTGCTCCATTGGACCAGCTTAACTGAAGCTCAGGGCTGGAGGAGTATGCTTTACCTCACCATCATTTTCAGAAAATGTATGGTCTGGGCTGGGTTGAAGTTACTCATTGCAGTTGGAATTTAGTCATCTCAGATCTTGGTTTCAGAGAGACCAAAGCATGACTCATTTCTTCTAGAAGCAGCCTTCCATGAGGATTGGGGGGGGGGGGAGAAATCAGTACTTCCTTTATTCCTTAAAGCATTGTTAAATGTTGTGGGATGGATTGCACAGATATAATTATTTTGATTTATAATTTAACTTTGTTTAGAACATGTATATGTCATTTTTTTCATGGCTCTTTGAAAAACTTTGAAGTGAAATCTTTAGGAAGGGCAACATCCTGTAGCATCTGATTTAAAGAAAAAATATTCAATAAGAGAATAACATTTGTTAAGCATCCTTTTCCATATATGCATTACATGAAACATTTTTGCAGTTTCAAATCTGACATAATTTAACGGCAAGGAAATGATGGAAACCTAGCATGTGAGTCATCTTTCTAAAGAACAAGCATGTGTGGGATCCACAGTGTTGACATATTGCTCTGTCTGAGTAACATGACTGGGACAGAGCAGTCAAACTACAATATGCAGCCTATAGGACCTTGATTCAATACTTTCAGTGGTTCTTATGATCATCGTAATTGGCAATAAGCTATTTTTCTGTAATGTGCTTCATTTATTCTCTACTACAATGTATGTTCTCATTCAGAAAAAAAAATGCAAACAGAACCCCTAAAAAGGCAAACATTTTTTTTCTGCTTCATTTAGTAATCTCATTCTGTCACAAGACTCCATTATGGATAGCCGTTTTAAAAGCATTTTTGGTTAAAACGTGTTGTTAAATGATTTATAATATAGCCAAAAACCACTACAATGGGCTTGGAATTCTTCATTCCCTCCTATCTTTTCTATTAATGTTCAGATTACTGTAATAGAGTTTTGTTGATCAATTGTAGATACAAGTATGGACACCCATCACGTTATTACCTTTCTGGGCAAACAACATGGTGTGAAGGAAGTGAGAAAAAGTCAAAGAAATTAAAGCCAAGATATAAGGAAAGAAACATAGTTAAACCTAGTTTATACCAAAACCTTTCACTATAATTCTCCATATCTTTCTGTACTTGCAAATCACCCTTTTCCCATCTTGTTCATATATTGCCTTTTGTTTTTTAAAATTCTGACAGTTCCATTTTAGAGGAACTATTCCTAACCTGATGGTTTGGGAATAACCATCAGGTCCATCTAACTATGTCTTTTTCAGGCTTGCCCTTGACATACATACATACTTACATTTCGATTTTGATTTTGATTTCTATAGCTGACTATCTCAGCAAACAACTCTGGACTGCTTACAATTCAAATGTGATGAATTTAGGATGCAAAATTCATGTGTGTGTTTTGCATCCAATCCTTGGTCTTGTTTTCAGTCTACATTCATTTCACACTCATTCATTCATGACATTAACTTTTCATGTTTTACCATACACATTTCTTAAGTGCCCTGTTTGCAGTGCAATCTTCTTCTATGTTTTTCCTCATATACCAATCTCTCACTGTCAATGGTTTACATAACCATTTTTGCTTCTTCTACAAATATTTGTTTCTCATCCAAGGCCACATACAACTCATTATTTTTCTGTCAGTGTTTATAATTCTTAAACCATCTATATACGTTTCTTCACCTAACAGCATTCAGTAAAGTTACAAAAATTTCACTTTTATTACAATTTAACTCCTTATTTGCATAAACAAGCTCCTCCCCATTTTGATCACAGTTGTGCTCAATACTTTCCAGGTGTACTTACAAACTAATCCTCAGTAGCTTTTGCATTCACTCTTACTATCTTTCTGTTTGTAGAGTAAAACAGTAATATATTTCTTCTAATTTCTAATACAGTCATCACATACACATTGAACAAGTCATTTGGCATTTGTCAATGCCTGAATTTCAATCTCATGACCATGGGAATGGTGTGATGGTCATAAGTGTAAGAACAAGATTTAAATCCCTTTTTTGAGGCCATCATAACTTTGAACCATCATTAAATGAACAGCACAGACTACCTGTGCATGTTTTTTCCTTATTTATAGCTTCATTTTCACCATACTTTGTTCCACTTAACCTCCAAATCTCTGTATCTACTTGTTCTGTTGGGAAAATATATTTTTTATCATACATTCCGTAGTAGCAGTAATTATTTTTTCATGCTTTTAGATATATTTCCTTATCTTGTATGTATGAACAGATTTAAATATATACCATACTCTGTATGTGTGAGTAGATTTAGATGTAAACTAAGCTCCTCAGGAATCCAAATAAGCAATGTTGAGGATATGAGATCTAGTTATATGCATAAAGCATATATTGGAAAAGAACAAGGCTTTTAGCAGTCACCTAAATTTGTTCACAAATTTGTTCCAGCCAACAAACCAATGTTTGGCAAATAGATGAGTATCAGGAAATATAGAAATTTAGATAGCTTAATGCGTATCTATTCAGATCTTACCCAACTGAATTGTCTATGAATTTGTAAATAAATGGCATAAGCATGGAATATAAACATAGGAAGGAAACCTTGCTGAATTGTCCTGAAATTCAGATACAGAGGAAGAATTCTGTTACAGCAAAAACATTAGAGAAACTTGGAAAGTTACTTTAGTGTGTATGTGTGTGTGTCTTTCTCTCTCCCTCCCTCCCCCCCCCTCTCTCTGTGTGTGTATGTATGCAAGCAAACGTGCATGCTTAGTATGTACAATATCCAGTGGCTATCTGAAAGTTGCAATGGGATGTCCAAGATATTATGATTTTGGGCACCCTTCCAGTTTCTTTTAGCCTGGCGTTTGTCTCTCTTTTGAGTCAGGTCAGCAAAATGCAGCTAAGTGTTGACATCAGTTTAGCCCAGTTATTTCCCCATTTGTTTTAATTTTAGATCCATCTGTACATGCAAGGAAGTACTGATACTATTGAGACAGATAAATGAGACAATAAAGATATTTCAGTGATCTCAGATACTTTCATTAATATTTGTATGCTCACAGGCTATGCAATTCCATGCTGTGTTTCTTTAGATATGAATTTATGCAGGACGTGGTTTGATATTTAGTTGAAGTCTTTTGAAATGAATTTTATGGTCGATTCTACAGTGGGATGGGTAGATTTCAGTCTTGTCAGATTTTTTTTTAAAATTTATCCATTGATGTATTAATCATAGTCAGATGTAAACTTAACATCAAAGAACAAGGTGCCTCTGAAATGAGAGATTTATTCTGCGTGCCAGAACTGAACTATGTTCATGAGCTTTTCACACAAGGGCCCAGTCGTTGTTTGCTTGTTTGCTTTATTTTAATAATCTAATTTAGTTGGAAACTATTGTTACTACAGTAATATGGTACTCTTGTTGATTAGCTCCAGGGCAGGCAACTTGTTTCCTCTAAGTCCTGGATCCAGTTCCCAATACTTAGAGTCAGCAAGTTGCTTTTATACTCCAAAATATCCAATGGACCCTATGTTGTATATCTTAACCTACAGGAAATCCTTGAGAAATATATCAGCAAAGTTTTTTTTTATTTCTTTCCTTTCCCTTTCCTTTCCTTTCCTTTCCTTTCCTTTCCTTTCCTTTCCTTCCCCTCCCCTCCCCTCCCCTTCCCTTCTCCCTCCTCTATTCCTATTCTGTTTCAAACTTTTTGATTATTTTTCTTTAATCTTCTTTAATTCAAAATGTGTACTGTTTTTAACTCTTTTGAAAAACTTCTACAATAAAATTTATTTAAAAAGATATATCAGCAAAGCTCATATATTGTTTACAAAACTATATATTTTAACAGCAAAGCCAGAATCTGAGTAACATTTGTTTTTTCTTCTTTTTCTTTAAGGTGTGGGTAGGCTCAGTCACTGAAATAACAACGAATGAACTCTTGGCAGAAGATAAAGATTCTTCTCCAGCAGAATTATTGTATTCTGTTTCTCCTCCCAATAATGGCCACTTGGCACTCAAATCTTCTCCAAGCAAGAGTATCCTTAATTTTACCCAAGCTCATATTGAAGAAGGACAAGTGGTATTGGTCCATAGAGGTATTTTGCACTGATGGAATTTCATGCCAGAGTTAATGATGTTTTTGCTTCTATTAAAAATAGCCCAGCTAAGAATTAAGCACAGTATGAGAACTACATTTTTTAATATTTTGGGGATCTTTAATAAATCAGCTGAATAGAGATAGAATTGAATGGTATTTGTGGTAATTCCATGACTTAGCATATAACATATTAGCTGCAAGAAGAATCCTTTTATGTTTTATGTTCAGAAAGCAAACTTCATAAATATTAGGCTTTGTGAAAGCAGAGTTTAGATTTGGATTGGACTTTGGGTAGGAGCAGAGACATAAAGGCATGTAAATAAAGTTTCCTTCCTTTGTACCCCATTGCTCTTATATCCATGACTATTTTTTTTTGTGTGTGGATGGGATAGGAAGAAAGCTATTTTAATAGAAATTCCTATTCATTAATCCAGAGAATATCAAATGACTTAATGTAGTCTGAAATCTTTCCTACATATATTCCTACCACGCTCAATAAAACAAATAGATGAAAGTCCATACCAGAAACTCAGGAGCAAGACAGATAAACACCAAGATAAAAAATATGCATAAGTATTTTTCTTTCTGCTAAAATGCAAATGAAATGAAGTGATTACTGTACAAGTAAGAGCTATGGCTAATACTAGAATATATTTTCCCCTGCACAATATTTGCATATGCACACACATAGGTATGCAACGATAGTAATTCCAGAAGAATAATTTGGGTGAATTAGTGCAAACAGTGAACCACACATAGGCGAACTGTGGCCATACAAATCAAGTCACAATTTCCAACTGCCCATGGTTTTTTTGACAATGTCTATTACTTTTCCGAGGGATTTATCTGGCTCACTGAAACATTGTCTGAATGCAAGAAACAAATGCAATCAAATTCAAATACTGAACCACAAATACCGTAACCTGAATTACTAATCCAAGCAGGCAGCACAATTGTCAGCTTGACCAGTGCATACAGATACCATAACATATTGATTGAAAATGTTGCTGTTCAACAGGAACAATGTTTTATTTCAATCTACATTCAGAAAGAATTCCTTGACTCAGAGTTGTTTATCAGTACAAAAAGACTGCGTTGAAGACCTAATTATTCCTGATTTAAATAATTTAAATAATCATTCTTGATTTAAATTTAATTAAATCTATTTATTTTGTTGCATGCTAATTGCTAAATGTTTCTTAATTATTATTATTGCTGCTGTTGTTATATGAATATATCCCTACTTTTCTCTAGGATCAATGTCTGGAGGTTTCAGTTTTCAAGTTACAGATGGCATAAACTTTGCACCTCGTCAAATATTTAGCATCACAGCTCGAAATTTGGTTATTCGTCTTGAAAATAATAACGGATTAGAAGTTTTTCCAGGTAAGGCTTTGTATTTTTAATTTATTTCAAATGAACTAAGATAAACAACAAGGTGATTGGTCAATATTTAACTTACTTTTTTTTGAAAAAGAAAACAATAATGGGAATTCCAAAATGCAATTATGTTCAACTTGATCCTAAGTCAGGATAAGGTAGTGTTCATGTCCTGCTTATTTCTTAAAATTATGTGAACCTATTTTATGTGGTTTCTTGACTAAAACTGGTAGGAAACTATACTATTTCAGCAATACAGGTGTGCTGGAAAAACATGTTTAGAAATTGCAGTGGCAAATTGCAATTTGTGATTCATATTTGACACGTGGCTTAATGCTTTTGATTCTCATTTTGACGTTTGGTCACAAAAATGCCTCAAGGCATATTCTTTTGAAAGAATGTTCATAGGAAGTGAAAATAATTATAAGCAAGCTAGGCCTGGTACATTTTTAAAGGCTGAGTCTTGCTCCTTTATGCGAACATTTTCCCCAAAGTTCACATTCATAATCGAGAACTGGTATTTTTAAACAGTGTTTTAAAACATGCAAACATTCTGTCATGCATAATCTTCTGACCTCTACCTTACAATTTGTTTATAATTGCCTGCTTATCTTACTCAAGCTGGTATGTGTGATTTCCTTCCTTTTAGTCTCATAACATGTTTATGAGGTTAAATTAAGAGAAAGTAATTGGCCCAAATAAAAATGTATGATTTAGCTGTCTAGATGGCCAGAACCTTGAATATTGCTTACTGTCAGAAATGGGCTGAATGAGAGAGAGAACAAGCTGAAATTAAGTATAGATGACACTGTAACAAAAATGTCGACTTTGCTGGCTTTATTTCATGAGCAGACGGTTCCAACCTATAAAGAAAGGTCGAACTCTATGATACTGTTATAAGAGCTACTACAAAGTTTGACTTTCATCCATGTGGACCTGCTGTTGGTGGTCATTCAGTGTGTTGAGATACAGGGCAATAAGTAAATAAATACACCTGTACCTTCCACCATTTGAGAGAACCAGTGGAAGTTTTGTAGTTGGAACGACGCCAACTTTAACTCTTGATGGGTTTATGCTCCCTGAGAAAACTCAGGTTTTATAGAAAGTAAGGGAGATGGTTTTGAAAAGAGGGTTGAAAAATTCTTTTAAGACCCAGGAAATATTTGGAAGCAGCTTAGGCAACATCTCCCTATTTCACTGAGAAGAACAGGGAGGAACAGCACAATCACATTTGCAAGTTTATAAACAATCTCTATAAAATATAGGTCTAGTATTCCTGAGGAGTTGATTTTCTCATCTAGAGCAGGGGTCTCCAAACTTGGCCACTTTTAAGACTTGTGGATTTCAAGTCCCAGAATTCCTCAGGTGGTCTAGAGGGTCTGACAAGTATGCACCTCTTGTTGGAACAGCAAGTGAAGGCTGACCATTTTTGGCTGATGTGCCCCTTGTGGCCATTTCTAGAGTAGACGGCAATAGTGACTCATCCTCTCATTAACTTAAAGTTGGATTACTACAAAATGCTATAGATGGAATTGAACTGAAGTTCATCTGGAAAATAGAGCTTCCCGTGGGGCAATCTAGAACTATTTAAGATGGCTATTTAGCATCAATACTATAGGAACTGCACTGAATGCTAATTCATTTCCGGGTGCAATTCAAGATGCTACTTTAACATCTTTCATAACTTGGGGTTAGTTATAGATTCAAATAGAATCTCTCCCCCACCTCCAAGAAATACAGCAGAAGAGGACAGAGCCATGTAATTTCTGCAAAAACTCCCTTCTCCTATGAAATTCCTTCCTCCCAGAGATAAAATTGGTATATTTACTGTTCACATTTGGAAACTATTAAAAAACGTATAACACTTGAGACAGCACTTGGGACAGAATTAATGTAATCTTATTTATAATATTCCGGTATAGTATTTGAGTTCTGTTGGTTATTATTGTTTTATTGCTTCATTGTTATGCCACTTAAAGCCATATTGATCAAAGTGCCCTAAAAGTCTGTAAAATAAAGGAATCCAATAACAAATAAATAAATATAGACATAAATAACATGGACCAGTCAGCCAATACTATTGCTGGCACTGCAACAATTACTAGCCAGAGACTCAGAAACTGTCTATTTGGAGAAGTCTGCTATGCCTGTTCCACCATTTTCCCTATAAAAGCAAAACTAAATGACCAGGATTTGTAGACAATGTAATAATTGCTGATTTGTTTTTAAAAAAATTCTTGCCAAATGTCCTTGTTAGGAAATTGGGTTTTTACCTTCTTTGTTTGTACTGTCTTTTCTCCAAGCTTAGATGAGTTCCTTTTTGACCGTTTTGATCCATTCCATTATTGCTACCTGCTGAGCATACAGTTCAGAACATTTACTTTTTATTCAAATAGATACAAATGTAAATGTTAGCTGCATACATAATTATGCATTATGACTCATAGTTTCTTTGAACTGTATTGTTATTTGATTTTAGATCATATTTGATTTCACACTTTGCATTCAGTGAAAGAATGTAAGAACATTGCTTAAAAACACTCCTCTTGATCTAATTCCTTTAAACTCTGGCCTATTTGATCTTTGTAAAATAATGGAGAGTTGTTTTGATCATTCATAAAGAGCTGGATCAAATGTGCAGAAACTGCATATTATATGATTTCAAATTGTAGGGCACAACCTCTGTCAACATGAGGCCTACATTAGAATAGCATGTTGCATAGCATGTCAATATCTACACTGAGAACGGAGAGAAACAGCCTTTGGAAGAGAATTTCAGGTGCCCCTTAATTCATTAGTAAAACTTCAGGTGTTCATTCTTTGTGTGTATGTGTATAGATACACACACACACACACACACACACACAGAGAGAGAGAGAGAGAGAGAGAGTGTTATATACAGTATAAACATAATATACTGTATATTCTCATTCTCTCTGGTATACTAGATATCTGGGTGCAAAGAGCTCTCTGTACAGGATAATATTTAGATATGAAATCCCTCATTTGAAATTATACATTTGGTTGAAAATACCTCTAGATGAATGTTTACAGGATTGCACCGCTTCTGAATGAATCAACTGCTCAAGAGCAGACAGAATTTAAGATTGGAGAAGATCATAAACTGTATTGACAATATTATTACCCTTCTGCAAATTATTCAGGTTCCAGGAAACCAATTACATCCCACAATCTGAAGGCTGTCACCAATGAAGTGGTTGAGGTGGAAAACAGAACAATTACTTTTACAGTTGCAAATTCCCCCAAACTTGGAAGACTCATTCGTATATTTTCTGAAAATAACATACAGGATATTTCAAGTTTTACACAATCTATGGTAAGTGTTCATTTACTTAGGAAACTGGAAGCATGCCTTAGTTACAAATATTTCTTAATTGCCTAAACTTTTTAGAATAATATTCAGATGGAATGTGAAACTGTTTGGAGATATTTCTTTTAGCTTTCAAAATAGTCAGTAGTTGAACACAGTACTATGAAAAGCCTCCTTACTATGGAGTGGGAGTTGGCAGATTAATGCTTGAAAAGTCAGCTGAGTGAACCAATTCTTCTCTCTCAGCCCAACTCACCTAATAGGGTTGTTGTTGTGGGAAAAATAGGAGGAGGAAGATGTGTTGGATACGTTTGCCTCCTTGAGTTAGTTGCAAAAATAATGAAGGTGGGATACAAACAAACAAATGTATTAAACTTTTGGAAAGGGAGTGAAAGATTTAGGAGAAGTAAGCGAATGATTTAGAAATATTTGTATTTGTTGTTATTTATTATTATTGTTGTTGTTGTTGTTGTATCTGCCTATCCTAGGTCCTGGGTAAGGACTCGCTAGGTAGACAAAATGCCAAATCCAGTCTGAACATCTGACTGACTGTGCGATGATCAATAATAATAATAATTGAATGTTGTCAATCCAGGAAGTGCTGGAGAAAACATTTGTGACTATAATAATAATACCCCCACACTCCAATTATTCCCAGAAGATGCAGTTAAATAACTGCTTTCCACACCAAATTTTACATCCTCTAAACCAGGGATGTCAAACTGGTGGCCTGCGGGCCAGATGAATCACAGGCCATGCCCACCCCAGTTCTGCAAAAGCAAAAAAGTCACAATACATCACAATACATCACGTGATGTGATCAAGTTTGACAGCCGTACTCTAAACCTCAAAAACATTCCTTCTCAGATTCTTGCCTTCTCTAACTATGATCATAATTGGTGAATACGTTTTTGCTGTGATCGTTTAACAAAATTTTAGATTAATCTCTGAGCTCTGTTAGCACACATCTCTTAGATTAAATCTGTTTCAAGATAATTGTGATTGCAGTCTTACAATTAACCACAAAATTAAGGTTTTTATAGTTCCGGGGTTCTTACAACACTTGTACGGGGTTACAGATTCAACTACCAAGTTTTGATTCAGATATGAAACATTCATTCTTACTAAACAAAAGCTTTAAATAAAAATGTATTTGTAACTGTTTTCACTGCCAGCAAGTTCACCATTTTTTCTCTTTACAGGTGGATGAAGGATTGATCATCTATGAGCATTCAGACAAACAATCAACTGATTGGAACATACAAGATTATTTTACATTTACGGTCTCTTTTCCACCAGCCACTCTGGGACCTCAGGTGTTCCATATTAATATATCCTATGAAATTAGAGCACATGATCAGAGCAGTCAGCTATTTGCCAACACAGGTAAGTTATGTGCAATTACATATTATCTGATCTTTGCAGAAACTCGTTAGATTTTATGGAATTATCTCAAAGTTCTATATTTTGGAGAAACCTCACCAACTTATCGACAACTTCCATATTTTGGTCTGATAAAAGATACATAATTTGTACTTTCTGTGTTCTTTTTCCTGGATTTTATATAAAGGGAGCTCTATAAAAAATCGAATATGATGCAGAATAAACATAAAAGTAATATATGATCTACTGATTCAACTTCTTCTAACACAGAATGACATGCACATTAATAATAAGGATACTATTTTTCGAGTAGGCCAAATAGAGTAAAATTGTGCTAAAGCAAATTCAGACTGTACATAGGAGACTAGGATGATAATAAACCTAGCTTAGCTACCCTTATTCTAAGACAGCGGTTCTCAACCTATGGGTCGTGACCCCATTTGGGGTCGATCGACCATTTTTCGGGGGTCGCCAAAGAAGGCGATCCGCCATTTTCTCCCCTCAGGGGGTGCCGCTGCGCATACGTGCCGCGCATGGCGCCGCGGCGCATGCGTGCCACGCCGCACATGCGCAGAACGTTTGTGTGACGGGGGTCGCCGTCACACAAACGTTGAGAACCACTGTTCTAAGATGATAAGTAGTTATGCTCATATCTCCAAAGTGTTCATCCTTAACAACAATTTAAACTCAATCTCAAAGGCTGAGAAGAGGCCTCACATTTTTGTGCATATCCTCTTCAACTGCTTCCCCCCCCCCCCCAAGGATGAATTAAACCACCTGGAAGAGATAGAAATGATAATCTGGAAAGTATTAGTTTAGGCAAGTAACTGTAACCTGTAACTGAAATTTGGCCTTAATGGATGAACATCCTTGTTTCATTGTGCATGGCAGAGTTTGAAACATAACATGTACATTTTACAGTGATCTATAATCCTTATGATAAAATTGATGGCAGGTCAAAAAAGATTAATAGTATTTTCTTGGAAGAGTTATGGATTATCATTGGAGACAGATTGAGAGAGTGACTCTACCCATATAGTCACCAGTACTGGACTCAACTCAATGGCACTTAAATAATGCTAATCTTTATAACTGTACATAAGGGAACCATAACACATTTGCTGAGTTATGTTTTTAGTGTTTTTTATACTAGAGCTAAAAGAAAAGAATAAAATGTAATTCTCCAGAGATATAAACGATTTGAACTTTTCCACTTGCATTCCATTTATATACCACATATGTTTCTTTCTTATTTTTTTTAATAATATTAATAGGCTTCTCTATCATTCAGATTCTGGGTAGGGTACATTAACTGAAAATGGAATCTATTCATAAAAGCAAAATAATAATATACTCAACTTTGATGGTCACTTACACGAAGCTTCAGGCCAAAAACGTGCTGGAACTTGCTTCCTTCACAGCTCTCAAATCTCTGGAATTAATGTCTCCTGAACCATTTTGGTAAATGGAGTTCTCTTGTGTTTTCTGCTCTGGCTTCCCTCGCTGTAGAAGTTTTATTGCCAGGTTAGAGAACATGCACTTTCTTCAATATGGCCCTTACTATCATAAAACTAAATGGTCCACAGCTTGCAAGATAACTTAAAGGCATGGCATTCTCAATAGAGAGCTACCATGCCATTTATATATATAAAAAAATTAAATAGAATGAGAGGTATACATCACTTGGCTCAATCCCTTTGGAGATTGGGATCTGATTGAATAGTATGCATAGATGTTCCATCCAAATTGGCTTGAGGTATTTTCATGTAATATATTAATTAATTAATAAGAACAACCCATTGAGGACTACCTGATTTTTTTTCATAGCTTTTTCAATAGACAGATTTCAAACTGATTTTAACTCCACAAATACTATGCAGATTGCCTCTTGCAGGCTACTTAATCAGAAAGGCATTGATATTTTCTTGAGCTCCGACGTTCCACTGCCAAAACACTTACTCCCGCAATCCTGTTTTTTCTAAAGAGGTTCCTTAGATAGTTTAATCTGCAATATTTAGCAACTCAGTAGACTGTAGAAACCAGTTTTCTCATCTTTCAATTCTTTTTATCCATGGGATATAGTATTGAAAAGAAATGTTTGTTAAAAGAATTCAGAACACTGTCCATCTATGTTAAGGATAACTCTCTCAAAATTGAATAGAATATAGCCAAATTTGGTACAAGGCAAAAAGCTGGAAAAGAAAGACTGAGATTGAAAATGGGCTGGACCCTGCAGGGGAATGTGTAGAAAAAAAACACCTAGGAAAAAATTCTGAAGGCATTTTAAGGGAGGATCTGGCAAGTTATAGCTCAGAAAGATGGTGACTCTTCTAAACTTCCCTCTCTTCTCCTCCTCATTTACACAACCCAAAGCAGAGCTCCTATTAAGGATTCCCAAAGCCATGTCCTACATGCATTCTCTACCTTGTTTGTAGAATGGGACTATGATAGTTCATTCCTGTCTCCTGGAATCTGCATTACCTGGTCTGCATGGGTGAAAATGATTGTCAGAACCAACCCAGCTTTGTATACTTTAAATAGTCCAGCTGGCACTGAAATGCCACCATTTGCATTCCCGTTTTGATTTACTCAATTTACTTTTCTACTGCAGTGGGAAGGAAAAGGGCTGCTTTAATGGTAAGACTTGTCTATCTGCTACAAGACTGTCTTTGCATATATTCCTTTCACATCTGATTCCTGTGTGCCAATTGCAAAACAGAGCAGCTTTTTTTTCTTCCATTCAAACGGTAATTTTCCAACATCTGTCAGAACTAATTCTGCTCATACTCAGGAAAAAATGTATTGCAATATTTTCTGTCCACTGGAATTGCTCACAAGTATCAGTGGATGGTCTTGCCCTTAGAATTCCAGTAGGGTTGCTTGATGTCTCAACACAATGTTATGTTTAAGATGTGTTCTCCAAATCTTCTACTGAAAGAGGGTTTTTCTTTTTGCAGGTGCTGTTGTCCAGGAAGGTGGCAAAGTTTTAATTGACAAAACTAAGCTAGATGGCTCAAACCTACTCTCTAAATTACCCCAGACACAACGTTCTGCATTTGAAGTGTGGTATGAAGTTGTAGCATTGCCCCAGCATGGCAGAATTGTTGTGGGAGAACGAAATATTACTAGAGACAAGCCCCATTTCTCCCAGTATATCATTAACAAATTTGGAATCACCTATGTGCACGATGATTCTGAATCACTCACTGATCATTTTATCTTCGCTGTTTGGCTAAATGAGAAAAGCAAGTCTGCTGTGAAACCCAATATTGATGTTTTAGAAGAGGCATTTAATATTACTGTTGTACCAGTGAATGACCAAGTTCCGAAACTAAAGTCAAAACTGCTGTGTTTGAATGTTTTACAAGGAGATAGAACAGTTCTAGGACAAGATAGCCTAAACGTTGAAGATTTGGATAACTCACCAGAAGAGATTAAATATACCATTATAACTGATCCCCAAAATGGACATTTAGCACTGTGGTCTCGTTTGAATGAATCAATCAAAGATTTCACGCAAGCTGATATTAATGATGGTAGTGTTTGGTTTGTACAAGATGGGAGCCCTCTCTCAGGGGCTTTCTATTTCAGTGTGACTGACGGGCAGCACCGTCCACAGTATAAACTCTTTCGGCTTGATGTGATACCGCTGTCCATCACATTGATTAACTTAACAGAAGTGGTTCTTCTGCAGGGACAGGACAGAGTTGTTATTACAAATGTCCACCTTTCGGCAACAACAAATGGGAAGAACCCTGAAATCATGTTTGAAGTAACAAAGCCTTTTAGATATGGGAATCTTCTGATTGAGAATGAACAGGTGATTAGATTTCACCAAAGAGATTTATATGCAGCAAGACTGTTGTACTGTATGACAGACTTCACTGCCTTCGGTGATATGTTAGAATTTGCAGTGTTCACACCAGACAGTAATCTAACAGGACAGGTTCTGAAGATCTTAGTACAACCTCTTTTGCAAATGGCCCTAAATGTGACCATTCTCAACGGGATGTCTTATCAGCTCAATGCAAGTTATTTGGATGCTACACAGTTAGCCAACTTGACAAAAAGCAATCCCCAGTTTGAAGTCATAATGTCACCAGTTTATGGGAGTCTTTCAAGGAGGTCACTGAGTAACACTGAAAGCAAGAGCCTGGTTCTCTTCACAAAAAGAGACATTGACATGGGTGTCATTTTCCTTGAAACCAGTGCTAATATGACAAATGCTGATGTATTAAATGATTCCTTTTCCTTTATACTTAGAGCAGACAATATTCAGCCTGCTATTGGTGAGTTCCACTTTGTCATAATGCGACATGATCCTTCACTGGTTCAGGTTTTTACTCCAAAAATGCCTTTCTTAACTACTGCTGACATTTTAGAAAGTTACATTACAGAAAATGAATATCTGTTTATCCCAAATCGTGGCGCACACACAGATGTACCAGCACAGACTTTCAGGCCTGACCAAAACCATTGGGAGCATCAGAAAGATAGACAGTTTGATGAAGATAATACTAGAGGCATATCTGTTTGGGCTGTGACCACAATAAAAACACAGTCTGAGAGCTCCTGGCTTCAGACACCAAGCACCAGGAACTGGTTGATCATCATCATACCCCTTTCTTCTATGACTGCTTTATTCATTATAATTGCCATTGTTCTTTGTATTTTCCTAATGTGCCACAGATCAAAGAAGGCAAAACCTCTTATTTTAGAACAGCCACCAGTAATTCTCAACAGTTCAAGCTTTTCTCCAGAGAGAAGCTTAACAATACCTACTGTCACAGTAACACCTCTCTTAAAAAGCACAGACAAAACATCTGTTTTACCATTCATGTCCCTCCAGCGTGAACAGCGTCATCCAGTGCCAGCTACTCCAGCTCCAGCTGTCAGTCTTTTGCAAAACACCTGGTCCAGCCTTGATCC
Organism: Crotalus tigris; assembly: GCF_016545835.1. Classification (NCBI taxonomy): domain Eukaryota; kingdom Metazoa; phylum Chordata; class Lepidosauria; order Squamata; family Viperidae; genus Crotalus; species Crotalus tigris. Next base: position 1,939,430 of record NW_024096482.1, read on the forward strand.
AGAAATTATTCAGTACTGTCGAAAAACCCACCCAACATTAAAATGCAATCAGTACTGGGTATAATACTGTATACCATTGAAACCAGTAAAGAATGTTCAGTCTTGTACTCTGCTTATTTAATTCTTTGGTTGTCGTAAAAGTCAACCCACTTTTGAAACCTTGCCAAGAAAACTGTAGGAACTTACCAAGGCAGTTGCCAGGAGTCAACTCTTGATTTGGAGACAGCTAAAAAAGGAAAGAGGGAGAGGAAATGAAAGGAAAAGGAAAGAAAGGAGAGGGAAAGGGAAAGGACAATAGTAAGCTTCATAGGGTTCCAATTAAATAATACAGGTCCAATTATGTTGGTCACAGTGGAAGTAAGAGAAGTGGTAAGAATGAAATTTAGAGCATGTGCCCCATTAGTATTTCTTTGGATTTCTGTAAAGTTGTTGCCCAATTGAAAATTGTAATGTGATGGAATGGTAAAATCAATGGTAAATTTGAGCCATCATGGTGCAATGATTAGAGTGCAGTATTGCAGACTAACTCTGCCCACTGCTAGAGATCTATCCTGATCAGCTCAAGCTTGACTCAGCCTTCCATCCTTCCAAGGTCAGTAAAATGAGGACCCAGATTGCTGGGGGCAGTATGCTGACTCTAAACTGCTTAGATGCAGTGTTTCTCAACCTTGACAATTTTAAGGCATGTGGACTTCAACTCCCAGAATTCCACAGCCAGCAATGCTGGCTGTGGAATTCTGGGAGTTGAAGTCCATATGCCTTAAAATTGTCACGGTTGAGAAACACTGGAGGGTGTTGTAAAGCATTATGAAGTGGTATATAAATCTAAGTGCTAATGTTTTTGCTATTAATCACTATGTCACTGGAGATTAATATTGGAAGGTAGTTGTACAAAGAAAAGAAAGTTGTAGAAAGCAGAGTTTGGTTCCATATGGGACTAGGGGAGCTTGTTTATTTATTTTCTTTTTGCAAACAGAATGCTCTTGACCAAGTTTTATTTAATTGGGACTGTAGTAGCAAACACCGCTAGCATCATACATGCACAAATGTATATTTCCTTTGTTCTATATAGCTGGAAATCAGCAAACTCAAAACATGAAATATTTTGATTTTATTGGTTCAAAACACCGCACATTGCTATTTTGTACACAATTTCTATATGGAAATACTATTACTTTATATATTTAGGAATTTAAACCATATTAAGGATTTGCCATAAAATAGAAAGTCAGTTAAGCTTATAGTCTGTGGCATAACATAGGGACAGAACCTAAGCAGTGCCCAGCTGGATCAGACTTCATTTAGTCATCATTCAGTCCAGCAGACTTCTAATAGTGACCAACCAATTGCATGAGGAAGGTCACTTGTCTCCCCAGTGGATGGCCTTCAGAGGCAACCCCACTGCCATCAAAGCTAGTAGCCATTGATCTCCATAACTTCCATAAATTGGCCTGACCTTTTTTTGAAGCTGGCCAAGCTGGTAGCCAGCACTATGTCTCATGGTTTACTTGTATGTTTTAAACCTTGGCTTTTATTTGGTGATTAATAGCTCAAAACATTATTTTTACAGTTTTTATTAGTGTTCTTTAAAAAGTAAAACTTAATACCAGTGATATATGTCCTCTCACATTCTGAGTCTACTTGCTTTTTTAAAAAAATGTTCTTTTTCTCAGACAAAGGGCAAGCTGCTAATTTTACCAGGTCCTTTGGACCTTTCTATAATTTGAAAATAAATGTTAAAGCAAATCAGGTTTCTGGTACTTTGACTTGTATTTAACTGAGCAAAAAACCCTCTTTAGTCTATTGACTACTTGCTATTAATTGCAAAGCTCTTGGTAATATGAACAATAATGCTATGTTTGTTAAAACTTAATGCTAATGTGAACATTAATTTATTTTCCTATTTATTCTTCTTAACCATAAAATTTGATTGTATATGTTTGTACATTATTTTTAAAATATGTCTTCATCTCATCCTCGTGGCAAATATATGTGGCTGCCAGCCAGTCTTCCAAATTAACTTGTAGGAAATCATATTTTCTGGCATATTACAATGCCAGGGCCAGAAATTCTTACCGGGTTGTACAAATAGTTGCTTGGAAATTAGCAGATGGTATAGTAGAGCCTCAGAAGAAATTCTGTCTTTTAGCTTTATCACTGTTTTTCATGAAAAAATGTTAAGAAATATTGTGCTGTTATATACTTACAGAAGTATTTCATCAAATGCCGCTACTGACTTTGTATAGGGGGCTATTTGCACATCACCATAATAATAGTGTTTTTGAGATATTTACATATTTTGTATTTAAAATAGTTTAACATCAAATTCAACACACTTCTTTAAAAGGAAAACATGCAATCTATACAGTAGTAAATACTTCAGGGGCCCTATTCTTTCTTAAATTATTTTGTAAACTGAATTTGAATTTGGAGAGCTTCTCAAATAGAGGACTTACAAGAGAACCTAAGAGAAACAAGTTTATTGATTTTTCAGGAGACATCCATGTATCAAACAGGGACAAAATGCATCATAGATTCAGAAGTTGCCCAAATACAGATAGCCCTTGACTTAAAACTGTTCATTTGAAATTACAACATCCCTAAAAAAAGTGACTTACAACCAACCACTGCAGCATCCCCATGGTCATGTGATCAAAATTTGGGCATTTGGTAACCAGCATATATTTACAAAGTTTGCAGGCTCATGGGGTCATGTGATCACCATTTGTAGTCTTGACAGCCATCTTCTAACAAGCAACGCCAATGGATTCCACTTAATCATCACCCGATTCACTTAATTACAGGGTTTGCTAAACATCTGTGGCAAAAAAGGTCATAAAATTGTACATGACTCACTTAACAACCACTTTGCTTAGTAATGGAAATTCTGGTCCTAATTGTAGTCGTAGACATGTGACCAGTACTAGTCCAATCCACAGGCACATGCCTTCTCATAACAAAACACCAGAATATGTAAAAAGGCAGACAGTTTTTGGATATCCAATTATTTTGCCAATTAAAGTTCTGAGTTCAGAGATCAATAGAGATTTGCGGTTGAAAAATCATTGTCCAAAGATGCATGAATCTCAATCCTTGCATTAGAGATTTTGTAAAGAAGAGCTGCAAAAAGATGTGGAAAACAACTCTGGCCTGTGAAATGAAAGCAATTTACTTTGTGCTGTTGGGACACTCTAACCAAAGTTAAGCACGTTTGGATTCTATTGATTTCAAGAGGGCAACATGCAATAGATGAAAAAAACGGAAAGCAAAATTGCTTTACTTTGAGTGCATATTGAGTAGTCCCTTTCGTTCTATAACCTGGCATGAGAAGTGTCTGTGATAACATTCTTTAGCAAATTATATACTTTTAAAAAAACTTTCTGTAATGAACAATTTGAATTTAAGTCTGTCGTAAATAAAATCTAATTCTGAGTTTTATATTTTTAAGATTGCATGTTCTGAATTCAGTTTTTTCACCCACGTGCACCTGTAGTTTTAGTTTCCTTTTGTACAAAGGGAAAAACATTTGTATTATGATAAGTACCTTGAACCAATTATAGTTATTCATTGCCAGATATCCATAGCTCATAAGTTTCCTGTTAATTCATTTTTGCATTTTATTCCTGAATCAATGAAGAATAATGAGTTTACATTGTATTGTGCTCTTAGGTACTGGTAAATTCTAAAATACAATTAAATATCACTTCTATATGTACTATTCATCAGTAAATTCAAAATTTAAGCTTCCTTTGAGGAAATAAATTCTGTTGAATTCAATGGCTCATATGTGTAAGTAAATTTGCATTGGGTTGGACTACAAATCAAAATTTGGGTTTGTAGTGGTTATGGTGCTGGCCTAGAAACCAGGACGGTTCTAGTCCTGCTTTAGGAATGAGAATTTCAGCCAGTCACTCTCTCTTAGCCCAACCCATCTCACAGAGTTGTGGTGGGAAAATAGGAGGAAAGAGTATTAGGTATGTTTGTCAACTTGAATTATTTATAAAGTAATAAAGGAGAGATTTAAAAAAAATCTTTAAAAGCTTTAATGTAGCTTTGCATTTGAAAATGCATAATTTTTCCTTGAATGTTTCACCAGTATTCCCAATTTTTCTTAACTGAAATTTAATCAGTGCATATAAATAACATACTAGTCCATACAAAGAAAATAGATTCATCAAAACACATTTCAGGATGAAAATGAAATGTACAGTTCTTGCTCAACTGCCAAGATAGTTCAGTTACATCACAGAGCTTATTTCACTGTAGTCTGTGGAATCTCTGGCTATAAAATGGTTCGTGAAGAATGTTTTGTGGTGAAAGCTTTTTTTCCTTTTGTATTATTCATTTCCCCATTTCGTGAACTTCTTCCTTGTTCTTTTACTGCATTTCACTATAGATAACTTGGGGGGGAAATAGTAACTGCTTATTAAGCTGTTTGCTTGTAAATTGAAAGGTTTAAACTGAATGTTATTTCCTCGACTTCACATTGTCTGGAGAGATCTAAGTCTCATGCAAATCAGGAAAAAAAGATGTGCATGTTTTTAGTACTGGAGTAGAGCTTAATGGATATTTTCAAGAGATTTGTAAAAGAAACACAGTACTAAAAGAAATGTGTGGAATTATATACTTACATATTCATCATACCAAACCCCAGGTGGTCCTCAACTTATGACCACAGTTGGGACCAGAATTTTCATCCCAAGCTATCATTGTCGTAAGTCAAATCAGAATCAATGTTATGATAATTTTTATGGCGATCATTAAACAAATCCAGCTTCCCCAATGGGTGTTTTTTGCTGGAATGACAAAAGAAAGATTGCAAATCAGGTCACATGAATACAGGATGCTGCAACCAGTCATAAATAGAGATAAATAAATATATAAACAAATATATAAATAAATAAATAGTCATAAATAGAGAGCCCAAACTGCGTGACCACAAGGTGGTGCAAATGGTTGTTTGATATGACTGCAGGACTGCTGCAGCTGTTAAGTGTGAGTATAGGTCATGTGTCATTTTTTCTGAAGCCATTGTAACTTTGAACCATTGATAATCATACAGTAGTAAGTTGAGGACTACCTGTACTCTAAAGTGCTTTGCATATATTCTGAGTGTGCATCCACTATATTTATATATTTCACAAATACGTAATTACTGCATCAAACAATGCAGTCATGATTGCTGGACTTCCTGTTGGAAAAGGCAAGGCAAAACCTGGAGGTGGAATCAAAAGAGGAATCAGTCTAGAATCTCTATGTAGTCACAAATGGACCAAGTCCAATCTCCCTTGAATTCCATTAAACCTTATCTAATGCCAAGAGAGCGCTGACCATTTGTTGAGTAGAATTACTGTGCAGAGGTATGATTAGTAATAATTCAATTTAATTAGAACTTCACATGATGTTTCACACCTGACACTTCCATATCATAATTTCCACACAATATGATGTCAAGTTGAAGATGGAAAAATAAAGATTCCTTTGAATTGAACTCTGGTTCAATAAGTCTCTAGGTACATGTAATGTATGTTTGGATTATTGCAATGCATTTTACATGGGGCTGTCCTTGAAGACTATCTGAAAATTTCAACTGATTCAAAATGTAGCAGAGTACTCAATAATCAGGGCCTCCTGGTTTTGCCCATGTAACACCATTATGCTACCTGCACTGGTTTCCAGTTTCTTTCCAGGTGCAGTTCAAGGTTCTGGTCATCACCTTTAAAGATCAATAGCATGGGTGTCAAACTCGCTGTGTCATGTGACGTGTCGTGACTTAGTGTGACTTTTTTTGCATTGCTGGAATGGGTGGGTGTGGCCTCTGTATGACACCCCTGATCTATAGGGTCAGGTAACCTATGGGACTCTTTTTCCCTAAAGACATCTAACTTGGAATGTTCTAGATCCTTCCCTTAAATATTGCCATCTGATGAGATCTAGAAAGCAAGCCTTTTCCGTGGCTGCTCCTGCCCTATGAAACTTCTCCTGAAGTTCAGCAGGCCTCTGCCCTCCCAGCCTTCCATAAAGTTTTGAAGACTGGCTTTTCCTCCAAATGCTGAGATAAGATTGGATAATAGCACATTAGAAATTTGAGTTAGTGCCAGGTCTTTGTTGTTTTTAATGTTTTGATCTGTTAAGTTCTAATTTCAGATATGATTTTGTATATTTTTAGCTTGATTGGGAACCGTCTAGAATTGATTAGAAGATGAGCAGCTATTTGTTTTAAATAAAAAGTAAATAAATATGCAGACTTAATGGCAACGATACTGAAGCAGACTCAAATTGTCTTCTTTCAGGATTTTTTGTTTATTTCTTAATCAAGCCTACAGCCTGGGTAATTCCTGGTGGCCTCGTTTCCAAGAAATAAATCCAGCTAGACTAAGCTTTTGAGATCAATGCCAAGTTAAAAAAGGTGATGCATCATTTATCTTAATAAAGCAATAAATCTAATACCTCTGCAGCTGTTAGGGGCAGAACCATCACTACAGCCCCAGGGATAAACTAATTGGCAAAAACTACTTACATCAAACCTTAAAATCACTTGATTTCTTTTTTTAGTCAAGGAAATGTTTATCAGCAACTTATTTCCTCTTAACCATTAGAGGAGATCAAAGGTTAACAAAAGCAAGTTGAGTATTCTCTTGAATATCCAGGACAAGGGTGAGCTACATTTTTTTCAGCCTTCATGGTTTTATCAGTTACTGAGTCAAAGTTTGTGGGCATCTTACATGCCCCAATCCATTCACACAGTGCGTGCAATATACATAAAATATGATTTCAGTCATTTAAATTGCAGTGCTAAAACAATGCAAAATAGTGCAAATAAAAAGATTTGAGACTAGAGCAGCTCTCATCTGTGGAAAAACTTAGGAAAAGGGTGGATAAGGAATGACATGATAGATTACACCAAATACATTAAATCACCATAGAAAAATACAGCTAAACTTCTTACACATTGGATACGTTTGATTAAAGGACACTTGGAGTGAATAAAAGCAAGAACTTCTTTGCACAGGGTATAATTAACATTTCCATATTAACTTTTCTTTTAACTATCTTGCAGAGATCCATGGACCTGAAGAATGTGCATTTTCTGAGATCAGATTAAATCCCTTTTGATAGCTAGCTTGTTTCCTCTTTTCTCTTCTTCCTTCTGTTCATCCAAATAGCTAAATATTTTTTCTTTATTTTTCCATTAACCTTTTCCTTTTGACTTACAGTGGTACCTTGGTACTCAACTGCTTTGAAGCTCATCAAATTTGCTACTCAGTGCATTTTGATGCAAAATTTTTGTCCTGGTACTCATCATTTGTTTGGTACTCAACACACAAGCTAGAACTTGTCAGTGTCTCACTGCATTATTCCTTATGGGAAAAATTTGTTTGGTGTTCATTGTCCCAAAAGTGCTTTTTAAAGAGACAACTGGATTTTCTTGTTTTTCTTTTGCTTCTCATTCAAAAAGCTTCTTCAGCTCTGACTGGATGGTGGAGAATGGAAGGATTTATATTCCTTGCAGACAGCTGGTTATTTGCATTCTTTTATAGAGTTGTTGAGGCCACTTGGAGGTTTATCTGTGTTCTCAAGGTCACCTGAGTAGTGCAAATGGGTACTCATTGCATCTCCAAGAACCAATTAATGATGAATACCGAGGAACCACTGTATTGTATATGCTTTGTTTTTCAATCTTTTATTCTACTTAGTGGTCTCATTGTGACAATAGAAACATCATTATAAATTTGCAGCCTCTGTAGGAAAGGTAGTGGCATGTTTCTATGGGAGCGTATAATTATGCATTTTGAAATTTAGGAAAAATCTGGGGAGATAATGTTTTTGGTTTGCATCACCTTAAGGAGCAATCAAAACACAAAATAGGCAATCCAAGAATTATTTGAACTACAGGCAGTTAAAAATTGACATTTTGGAAATCAAGACTAATTTAAGTTATTGTCCCATTGCACTCTACTCTTTTAAAACTTTTTTTCTGTATGAATCAGTACAGACATTGAGTCAGCATTAAAAGTTTTTTTGTTAGCAGTTAGATGGCACAAGCATTTTCAAGCTGAAAGACTGTGATATATGCATGGTTGGAAATATACATGTTTTTCAACTAGGGTTTGATGGCATGAAATTACAGACTGTCATGAAATGTAGGAATGCATAGCTGAAATGCAAAGCTGAGAATCTTTGGCTTTCTCTTGATGAAGATTTTTCCTTCAACAAGGGAATAAACAACATGGAGACTGCTTTAGAAAGAAGGTTGTAATTTATTGAAGAGGAGAGCCAGACAGAAACATGGCTCTGGGAAAAAAATACAACCTTCTTTCTAAAGCAGTCTCCATGTTGTTTATTCCTGGCTTGGACTGGACCCTGATGAAGATTTTTCCCTCAACATTCTGATAAAGATTCTCCTCTTTTGTAAAAGAGGGACAATTTCACTTAAGAAAAAAAAAAGAAAGAAAAAGAAAGAAGGGGGAAATACACTTACCTGGCAGAGGAGGTAACTAAAATGCAAATAATTAAAACATTTATCCCTTCTTGAGAAATGGCTGAACAGGACTGTTGTATTTTAGGACCAATTATACTAATTCATGGACAGTCTATTGACAGCAGAAATGGGATCAAGACATTTGGCTGCCTAAAACAAAGGACAAGAGAGCTCCTCCACCATTCTACCTGTAGAAACAACAGGTGTAATAGTTGATAATATTTTCACTGAAATGGAATCCTCCATCATTTCTCAGAAAAGTAGACTCACTAGTATATGGAGAGCTTCTTCTCCAAGAGAATGGAATAGATAGACTGTGATTGCAAAAACCTTGTCTGTTTTGTGTTAATGCAACTATTGAAGATATTTCTACCATAAGCTATCTATCTACAATTTCTTTCTTGTAGATTGATTTAAATGGTTTGGAAATAGAGAATCGCCATTAACATATCTACATCAGTAACTATTTACATAAGGGGATGATGTGCAATCAGAAGGACATGTCTGCCATAGGTTTACATATTTACAATTTTGTAAAAAAATAATTGAAAATTGTACTGTATGGTAATGATGAACATATTATTGCTAAGGTATTTGGATTGTTATTGAATTTGAATTTGGAAAATCAATATGTAAAGCATTGCATGATTTAGTGGGCAAGAAACTTTGGATATAATGTAATGCTTGAATAATGGGAGAATATGTGGACAAAATGTTTAAAATTTACACTAAATTATAATTTAAAAGAAATTTTCTATAAGATGATGTATTGCTGTATTTAATCCAAGACAAGTTGTCGAGAATGTATAAAGATATTTCAAATGAACATTGGAAATTCAAATGTAAAGAAAGGACTTTTTATCATTTATTGTGGACATGTGACAAAGCAAAGAAATATCGGAGTAGGATTCACTTCCTAATACAGAAGATTCTTAAAGTAAATATAAAGATAAAAGGCTTAAACTGGAATTTAATGGAAAAAGACTTGGGAAAAAACCCCAGAACTTTGATGTTATATATGTTGATGACAGCAAGACTACTTTATGCACAAAAATGGAAAAACACTTTGATTCCCACAATGGGCAAATGGCTGCAAAAGTTGATGTAGTTAGCAGAGATGGCTAAACTAACTGTTTTGATTAAAGAAAAAAATATAATTACTTTTGTTTCTAGTTGGAAATCGCTTCTGGACTTTGTGCTTGAGGTGGAAAAAAATAAAACTTTGATTTTGGGCTTTACAGATTACGTAGCTTTGTTGTTATAGGAATGGCTAGTTTATACTATTATGTAAAAGTAAAAAGTTGAGATTTAATATTATCTTATTCTATTGTATCAAAGGGAGTCAGAAATCAATGCCTTTTTTTTCTTTTTCCCCTTTTTCTACACTTTTTCCTTCCTTTTTCCCTCCCCTATTTTTCCTATTATTTTCTTTTGTATTTTTGTATTTTATATTATAAACTAATAAAAATAATAATGGGATGATGTGCATCCCATTGCTGGAGGTCCATGGACTTCTTCTTCTATAAGTGGGCAGGGCACTGCAGCTGTGATTATATTCCATCAGAAGCCTATAACATCACAGTCAGGACCACATGACTGAAAACATTTTAAAGATGTGTTGGAAGTAAAGTCTTCATCCTGGTTCATCCAAGCTGGGGATAAATAAACAACATGGCGACTGCTTTGGGAAGAAGGTTACAGTTTATTGAAGAGGCAGAAAGATGGTTCTTGCAGGAAAGACCAGAGGAAAGACGGACCTGAGCACATGGGCAGTAGGTTTTTATACCTTTTCTAGCCTTTTGTTTGGAATAGTTTCCTGTTCCTGTGGCATGAACTTTGAGGCTATTTCCTGTGTCACGTATTCTGACCTGAGTCTAGGTATGACTCTCTGGTATACTTGATGGTAATGGGTTAGTCCTATTATGTCCCATCTCATGTGGGATATGCAGATTTTAGGTCTTTGTCTTCTGGCTCCAGCTTTCCTGATAGTTTTACATCTGCATTTGTATAGGGCTGGCTCCTGTTCGGGATAGAGAGATTTGGGGGCAGGGTTGGCTTCTGCCTTTTTAAAATCCTTTTTGAGGAAATGTATTTTTCTGCCTTTTTAATATTTCCTTCTCCGGGGCTCTGACTTCCCTCAGATGCATGTTTTCCCAGGTTAAACTCTTTCATCAGAAACAAAAACTGAAAGTCACAATGTCAGGCTTACAAGGTTAAATCAGTTTATTTATACTCCTTACGATAATTGAAGACTTCTCAGTTTAAAAAAGTAGATATTTTATCTAAGGATCAGTTACTCAGAATACATGAGTAAAGTGACAGACAGAGCTGTCAAAACAATTTGCATGCATGAAATCAGCTTTTTGTCTTAAAAACAGGCACAGCTTTTGCCATCTCCAGTCAAGGAGCAATGAATAAAAGGGAGAGTGGCATCCTTCCAAATTTACAGAAAAGCCATTCTCCTCTGAGGAAGACGCCCACGGCTTCAGTTTAGAACAAAGTAAATTAGGCTTTGTTTGAGAACTGGGAATTGATGTCTAAACGATAGGAGTCTGTGTCATTCAGCTTATGGGTATTCACAAGCAATACTAGGTACAAAATAGCCTTAATAGCCATGAAAACTATGGACCTAATAAAGGAAAGATATTCTCCTCAGCAGACTTCTCATGAATATTCAAATCAGCAAAATCAGCTTTTATCAGTGCTATGATAAAACTAGCAATCCGGTCTATAGATTAGAATGGGAGTGATTCATAAATATGGGGCCAGGAAATGTTTGTCTTTCACAAACTCACACATCTTGTATGTAGCATATTTAGGTTTGAAAACTTTCCTGCAGAATGTTGCAGCCCCCAAATAATAGCCTTTTAACCAACAGCTTTCAAAATACATTATTTGGAATTAGCAGTAGCTTAGGAAATCATCTTTCCTTTCAAATACTTGAGCACAAATCCCTCAAAAACAGAACTTCTCTGATAACTGTCAACTCTTCCTTTTTAATAATTTACACTTAGAATCATAGTGGAAGTCAGACTATGAAGCATGATTGTTCTGAACACATAGGAAGGTTTCTATGGGGTAATAACTAGGAGCAAAAGAATTTCTCTACTTTTCAATTTCTTTATAGTAACCATCAACTATAAACCTCTTCCCGTCAGCCCACATAACTCTGATCAGGATAACTGAACTTCTTCAGACTCAGATAACCCACACATAATACTCAATAAAAGAACCACTGCTATGTTTATAGTGCAGAGGTTGACTCTGCAGAGAAGGCTGGAAAGTAAACATGAGCTGTTTCTGTGGTTCTGGGTTATGGCCAATATGATGTCATTTCTGCTAAAGTCAGCAATGGGAATTTAAGAAAAGGATTGATGAACAAGAGCAGCACAACCACAAAAAAGTAGACAATTATGGAGAAATGCACAAAGAAGACAATTATAGGGAAATGCACAAAAAAGTAATCAATTAGGAGGAAATGCACAAAAAGTAGACAGTTATGGGGAAATGGACACAATGTAGACTTTAAGGGTGCTGAATTTTTAACCATCAAAGATCTCATTTATGCTTAGTACATAAGACTATTTATTACTTATGGTATCAGAAGTGGAATTAACATTAAGAGTAGCATCACTTTCTCACTGAAAACAAATGGAATTATTTCAGGATCTTTACCATCTCAATGTCGCATTGCATGCTTTATGATAATATAAATCCAGGGCCAAACTAGATATGACCTACTTTACATCATGTAGACCAGTGATAGCGAACGTTTTAGAGACCGAGTGCCCAAACTGCAACCCAAAACCCACTTATGCATCGTTGGGTGCTGGGTGGGTGTAGCCCATTGGCTGGGTGTGGCCAATTGGGTGGGTGTGACCCATTGGATGGGCATGGCTGCGGTGGTAACGGCAGACTGGGAGGGGACTAAAAAGTTCAATCAATCAATTCCAACTTTGGAAGATCTTTTTTTTTCCTGTAAGAAGTTGAAATTGGCTGATTGATTGAACCTTTTTGTTTTTGCACACGGCGGCAGAGGCCTAAAGCGAAAAGGTTTTATAAAACCCAGCTGAAGGCTTAGGGCTGGGGCGACGGCACGTGCGCCCAAAGAGAGGGCTCTGAGTGCTGCCTCTGGCACCCATTCCATAGGTTCGCCACCACTGATGTAGACTTTTCTTCTATAGTTCTCAACTTAACAACAGTTCATTCAGTGATCATTCAAAGTTACAACGGCACTGAAAATAGTGACTTATGACCATTTTTTACCCTTACGACTGTTGCAACATCCCCATAGTCACGTGATCAAAATTCTGATGCTTGGCAATTGACTCATATTTACGACCGTTGCAGTGTCTCGAGATCATGTGATCACCTTTTACGACCTTCTGACAAGCAAAGTCAATGGGGAAGTTAGATTCCCCTTGTCTACCCTACAAGGTTTCATCCCAAAAAGGTGCTGGAACTCCGTTCTGGGCGTCTATGACAAAAAAAGCACTGCCTCTTGATATCTAAAGCTATGAATGCAGTTAACTATCAGCTCTGTAGCTAAGAGACTTGTAGATAGCCAATCCACAAAATCCCTTGAGTTTCAGTGGGCTTATTTGGCAGCAGTAGCCACAGCAATTCTCCCATCAGAACCAGTTAATCCAGATTGTGGCTTGGAGCTGACAATTTAATTTTCTAAAATCTCTCCAAATTCTCACTCGACCCTATTGTGGGAAACAAATATACTTCTCGATTCCTAAATAATGCAGAATTATAAAAGTTGCTCCCACTGGAATTAGCCAGCACTGATTTGAATCTAATTAAAATATTTAAAGAGCAGTTGAGGACAGGAGTGATAGCATGGATCTTGCTTTATTGTCTGGCTGTTGTCCAAGAATGCCACTGGCTGATGTTGAACTTGTTAGAGAGATGTCTATAAAACAACATATGCTCAGGATCAAAGTTTACTATAGGCATAAAAGAAAACAGGCATTACAATATCAGTTCCAAAGATCAACAAGTACTATGGATTTTTTGTATGTATTGCTTAGTCCTATATAGCTATACTTTTTATTATTTGATAAGCCACAAAATTAAACTTTCTGGTAAGATTGCCAACATTTTTCATAATAAGTTCCCGATTGCTGCTTATATTAATGAGTTATAACAGTGTTATGAAAAATCCCTTTTCTTTTGGTCTGCTTTCTAAAATATATAAAAATACTTGTTCATAATTCACTCTATAAGTGGACTGTGTTCACTTCAGTCATTTCTGCAATTATAGCACCTTTGTGATAGGACTTCAGTTTGAAATAGAAGAGGAATGGCACTTAGATGAATTTAGATATTTTTGCCAAGGGATGATTCAAACATTAATCTCTGAGGTGGTCATCCTTGCCAGCAGTTGTTGAAAGGCAGCATCAGATGGTTGGAAGGATCCACATAGGTTGCCCAAGTTTTCTTCGGGTTCATTAGAAGATCCCCCTATACCATCTCTGCCATTGAAAGAGTAAACAGTTTGTAAACTTGCTTTCATGCACAGAAGGAAATATCTGCCTTGGGCATTAAAATGTCTTGTATTGACTCTATTTTTGACTTATAATAAGGTTGTTTCTCAACCTTGGGAATATAAAGGTATGTAAACTTCAACTCCCAGAATTCCCTAGGCAGCATGAGTTGAAGTTCACATATCTTCAAATTGCTAAGATTGAAGAACACTAGTATCCTGTAGTATCATTTTAGCAAAGATCTCTGCAGAGTCAATATGGAGGTGATAACAGTCATAAAAAACAGAAGAAATCTGGATCACAGCTTTGTGGCCATCATCTTGAGGTTGTTGTTTTTTTTTGACAATGTTCTGCAGATATCCCTGATCTCAAGTCTTGCTGATGGAGTTTGATATGACTTGTGGTCCAAAACATCTGATGGGTCCAAGCTGGGGACACAGGGACAGGATAGGTGATTAATCTGTTGGATCCAACATGGCCATTTTCTGTTGTCTTCTGCCTCTTCTGCAAAAACCTTTGGACCCTGTCTGCAACAGAGCCTATGTAAAGCTAGCAAGCTGCAGATTTTTCCAATTCAAGTTGGCAGAACCAGGAAGAAATATTTGAAACGTTGCCATATTTCATTGACATTTAAATTACACAGCTTGAGAAAACAACATAAAACATTGTTGCAGAATTAAAAATATATTTCCCTTTTTAAAAAGTTTTACAAGGACAGAGTATTAGACAACATACTGCAAGTAAATTGGACAACAAATTGCTCATAGGATCCTCCAACTATTCTTTCCTTTTGGATAACATACTTAGGAACATTAATAAAACATATGTTAAACCAGGTATCTTCCAGAGAGTTGCATGATTGACTGGACTGAATATGTTTCTAGCAGAAAGCTGCCCTTTTCTTTTGAAACGTTCTGTAAGATTCCTCTTTATGGCACAACATTGATAATCTGAACCATATGCTTCTTTTAAAATAGTTGGGGCTGCAAATCCTAGTTGGTTTGGGGAATATTTTAGTCAATTAATGCAAAGTGCAAAACAAAATAATGTCTCTCAAAGGCTCCAGAGATTCAGCTGGTTTTAGAAGAGTTTCCTACATGATTATGTGGAATCAAAAGCAACTTTAATGTTATAATTTGTTTGGAAGAGCACAGGGCTATTATAGCACTGGCTGAATTAACCCAGTTCAGGAGGGAAATAAACCTGGGGAGAATTGGGAAAGGGATTTTTTTCAGAATGAGGTGGAAAAAAGTAACTTCGTGGAGTTCAAGTTGCAGGAGGGCTTGCTTCAAGGAAGGAGAAAGCATTGGGGGATGCCCGGGCCTTTGGAAGCTCTGGAAACTGACTGTGTAATTGGGGGGAAAGAATCATTTTTTGTTAGTACAGGAAGAAATGTAACAGGGAAGCTGTAATTATAGGTTAGGCAAGGCTGAGGTGCTTTGTCAAATGGAACAGCCTGCAGATTTTCTCTTCAGAAATTCTGAAGTTACCATAACGTATTCATGTGAAAAATGACAAATAATGTTCAAAGGATTTTGAAATGCTCTCATTTCTACTATCCAGAAAATACTTGGCATTCCTTCCACATTTTACCAATTTAAAAACAGCATTGATGGAAACATTTGGCTTGTCCCTACTCTTAGGTCTGTTCATCCACCAGTGTGAATTCACAATAGTGCTTCTCTTAGTATCTAGAGCAGTGTTTTTCAACCTTGGTAACTTTAAGATATGGGGATGTCAACTCCCAGAATTCCCTAGCCAGGAGAATTCTTGGAGTTGAAGTCTACACATCTTAAATTGGGCAAGGTTGAGAAACACTGATCTAGCAGGTTTTCTGAGAACTTGTCTAAGGTTTTTCTTTACATAGACTTCACATGCCAAAATCACTCTATCCTTAGGGAATATTAGTAAAAAAAGGCCAGGTTTCACAAGCTGCCATTTCTGAATATATGATTAGGCTGGAAAACAGCTTGCTAAAGAAGGATTGTTGAACAGGGTGCATTTTGAGCAAGTGCATATTTTTACCATCATGAATAATTAAGTTGCATCCTCAGGTCAATGTTGTTTTATTTTGTTTTAAAGCTGGTCATTTCTGGAAGCAATTTTACATGTCATAAATATTAAAACTAACAAAAGGAGGAAGCAAGTAGCATTAAGTGCTAAAATGGGAAAACAAAATATGCATTTAACTATTTGTGGGTGGGAGGGACAAGAGAGCTCCATGGATATCTAGATCAATGAACTTCAAGAGTAAAGTGATAAAATGTTACTTTTGATTTTTGTTTTAAAGTCAGAAAATTAATTGTATTCATCTTATTTAGTTTTATATTTCCAGACCATAGATATGACTGAATGTACTTTTTTAAAAAAATTTGGGATCAGACTGGTGATTACTAATGTTGAGAGAAAAATCATCAGGGTCCAGTCCAAGCTACGAGTAAATAAAATGGAGACTGCTTTAGAAAGAAGGTTGCAGTTTATTGAAGAGGAAAGCCAGACAGAAAGATGGCTCTGGGAAAAACTGACCACATGTAGTAGGGAGTGGTGGGTTTTTATACCTTCTTGAGCTTTGTTTGGAGTTGTTCTGTGGCATGAACCTTGACCTGAGTCTGAGTGTGCCTTTCTGGTATTCTGATAGTGGTGGGTTAATCCTATTATATGCCCAAAGGTGATATCCTGCTTCCCTGGGACTGTGGCTGATGAGTGTTGGATTTTTTTGGTCTGAGGGATTGTTGATTCTAGGGATCTTTATCTTTCTAATCCCAGCTTCCTGGCTCCAATTTCTGACAAGATGATCACATCTGCATTTCTGCAGACCTGGTTTCTGTTTGGGGCAGAGAGACTCAGGAGGGGGGGTCTGCCTTTAAGATCCTTTGGGGAAATATAATATTCTGCCTTTTAATATTACCAAAAATATTTCTTTCTCGGGGGGGGGGGATGTGTGACTTCCCACACTAATATATATTTTATTTCCTCTAAAAATAATTTGGAAGAACTGCTTTAGATTTTGTGCAAGCACAATTCCTCTCTGCTACTAATAAAAGCGCTCCCATCTGTTTTCAGGCTCCTATGTAAGTCTCTAAAAAGATTTAATGACTAGAAGTGCTTGTTTTGTACTTGTATATAGTCTGAAGCAGTTCTGAATCATCTTCTGAGCACACATAGCCTTAATTTTTGTTTTCTTTTGTTCTATGAAGTAGCAGACAGGAAGCTATGATTCAGGCAAGCTTGTTCATCTTGTGACTTCTTGATGGTAAATAAGTTCTGTTTTGGGGTAGAAAGGTTATCTATGTAACTTGTTGAAAAGGGTAAATTTCTCCAATGTAGGAGTACCAGGTCTGGGCTACCAAAGACCAGATAACTACTAAATGTTAGCAAAGAGTTAGTCTTTTCTATAATTGTACTCCAACTAAAAGGTTCAAAGCAAGGAGGAGTAACCTATGGCCCTCAGAGTAATTTCAAAATCTCTTTGTAAATGATCAGATCTGATCATTAGTAAAAAGCAGTTAGTTTCCTTGCTGTGGGAAAAAAGAAATTCACAGAGACTAAAGGAAGAGAATGGGTCATCTCATCAATTCTAGGGTCTATCCTCATCATACAAAGATCCCAGTTATATTTTGCCTAACCCCAGTATCGTTATCCTGTAGTACTATGGTCCTCAACAGGAAAAAATTTGTTCATCCCTTGATTATGTGCCATCAAGTCATATTGAACTCCTAACAAACACATAGATTTTCTCCATGATAATCTACCCTTAACCCGTTCTTTCAAGTCTCCCGTTGGTGCATCCCTCACACTGTCACTGAGTGCATCCATCTTGCTGCTGATTGTCCTTTTCTCTTTCCTTCCACCATTCTTGGCCTTAGAATCTTCCCAGAGAGCTGGGTCTTTGCTTAATCTGTCTAAAGTAGGATAATTGGAGCATGATTCTCTCAAGTGAGATAATTAGAGCATGATCATCTGAAGTGGGAACTCTGGCTTGATTTGTTTGATGACCCATTAGTTTGGGTTTTTTGGGCTGTCCCTGAGTTTCCTTTCTGTTAATTTCAAAGACTCTTCTAACATGCATGCTGCCACAGATGGCAAAGTCTTCTGCTTTGAGCTAGGAAATCTTAAAATATAAGTTCTAAAATAACCCTGTCAAAGATAATCTAAATGCCCTCCAACCTCCTGCTCTGGACAGAAGTGCTATGACTCCACACATTCTCTCAGGCTCTCCATTTCACCTAAAATATTAAATGCAGCCACAAGTCTTCCAAATTTTGTCTACCTCCATTCCAAAACAAAGTAAAGCAAATCTTTGTTGTTGAAAACAGATATTGAAGTGTAATGGCCTCAGGAGAATCTTCCCTAACATAGTGATTTCCAGTTGCAACAGAAATTCTCAGAATTCCCTAGCATTCATTCTACACGAGAATTCTGGAAAGTGAAATCCCAACACTTCTGAAGGATATCAGATTGAGGAGAGTTGCTCCAGGAGATGTTATAAAATATATCTTGTAATGAGGGACAAATCCTTCAGAGCTTCTTGGACTGATTTCAAAGCCAAATGTATGCTTTTATCTTTTAAATTTGTTATTATTTTAAAGGAGAAAAATAAATTGGACCTTAGAAAATAAGTCATCTTCACTAGAAATTACCAAAATTACTTCCTAGAACTTATCACAATCACAGAAAAGAATGAAAGGACTTTAATGAAGAGATTTTTATATATTTCTGGAAATAGAATAATGCATGTGTTGTGTCCTGAGCCTGCAAAGGGAGGCTCCGGGACATTGCAATGGTCCTGGGCAGTTGCAAGCTGCCCGGGACCAGACTGGCTGGCACCGGCTTCGTGCACATGCGCGAGGCGCAGAGCGCACCTAATTGTTACCATTTTGCCCGGGGATGCTGTTAAAAGGAGTCTGAGAGGCCTGCGAGCCTCAGAGCTGTGACGGAGGGAAAAAGACTTCAATAAAAAGCTGTTGGAACTGCAGAATGTGCTGTATTCATTCGCCGTTGACTCAAGGACTCAACACTGGCAACGAAGGTGGGATGGCTTACAACAAACAAAAGAAAAATTGTAAGCTTACCCAGGAGTCCTGAAGAGAGGAAGACGGCATTAAACTCAGTACCTGGCCTGCCAGTACAGTACAGACCCCTTCCTTACAAAGAAGCAAGAATGGCAAAGATAGGGAGACTGTCTGAATTCGATGTCACGCACCCAGAAAGATGGGAGTCTTATGTTGCCAGGGTAGAAAATTACCTTTGAGTAAATCAAGTAAGGGAAGATGGCTTGAAGGCCGCTACTTTGCTGTGTGTCTGTGGTCAAGATGCATTTGAAATTGCTGAAAATTTAGCAGCCCCTGCTCCTCTTGAATCTGTCACTTATACAGATTTAAAAAAATTATTGAAGGAACATTTTCAGCCTAAGTTGTCTGTTATTGCATGGAGACATACTTTTGAACCGAGGGATCAAAGAGCTGGTGAATCAGCTAAAGAATACATTGCAGCCTTAAGAAGAGCAGCTAAGCCTTGTGATTTTAAAGACTTAGAAGAAAGGTTGAGAGACCGATTTGTATGTGGGCTTAGGAACAGAGACTTGCAACAGAGACTCTTTGCAAAGGAGGACATTTCATTCCAAGATGCCTTGAGAGAGGTCAATGCAGAAGAGGCAGCAGGTGGGGCAGTCAAGAACATGAGGCCTATCAGGAACAACCTAGAAGCCGTCTCCGTGCACCATGAGGGAGTCCAGGAGAGCTCGGAAGAAGATCCTGAAGATGAAGTGGATCATCTTTACCCAGCCAAAGAAAGAAAACAGAAGGAAGGCAAAGAAAAGTCTCCAGCTATACCCAAGTGCTTCGGGTGTGGAGGTCGCCACAGGAGGACCGACTGCAGGTTCCGTTCTGCAATCTGTAGAGCATGTGGGAAGCAAGGCCACATAGCAGCTGTGTGTCTGGGCCGTCAGAAGGTACAACCCCGAGAAGAATTGCGCCTGAAAGGCACCAGGATCCCCAGCCAAAATAGGATGGGTTTCTGTGCATCACATAGAAGCATTTATAGGACAGGCACACACAAGCCATTTAAAAAGAAACTGTCACTTAAGGTGAAGTTGCAAGGAGTTCTATTGGTTATGGAACTAGACACGGGGTCTGCACTTTCAATTATTTCCATTCACACATTCAGAAAGATTTGCTCTAGCAGTGGGTTCCAGGCCAAGCTTAGCCCATCCAATATAATCTTAACGGACTTCCAAAATTCCAAGATGTGTGTTAAGGGGGAGGCCACCCTTAATGTACAATACAAGGATTTTGAAGGTCCATTAGATGTATTGGTAGTTGGGGGTGAGTGCACGAGTCTCATTGGACTCGATTGGTTTGAGGCCAGGGCTTCACAGTTTGCAAACATTAGGTTTACAGGAAGTCTGCAAAGAATTTGCACATGTCTTCAGCCCTCAGCTGGGAGCATACAAAGGCCCCCCAGTGTCCTTGAAACTGGACCCCACTGTCACTCCTATCAGAGTAAAAGCAAGGAGAGTACCTTTTGCTTTGAAAGGGAAAATTGATGCTGAACTGGACAAATTGATTCAGCAAGGTGTCTTAGAACCTGTTGACTCAAGTCCTTGGGAAACTCCCATAGTCATGCCTCTAAAGGCTAATGGGGACATTCGCATCTGTGCAGATTACAAATGCACTCTAAACAAAGCATTGCAACAGCATGCATATCCTGTACCTGTAAGCCACATTTTGGGCTCCCTCAAAGGGGGGGGGCGTGTTTTTGCAAAGCTAGATTTAGCACAGGCTTATCAACAGTTACCTGTTGATGAAGCTGTTGCTGAAGCACAAACTATTGTAACTCATAGGGGGGCATTCAAAGTCAAAAGACTACAATTTGGAGTAAATGTAGCTCCTGGAATTTTCCAAAGCGTAATAGAAAACACCCTGAGGGGTATACCAGGGGTTTGCCCCTATTTTAATGATGTCCTAATAGCAGGGGAATCCACTCAAAATTTAGCTGAGAGGTTGAGGGCTGTTCTGCTGCGTTTCAGGAAAACAGGCCTCAAGCTTAAAAAAGACAAATGCAAAATTGGAGTGTCTTCTACAGATTTCCTGGGATTCAGAATAGATGCCAAGGGCATTCACCCTGCGGAGTTTAAATTAAAGGCTATCCTGCAGACTCCTAGGCCTAAATCTAAAGCTGAATTACAAGCTTTTCTGGGCCTCTTGAACTTTTACAATGCATTCATACCTAACAAAGCTAATGTAGCTGAGCCACTTCATCGGCTTTTAGACAAACAGGCAGTGTGGCAGTGGTCACAAGCGCATGAAGAAAGCTTCAATGAGGTTAAGGCCTTACTTACATCAAATGATGTGCTTGCACATTTTAATGAAACTCTTCCTGTGTGCATCGCTTGTGATGCTTCCCCTTATGGGATGGGAGCAGTACTTAGCCATTTAAGACCTGATGGAACTCAGGTTCCTGTTGCATATTACTCCAGAACCTTGTCTTCTGCTGAGCGAAACTATGCTCAGATAGATAGAGAATCCTTGGCCATTGTTGCTGGAATTAAAAAATTCCATGATTTCCTATGTGGCAGACACTTCACGGTCTATACTGACCATAAGCCTCTGTTGGGGTTGTTTACTACGAACAAACAAACCCCCCCCCATATCATCTCCCCCAGAATGCTGAGATGGTCCATCTTTCTGTCAGCCTATGATTTTTCCTTGGTTCACAAACCTGGCAAGGAGATGGGCCATGCTGATGGCCTTAGTAGATTATCTTTACAAATGGTAGAGGCTGACCCTGCACCTGCCATCAACATTCTTTTCATTCAGGCGTTGCCTGAGTCACCCTTAAATGCCAGGGATGTGGCTGCTGAATCAGCCACAGACCTCACACTCACTCATGTATTGTCCCGGGTTTTGTCTGGATGGCCAGAGAGTTGTCCAGGTACTGAGTTTCAGAGTTTCTGGCTTAAGAAACATGAGTTATCCACTTTTCAGGGTTGTCTGCTGTGGGGCAGCAGAGTTGTCATTCCTACCTCAATGAGGCTAGAGTCTTGGCTTCCCTTCATGAGGGCCATCCTGGCATTGTCAGGATGAAGGCGCTTGCACGCAGCCATTTGTGGTGGCCAGGGTTAGACAGGGAAATAGAGGCTCAAGTACACGGATGCCACTTGTGTCAGCGCCGACGCCCAGAAATGCCTCAGGATCCTGTACATAGATGGGAAGAAACACAGTCACCTTGGTCTAGG
The DNA here is from genome assembly GCF_016545835.1 of Crotalus tigris. Classification (NCBI taxonomy): domain Eukaryota; kingdom Metazoa; phylum Chordata; class Lepidosauria; order Squamata; family Viperidae; genus Crotalus; species Crotalus tigris. The sequence continues at coordinate 1,961,640 of NW_024096482.1, forward strand.
GTACACATTGATTACACTGGGCCCTTTCAGGGTCAATTCTTCTTGGTCCTTGTTGACAGCTATTCAAAGTGGCTTGAGGTTGTACCTGTCTCTTCCACCACTGCTGCCAAGACCATTCAAGTACTGAGAGGGATTTTTGCTGCACATGGGCTCCCTGATGTCCTGGTGTCTGACAATGGTCTCAATTCACTTCTTTCGAGTTTCAAGCTTTCTTACAGGCCAACATGATTCGTCATGCCACCTCTGCACCATTCCACCCTTCCACCAATGGTACGGCTGAACGGATGGTCTGCATCACCAAGGATGCTTTAAAGAAACTGACCTATGGGGACTGGCACCACAGGTTGGCAGACTTTCTTTTTGCTTACTGCTCCACACCTTCAACTTGCACTGGGAAGAGCCCAGCTGAACTCCGTTGGGGGCGCAAACTGATCACCAAACTTGACAGGTTGCATCCGGACAAACTGCCTCCTAAGGTCACCCAACCCAGGGCACCGGGGTGTCTGCAAGTGGGTGCCCCCGTATGGACCCGGAACTATGGGCCTGGTCACTTGTGGGTTCCTGCCGTAGTATGTAAGGTTACTGGTCCATTGTCATACGAGGTCTCCTTGGACGACGGTCGTGTCCTTCGGTGGCATATCGATCAGCTGCGTACGAGACTGGACTTACCCTCTGAAACTCCTGGGCTTTCTCCGGGGGGAGGGGGACCACTATGGGCAAGGGGGAAGGGTGTTGGCAGCAGCCGGGGCCAAACGGAGAGGCCGCAGACGGCCTGTTCCAAGGTTCCACAAGTGTTCCAAACAGGAATTCAAGGGAACAAGAAATCATACAGGCACCAGTGCCTACTCCAGCCAGGGAGTCACCCAGGGGGCATACTCATCATTCACAAATACCATTCAGCACTCCAATCAGGGAGAATAACCAGGAGCATCCTAATAACTCAAACATTGCAAGAGAACTGGCACACAAACAGTCAAGTTGGCCCAGACTGCTACTGTTTCCAGAAGGAAGTCTTCACATAGGAAGGTAGTCAGAGAAGCAAATCCCAATTCTGGCACCTCCGGCATAGATGGGGAGGCAACTGAGTATTGGGGCACTGCAGAAACCCCAGACAGTCCCGTTACGGGGCTTGGGAGTGAAGGGATGCGTTCCCTTGATAGGTCCATTGTGGACTTGGAGGGCTCTACAGAAATGCCAAACAGTGGCAGGCTTACAGAGGGGCCCGAGAGCCTACAGTTGCAGGTCAACCAGGTTCATGGGGGAGCAAAGTCCTGGTCTGACGAGCCCAGTGGGCAAGCAAGCAGACCAGGCAACAGGGCACAGTTCATGGGGACCACCAGGGTTTGAAAGAGGGGGCAACTTCACGCCATCCTCTGCACAAGAGGAAGTAGGAAATTCTCAGAATTTAAGGAGGTCACAGAGAGTAAAGAGATCTCCCAAGTATCTTGAGGATTTTGTAACCCTGCTGTCAAAGCAGAGAAAATGAGAGGGTGCCTGTTGTTGTGGAAAATGGGAGTGTGAGCATGGGTAGTTAATCCCAGAACAATAGCCCAGTACCATTTGTGGTGTGGTGTTGCACAGCTGCAAAGGCAGGCTCGGGACGTTGCAATGGTCCCAGGCAGTTGCAAGCTGCCCGGGACCAGACTGGTTGGCGCCGGCTTTGCGCTCATGCGCGAGGCGTGGAGCGTGCCTAATTGTTACTATTTTGCCCGGGGATGCTGTTAAAAGGAGTCTGAGAGGCCTGCAAGCCTCAGAGCTGTGACGGAGGGAAAAAGACTTCAATAAAGAGCTATTGGAACTGCAGAATGTGCTGTATTCATTCACCGTTGACTCGAGGACTCAACAGCATGAGTGAACATGTTGACGTCCCAAGGTCTGGCCCCTCCAAAGCCCCAATCACTTCTTCATTTGTCACTGATTTTTAATAAACAAATTCAATAGTTTTAAAATTGGGTACAGAAGGAGAATCTAATGGTGGCTGTCAGTTTATGGAATTTTTTTCCTTGTTCCTTCTCTTGAAGCTCATGTGACATTCAGCAATTCTCATCTGTGCTGATATTTTCCAAAGGACTTGTGCAGCTTCATCCCAAAGTCTTGACAGAAAACAAAATATATTGACATAAAAGTGTAATCTCTAAGAGAAAGCTTGCAATTTCGTACGATGTAAGGCTGTAAAATATTACTGCTTTAGTTCATTGTCTGATTTCTTTTCTAGAGAGCAGGAAGAAAAAGATTTCCAGTAAAACTAGATATATAAAATTTTTGAAGGCAACTTAGTTTCCTTGGCTGAGCCCAGATCAGTGCAAGTTCAGCATATTGAACCGATGTACACCCCAGCCTTCCTTTTGAAAAATATCCCATGTGAGTCCACATCAGCAAATATTTGAAGAGTTAGCTCCTGTGCCAAAAAATAATGACTTACATATGCTGCTAGTGGCTTGTGAGATGGATGCCTCTTTGCTGTTCTAGTGAACTGTTCTTGATATATAATATTGGAATAAGAACAGGAAACCATGCCAGGTGTGGGGGGCAGGGAGGGGAGTTATTTCACACTAGTCAGTATCATCTCCCCTGTGATCTTTCTCTGATGATGCTGGAGTTTGACTTAACAGTGGACTCCCCTTTTGTTGAGGTCAATGAGCAATTTTGGTCTAGAAACGGTTATTGGGAATGGAGGGGGGAGGAGTATTGCAATACATCTTTATCCTGGTTTATTGTTATTCAAAACCCTTTTTGCTGATCCAGTTAACTGAAACTCAGACAGGCAGGCAGGCAAGCAAGTGCACACACAGTCCTCACAGTTCATGCTAACCATTGGCTACATTTCCATATCAGTTATAAAATATCTGAGTTGCAAATTGGTTTCTCTCTCTCTCTCTCTCTCTCTCTCTCTCTCTCTCTCTCAGAGGCACAATGCTGCTGTCTTATAACTAATTGTTCAGAGCTGCTTTTTTTAGGGCTGACATATATAAAACGGCTGTCACAGGCTCCCAGCTACGTCCACATTCACACATGTTTTTCTTTCTAGTTATTCCTCCAGGCAGCTTTGAGAGATAGAAAGGAGCTCCAGGCAAGTTCCCAGCATCTCTGAGCAAATGCATGAATGGCTAGGTGAAGGGAGATGTTTTGTTTGCCTTACAAGCTTTGATTTCAGTTTGCTTCAAGATAGCAGTTTGCAGCTGCTGTTGTGGAAGAGGTTGATGAAAGAGAATTACTGCTTACACTTTAATATGTAGAGCCAGGGGAAGTAACTGAAAAGCCACCTGTTTTATATATTCAGCAACAGATTCTGTTCTGTTGCTGTAAAAATGGCAATTCTCCATGTAGTTTCTGTTCTGCACAAGGTTAATTCTCCTGTGCTAGTTTTATTTTTTTGAACCAAAATGAAGTTACGGAGTTACAAGAAAATATTGAAATTACGTTCTAAATTCTAAAATGGGATAAAATTTCCCGAGCAATTCCCAGTGTTAACTGACAATATTATCATGACACACAATAATCTTGATTCAAAGTTTTGTCAGATATAAGCCAAAATGTGAAAGACGACCTAATAATGGATTAAATTATAAGTAATTAAAATAATTAAATGTATCAGATAATTTTATTTCTCATTTTATAGAAAGAAGCAATACTGTATTCCTTGCAGGGAGAATCGTAACCCATGTTATTTGGATATCATATTACATGCATCACACGTCTACCCTACAAGGTTCCATCCAAAAAAGGTGTCGGAACTCTGTTCTGGGCGTTCTATGAGAAAAAAAGCCCTGTATATAGTATATCGTAGGACAAATGCTGGTAAACAATTTGATGGGTTTTTTGTTTTTTTGTTTTGCTTTATTTTGTTTATCAGAGAATGACATCTTAAATTTTCGTAGAATGTCTCTGGTCTTAATGTTGAGTCCACTGTGATCTAGTGATGTACTACTGTATTAAAAAGCCATTAGAATACCCTATGTACATCTCTCTTTTTTTGTTATTCTGAGTGCGTGATTAAATGCACAACATGTACATATGGTGTATTCAGACCTGTGGCTTATGTATGCTTGCTTGTTATTAGAACTCCATCAATTCTATCAACTTAATCCCAAATAAAGGATTATTCTCAATTGCTGGCAGAGATTTTACGCAAAACTTTAGATTAGATAAGGAAATACGTTCAGGCCATATATTAAGCTGTGTATACGTAAGTCTTCACGTAATAGCTGCTCATTCAGCAATCATTCAAAGTTTGGACAGTGCTGAAAAAAGATTTACCCCCAGTCTACAAGGTTGCAGTCGTTGCAGCATTTCTGCAGTCAAATGATCCCAATTTGGGTGCTTGGCAAGTGGCACGCAATTACAACAGTCACAATACTCTGCAGCCACACAATCGCCATTTGCAGCTTTCATAGCTAGCTATTTGTAATTTTCACAAGAAATAAAGTCAATGGGGAAGCCAGCAGAAGGTTGCAAGTGGCAGTCACATGACTATTTAACAACTACAGTGATTCGCTTAACAACCTCAGCAGGAACTGATATCATACGTTGGCACAATCAAAACACATAGTCATTCACTTAATGGCTGTGTTGCTTAGCAATGGAGTTGCCGGTCCCAACTGCAATCACCAATACTTCTTTTATTTGCCAAAAAGCTTATGCAAATCCATTTATATTGATAAAGCAGCAGCATCTGCAAGAGGGTCGAACAGGTTAGCCTGATGAAAGCAATGTCACATTATTGCAATTAAAGCCCCACCCCTTTGGTATTTACTTTATTTATATCACCTGCATGCCCCAAAGGGATAGATCTTATAGCATGGTGGCACAATGCTATTTCCATCATTTTAAAGAAAACAAGACATGACTGTAGACACTCATGATTTAATGCATGGTGCAAACCCAGAAAATGAGCTAATTCAGCCAGTGTACAGGTAGTCCTTTATGTACAACCACAACAGAGGCTAGAATTTATGTTGCTAAGTGAGAAATTTGTTAAGTGAGTTTTGCTCCATTTTACAAACTTTTTTGCCACATTTGTTAAGTGAATCACTGCAATCATTAAATTAGTAACACAGTTGTCAAGTGAATCTGGCTTCCCCATTTACTTTGCTTGTCAGAAGGTCGCAAAAGATGATCACATGGCCCCGGGACACTGCAACCATCATAAATATGAACCAATTGTCAAGCATCCAGATGTGAATCACATCACCATGGGGATGCTGCAATGGTCATAAGTGTGAAAAATGGTCATAAGTCACTTTTTCAGTGCTATTGTAACCTCGAATCACTAAATGAACTGTTGTAAGTCAAGGGCTGCCTGTATTGTTTGAAAGTAATTGTTGTGTTCAGATAAATGTTAACACCAAACAGATCCATTCTCCATTCCCCCGTATTAAAAATACAGCAAAGAATGGCCAGGCCATTTGCAGTTCACAGACTGCAAACAGTCCTCAAATACCTTTAACAAATCTCTGCAAAATGGAGTTCCCCAAAGTTGTTATTAACAAAGCAACATCAAAGCAATAAAAGCCAAAGACCTCTGAGTCTCTTTGCCAGCCTCCCCAAATACAGACCTTGTGGGTTTTCAAAATAGCCTGGCTGTGATTGCTGTGGCCTTCAGGTCATGCTTTTCCCCTTTTGCTTTCTATCTGCCTTAAAAAAACTGAAATACAGTAATGGCCTGACAATATGTTGTTTGTCTTAAACACCAAGAATAGTTGCAGCTCTCCATCCCTGTTCTTGCCTACAAATTGTTGAAGGAAAAGTCTTCATCCTGGTTCATCCAAGCCGGGGATAAATAAACAACATGGCGACTGCTTTAGAAAGAAGGATGCAGTTTATTGAAGTGCCAAAAAGATGATTCTTGCAGGAAAGAGGAGAGAAAAAGGGCTGAGCACATGTGGGTAGTAGGTTTTTATACCCCCTGAAGCCTTTTGTTTGGAATAGTTTCCTGTTCCTTTTTAGGCTTTGTATTTTCTATGTCATGTATTCTGACCTGAGTCTGGATGTGCCTTTATGGTATTCTTGATGGTGATGGGTTAATCCTATTATGTCCCAAAGGTCATATATTGCTTCCCTGGTGCTGGGGCTAATGACTCCTAGAGTTTGGGTGAGGTATGCAGATTTTAGGTGTCTTTGTCTTCTTGATCTCCTAGCTGGGGCCTTTCTGATGGTTTACATCTGCATTTGTACAGAGCTGGCTTCTGCTTGGGAGAGAGAGAGACTTGGGGGCAGGGTTGGTTTCTGTTTTTAAAATCCTTTTGAGGAAATATATTTTTCTGCCCTTTTAATATTTCCTTCTCTGGGGGGGTGACTTCCCACACGATCTTGCAAGATTTCCAGGTGGAGCCCCACAATTTGGTGACTGCAGGCAGTATGTGGCATGGTGTATGCTGCACATGATGGTATGCCAAGAGCCAGAAAACACCCCTGGCTTGGACCAGAAAAATCCAATAATAGCAAATATGACTCACATGAAGTAATACATCTGTTTGCATAGTCTCTTTCTCTGCAACAAAGATAATCACACCTCGGCCCCTTCATCTGTTCACCAATCTGCTGTGTTTTGACTAGCATTGCACCAAGGCTTTTGTTATGAGCACAGCCCCCAAAATTACTACTGAGAGGAGACATTCCTGCCAACTGGCTTTAATCTTTGGCTTTCTTCGCCTCACCATCTGCATCTCACTTGAAATGCAGAGTAACCCTTTGAGATGGGGGCTGCCTTGTCTTCCTGATGAAATCTTGCTAGCCATTTTTGATTCATGGGAATGTTTATTTAGCTATGTTTCATCCATAATCCAAGCAGCTGAGTCAGATGAAGAAGAAAGAACAAGGAAATAAGTTATTTTGAAACCGCTTTGTGTAAATAGACTAGATTGGTGCTTTATTAATATGTGGGCTTTGTTTAGATGCATTCAAGGACACATCCCAGACAAAATCAGGGTTTGTTTTTTAAGCAAAAGGATTGACATACCAAATTCAGACTGTAAGACAATAAAATAACAGGTACAAGCAGTGGTGGGATTCAGCTGGTTTGCACCATTTCGGCAGAACTGAATGGACTTCCGGAAGCGGCATCCACACAGAGAACCGGTTGTTCACATATTTGAATCCCACCACTGGGTACAAGCAGAGATTGAATGGTTTTCTTATTGAAACTGGCATGTATGGGAAACTGGCATATATGTTGCTCACTATTTGTTTCCATCAGCATAAACAGTGCTATAGCACTCATCATGAGTAGAGAGTGGAGTGGAATGGAATGGGATGGAATAGATTTTTTTGTTGGCCAAGCGTAATTGGACACACAAGAAATTTGGCTCTGGTGTATAAGCTCTCAATGTATACACAAAAAAAATTGTAAAGTTGCTGAGTTTGAGAAACACTGTTCTAGGAGGCAAATCCTTTTGCTATTGATTTCAAAATGGCTATTTATTTCTGGTAGTATTGCCAAACTGTTTTCTTCCCTGCACTTTCTCAATAAAATTTGGGATTTTTATTTATCACCATGTTCAATGTTTTTTTTCTCTGTAAACATGATCTTTCCAAACTTTGCCATAAAATCTTGAATTTTTTTTAAAAAGTTTTCATATCTTAAAAAAAACCAGATTGGGTGGGGCCAGCATAATTCTGAACAGTACAAATTCAGCCGCAAGTGTTTGGCTGAATTCAATATTAGCCTTTATAGCAGACAAGTCAAACTCGTGACGTCACGTGATGTCACGAGATGTATCGGGGCAGTGGGCGTGGCTTCCGGATGATGCATCCGGCCTGCGGACCGGCAGTTTGACACCCCTGCTTTATAGGATGTATATCAAAAACTATGACTTGTTACATTTACATAAATTATCTATGACTAGTTTACTACATTTTCAGTCTTTTCCTCAATTACCTGATTAAACATTTTGGTACTGAAGTGATTCAGTCTCCAAATCTTTTACAACTTTTTCATTAGCTTGTGACTCTATATCTTGATGATTAATGAGAATCACATTCCAGAGAGTATTGTACTCCTCTGAAGAAGTAATGTGTTTCTCTCACTGTAACAATCTCTTTGATTTGTGATTTAGTTCCTGGTATTATACATATCTCATGATTAAATATGCTGCAATTTTGCATTTTCTCATATATGAGAGAAGCATGTAAAGCTCAGCCACTGCCAGATTTATAAAAAAGCATACATATCTTTATTTCAGTTCTTTCTTTCTGAAGCTTTGTTACGTGCACTCCCAGGCTCAGCGTATCGTCACTCATTCATATAATGCAAAACAGCCTCACTCAAATCACTTTCAACAGAGCAATGAGGCACAAGCATGGAGACCTAGTGAATTTAAAATAACAGCAAAACTTTACTGGTTACAATGAACATTTGCTCTTTCTCACATGCACAAATACACTCTTAGCTACCCTTAGCCACAGTCTTCTCAACTAAATCTGGATCCAAAAATGATTCAAATGGGTAGGCTTCAGGACCCCTTTTATCCCCAAAGTCCTTGCTTGCTTTTTTTTGTTTTTGTTTTGTTTTTGATTGATAGGTCTGACAGCTACTTCTGCCTTATTAATTTACAAATCTGATAGCTCTTGACAGGATTTGGGGAGGGGTTTCTCATATGCTCAGTCCCATCTCCTTTTGTCTGGTTCAGGTAACATTTTTCTTTGTTTCCTTCTTATCCAACTCATTTAGATATCTTTTAGACAAGATTCCTGGCTTTTGTCTACCTGCTTACATGCCTGCTTCCTCTTTAGGTATGGCTGCTTCAACCTAGTCTCACAGCTTCTAACTAGTTAGACATTTCTACAGAAATAAATCTCTTTTATAGACATTAATTTTCAATACTGTATAGGGCATTTTGGGGGGGGGTTGGCTTAGTACAGGTAATCCTTATTTAGCAACTGCCTCGTATAGTGACTGTTTACAGTAACAATGAAGATGAAAAAGGAATTTTTTTGCTAGTCTTCATAGTTATGACCTTCACAGGTTTGTAAAGCACCGATTCCTTTTTTTCCTCTTTCTTTCTTACCTTTATGATGTGATTACGGAACCAGGAACAATTGGCAAAATGTTGGCAATACATCTGGCAAGCAAATGGACCCATATGCTATTGATGTGTTTTTGTGTGATTGCTCTGTCTTCCTGCAGCTCTTGGCTCCATTTCCAGATTGCATCATCATTACCAGATCTGCCACTGTAGCTTTTCACAAAAGCGCTGTGCTTTTTTTTTTTTTTTTTTGAAAAAGAAAGTGCTTCCAGTACACATACACAAACCATGCTTTAACAGATTTGTTTCGTCAGAAAAGAATATATTCAGAGCATGTGTGAAATAATGTAGATGTAGAAAATTCAAAGATGGAAAACATAAAGATGGGATTTTTTTTACACTTGCAAAAAGTTAGTTGGCATTTAAGTGGCTAACCACTAAAACTACAAAATGAATAATAGGACTGATTTCAAACAGAACCATATTGGCCAAATTCAGTGCCCAAACATGCTTGCATTCATTTTCACAAGATGGCTTTAAAAAGAAGACACACCCAGGATAGGCCTGCTAGCACTGTACTGTATTTAATATAATGCAGAAATACTGATTTAATTCCTTTTCCAGCTGGTGGGGTAAGAGCAAAGCAACACACAGCTGGAACTAATCCTGACATAGAAAAGATGCTTGAAAACAGCATCTACGTTGAAATTGAACAAAAAACCTGAAGCACAAGTCAATATTTTTCCATTATCTGTTTAGTTAAAAAATGAAATTGCAAAATGTGCTCATATTACTAACTTGCCACCACTGCCGTGCATTCTATAAGAAAGAAATGTTAAACATATGATGAATAATGCTATGCTATTATGCCATCTGTACATGTCTTTAGCTTGAAATAAAACCACTTGATTAAGTGGCTGCTTCTAATTTTTCTTTAATAAACACTGTGGTGAAATGTTTTAATGAGATATTACATTTAAGATTTCTGGTAATAATACTGACTCAAATGTCTGCTTATAAATTAAAACGACTGGAAAACTGAATATAAAAATAAGGAACAAAGGTGCTAAAAATTCACACTGAAATAAGTCTATCATGATAAAAAGACCCATTATTTCAAAATTCTGCTTCTTGCCAGAATTTACATTTAGGACACCAACCCTTTTCTTTCCAATAAGAGACTGGATCCTCCATAGCTTTGAAACTAGAGATCAGGTCAATAAATATTTGGAAATTACTTTAGGATATTTTCTACTAGTGAAGCATATGTATATAGTTGATTCTTGAATGCTATAATAGGTCCATAAACCAAATCAAACAATTTCAAGTGATTCCTAAATGAAAAGAACTAAGAGACTTAATTAAAAGATATGCTGAAAAGGGAATATGAATCTTTGGAAGAAATGGATAAACAGGCAGTAAAAACTCTCACTTCCAATGCCAAATAAGACAAATTGATCATTCTTTATATCAATAAAGCCTGTTTCAACAGCTGGGGAAAAATATGGGACCATGACCACATTTTATGGCAGTAAATTCCTCAGATTAATGATGATGTCTGAATTCACATATTCCAGCAATGTGGAAACTTTAAGATCAACCCTGAGATTCAAGCTTAGATCTTTTATATTTGTAAATAGATTTGGCTTTTTCCTCCTTCCTTTCCCAAGACAGGCATTTTGATTTAGAACAGATGCTAGTTTGGGGGGGGGGGGGAATGATAAAAATGTTGTAATGTGAAATTCCAGCAGGCAGACATGGGATGCTGAATTAAACTAGGCTGTTTTCATGTGTTTTCCTTTTCAATGGGCAATATCTGCATTTGGAGAGGATCCATACCTAATGGAAGGGAATTTGAGACTAGAGACCATAATAGTGTTTATGAGCCCTGGCACATAATTTATTCTAATGCATACAGAATGTTCTAGGCTGAGTCCCCAAGCATCTCTAGGCAAGCTGGGAAAGATCTGGTCTGAAACCCTAGGGATCTGCTGCCAATCTGGATAGACATTACTGAACTCAGTAGGTCAAGGCTATGATTCACAAGAAGGCCATTTTTTGTGTTTCATACAAGGTTGGGTGTCAGCCAGATTCCATTGTGTGAAAGTTCCTTCTAAAGTATCTTGGAAATCACTGCTCTTTCCTCATTCAAAAAATAAATGTTTCCTTTTAGGAATGTTAGGGCTGATAGAGTTCCAGGATAGGATGCTGCAGAGACAATTTTCCTGCAAATCTAGGCTGCTCAAAGTTGATTACAGTTTCTTTCTGGAATGCAGCTAGGCCTACAGCTCATATTCATGATTCATCTGTCTCAGTATTGTAGCTCTCTGTTTCTCTACTCAAAACTGAATTTGGTAAAAGAGGATTGCATTAAAAGAAATGTATTGGTCATGCTTGTTTCCTGACAGCCTCATTTCAGATCAGCACTTCCTGGGGCACTGCAGAGATTGCAATCTGTATGGTTTTGTTTCTGATCAGACTTGGAGCTTAACTCGGACAAAAAGTTTATTTGTCAAAATTAAGACATTCCATGTCCATAAAGTAAGCAATTATTTTTTTTTTGCCCCTCCTCTTTCCCGAAATAGTATCAAAGATCACACCCTCTGTGAAAACATGTGCTCTGTTAGCCATATAATAGAGAAAACTACAAGAAAATGTTGCAGAATATCTCCCAAAAGAGGAACTTCTCAATGTCTTTATAAACTTGGTAACCTCTTCAATATATTCTAGCACCTCCCCCAGAGAAAGAAATATTTTGGGGAATATTATAAAGGCAGAATATTATATTTCCCCAAAGGAATAATGGAAAAAATCTTAGGCAGAACCCTCCCCCAAGTCTCTCTGACTCAAGCAGAAACCAGCTCTGTAGAAATGCAGATTTGATAATCATTTCAGAAAGACTGAAGCCAGGAAGCTTGGAGCTGATGGGATTAGAAAGACGAAGACCCCTAGAACCAGCAACCCAGAAATCCAACACAAGACACAGCCATTAGCCACAGCCCCAGGGAAGCAAGACATGACCTTTAGGACATAATAGGGTTAACCCACCAACACCAGAATACAAAAATGGTATACTGAACCTCAAGGCAAAGTTCATGCCACAGGAACAGGAACAATTCCAAACACAAAAGCCCAAGAAGATATAAAAACCCATCACTCCCAGCACCATGTGGTCAGCTACCCTAGAACTACATTTCTGTCTGGTTCTGCAAGTCAATAAACTGGAACCTTCCTTCTAAGCAGCCTCCATCTTTATTTCCAGCATCTTAGCCTCCATTTTTGTTTACTCCCAGCTTGGAACTGGACCCTGATGAAGATTTTTCTTTCATCACCTTCAATATGGGATTTACTTCTTTTTTTTTTTAAGAAATTGACATTTTTTGTTTCAGAACATTACTTTCAAATAGTGTTATTTGCTGATCTTGAAAAAAGATCTTGATAAATTACTATTTTCCCTGTCCCTCCTTACTGGGTAGATTCAGACATGATACAAAGCCATGCTTGAGTCTGTTTGCTATTAGTTTAAGTGTGAACCCCACTTATAATGCTTAATGTTATATATCAATCAGACTAGATGAGAACCCAAAAGGACTTAATTTGGACCTAATTAAAGTGACATGAAATATTTAATTTTTTCCCTTAAAATCCCCCCAAATTCCAGTAAAGTGAAAATGAACTGATTTTTTTCTCTGATGGCTACAAAGGAAGGTGGTGGGATATGGGTGTTTGGAGTTTTTCACTCCTAATATGAGGCAACTGCTGATCCACTCCATCTTACTTCCCTGTCTCGATCCTTCTATCAATGTTTCTCAACCATGGAGGCTTTAAGATGAGTGGACTTCAACTCCTAGCATTCTCTAGTCAGCCTTGCTGGCTGGAGAATTCTGGGAGTTGAAGTCCACCCATAGATTATGGACAGCTCTCTTTAACCTAAAAGGCTTTTCACAGGCATACAGCCATTGTCAGTTGTTCTCTGTTTCAGAAGAACTCTGCCACTTCACAAGCCTTTGTTGGAGATTATAATTGCTTTCATTGTCATTTTCTTTTATAAAAAAAATTCTTATGGAAAAGGTACTCCAACACTATTACTATTTTGGCTATATTTTTTTCTCACCTATCTTAGTTTTACAGTTATCATTTCTGAGATTAGGCAATTCCCAATTGCTTGGGAATTGATTTCAAATCAATTGATTTGATTCATTATTTTGAGTGTCTTTTCTCTATTATTTAGCCTGGAGTTTGCCTTTGGCAGTATGGAACCGCAACCATATGAATATGGTTTGTTTTCCTTATCCATGATGGTTCAAAATTTGTTTTCTAAACAGATACAGTTTAGATTGCTTTGTTGTTTGTAGTTTAACTTTTGATGTCTGCAGCAAAATATCATATATTTTCAATCTTCAAACAATTTAAAAACAGTTGTAACTGTAACTAAGGACACAAAGGCCTTATATTTCCAGCCCCATGAAAACCATTTTAAAATAACTTTAAAACTCTGTACTAGAAAACAGTTGCATTACGAAGATCAGGAACAGGTGCCCTTTTTCAGCTGGGGACTGACTTTAAGATTTTCCCAGAGAAGTAAAAAACTGTGGTCAGTGATGTCATGGAGTGAAAAAAGTTAAAAATTATAGCATCCATTTCCCTCCTTAAAAGTTCATCTCCACTGCAAAAGTACTCCGTAACAGTTCTGGGATGCCACATGTAGTCTGGCTTGTGACCATGGTTGTTCGTTTCTATCTGACTGATGATTTATGTGCCCACTCTTAGTGACCAAATAGATAGATCTTTTCCATGACAATCTGCCCTCCAGTGTGGTCTTTAGGTTTTCCAATGGGGACTCAAAGCCACTCCAACTGAATCCATCCACTTTGAGGTTGGTCTTTCTCCTCTTCTCTTTCCTTCTGCCTTTTCCCAGCATTAAAGCCTTCTCCAGAGAGTAGATCTCTTCATAATGTGTTTGACATAGGATAATTTGAGCCTGGTCATTTGTGCCTGAAGTGAGATCTCTTGATTGGTTGATTATTTGGCAGTCTGGTTATTCTTGGGAGTCTTATACAGCACTGAAGTTCAAAAGTATCAATACTTGTTCTATTCTGCTATGAATATAAACTTCTGGCATATGCATGTTGCATTTTTCCTTCATCCGTCCCAGGAATACCCCGGGACCACACATGGCACACCTGGACTTGTCAGGGGCCCCTACCCTAGGCAAAAGGAAACCCAAATATACAATGAAGTGCATTTAATTGTAAATCAGAATTGGGAATCACAATGAAAAGATTGTTTTCTCATGCACATACATGTACAAGGAATATACAAGATCTTACTATTTGCTCACTTTGAAGACATTGCTGTGGACCCTCAAATCCATTTGGGTGCCACGTTAAATAATTTGGCTATCTAACTGTCTGCATATTTGCCCTGGAGCTTTTCCATTTCTGAAGCCTTACATACTGATTGTTTTCCATACGCAATGAAACACTGTATGTTGAAATACATTGATTACTGGATGATAATCCAGTAATTGCATAAAGTACTTTGGTATCTTGGAAAGCAGTTGCTTTGTGTTGGTAGTGCAACTATCAGTGTGGAAAAAGAAGTGTAGTAATCTCTTACATACCTACACAGCTATGCAGTAATACTGGTTTAAAAGTAAATGTTGTACAACTATTCACAACTGGGTAGCATATAGATTTTCCTTTTAAAGGAAAAAGTTATCTTTAAAAAAGCAACTAGATTTATTCTTTGCAAATCATTTTTCCAAAGAAAAGGTGAGAAAATATTGAAGAACAATTTCTTTAGTTTTGTACACTCTGCTACTGGTAAGAGCTATAACACTGCCAGGTTTGCATATAGGTAAAGTAGCAACACAAGGCAACCGCAGCCATATGAAGTTTTGATAATCTGGAGTGTAATAACATTAGGAGAACAAGATAGGGAGTGTATCAGATATTAAGTGAAAAAACAAGTTACATAATGAGGAGAAATGCTCTTATAGGTTGACTCCTTAATGAAGTTATGGCTGAACTTCAAGCTTTGTTGACTTAGAATCTAAACTTTACCAGCTTGTACTGCTTACTCTCCATATAAATTCTACTCTGATTTGGAATAAAGAAATCTCCCCTCTGGTCATTTACTTATCAGCTGCAAGAAGGTGAAAGGGAAATAATTTTTTATCCTGGTGCCAGAAAAATTCTGTAGCAAATTATCACTAGGTCAGTTAAAAACTTAGCAAACGTATTCACATAGAATGCTAAGCATGAGTAGTAGAATGCTAACATTGGTTAGATTTGTGTGTGGCTTAGTGTGTAGTTCAAACCCAACCTGCTTTATGATTTATGATCCATTGTGCATTACCTGGACCCAAATAATTTGGCAATCAGGTTAGTTATAGGATGTGAAGCCAGATAATTTACATATTTGAGCAGGAGTCCCCAACACCCGGTCCATGACTGGGATGCAGCCTGTTGGGAACCAGGCCGTGGAAGTGATGGGCAAGTGCACATGTATGCACATGTGAAGCTGCATTGTGAAAAAAGTGCATGCAAATGAAACCATCCCCTCTCCCTCCTACTTCTCCCCCCCCCCATTGCCACTGCCACCTCTGCTGATCTGCCAAGCTGGAAAGGTTGGAGACTGCCATATTAGAGTATGGAGCCTATTGTTGCAAGTACAAACCAAGAAAAGAGAGCATTGCAGAATATCTGAAACCAGGTTTATGATGAACTCTGCCAAGCAATCAGCCAGCTAGGGTTTTTTGTTAGCTTACAAATCATGTTTTATATAATCATGCCCAAAGGTTTATTTATTTTGCCTTTTTAAAGAGAAGAACTGGATTGGATGTTAATTACCTCATGGCTCTTATGGCAGAATTCTTGTTTTAATGTGAAGCAGGAAGGTAACTGGTGACTCTCCCCTGCCTTGCACATTAGATGCCAGCTGATGAAATAAGATTGCAAGCTACTTTTCGTAGTAAAAAATGCAGCAAAGAATGTATCTATCCCACTAGGAACTGATAACATTTGGGAAAAATACAGTCTTAGTGAAATAGATATAATTATATTTTCTTCTGTTTAATCAAATACAGATTACACAGAAGCTCAGATTCCTCTTGGAACCCTTTCAATTATTCAGACTGAAGAGGGAAAATAAACTGTAGCAAATGAAAATATAATCAGGCCCAAACATGCTTAGAATTGCTGATGGGAAGGCATATGTCAATATAGCTTAATAAAAAACAGGTCCAATCCCTCCTTAGATTAGGAAACTACAGAACATTTTTGCTATGCTAAAATAAATTATATATGTATCAAACATGCCATACAATTACTAATTAAAAATGGTAGAAAATGTAAATAAAAAGGAGATATTTTTATCATTGCTATGAAAATTGTACTAATTGACAGAATGAGTGGGTAGGCATATTAGAAAGAATGTGGAAGGTTTATATCCAATTTTAGAAATAAAATAAATAGCTAGAAATAGAAAGCCAGGCTATGATACAAATATTTTCCTGGGATTGGAATAGAAATGTACTAAGTGGTCCAATCCAGGGTGTAGATGAAGCAAAATGAAAGATTCTCTTTATACACACACACATACACACACACACTGTTCCTTTACATACATTAAGTCCTTTACACATGTAGATTTATGAAGAATGTACCATACTGTTCATATTTTGAATAGCTTTCTATGGATTAACTTGGAGCTTTCTCCAATGAAAATGTTCTTTTCTTATCTGGGGCCAGCAGAAAACTAAGCTGGCACAAATGTTGCTGTCTCCAATCCCCAAATCACTCACTTTGGATCTGTTTGTAGCCTGGCCATGGTCTCCTCCTCACTGATGCATAGAAACTGGCTCAACCACAAGTATCCAACCTTGGCAACTTTAAGACTTATGTACTTCAACTCCCAGAATTCCCCAGAGTTGAAGTACACAAGTCTTAAAGTTGCCAAGATTGGACACCCCTGGGACCCATCTTCTCAATGTCACCAGCTGGTGGGAAGATCATCACTAATCTCAGCACTGATGATTTTGACAGATCATCTGCCCAAGCTGGGAGCAGAAGCAGGGAAAAAGAGAAGTTGCAAACTCAAACAGGTGGCAGCTCAAATAATAACTCAAAATTACAGTTAGGGATGTTGGTGCATGAATTGTCCCTTTCTACCATTACACCCCACCTGTCAGGTATTGCACGGGCTGCTTATGAAAATTGGTTTAATAGTCTTGCAGAATAAATACGCAAAGTATGCCAAGAAAGTGTGCATTTAACATTTATTTCTCTGGGGAGAAATAAATAAGCGAGTCATATTTCCAAATTGCACCTTCTAGTCTGCAACTCCTTGCATACTTACTTGATAGAAAGCCCCATTGAAAACAGTGAAACTTAACTCTGGATAATAGGTCTGAACAAATTGGATGTGATTCAATCCAAGCTGTCAATCTGAATAGAATTCAAATATATTTGAATCAAATTATCCAAACTGCACCAATTTAATTCAAATTGGTTTGGGTAGAGAAAATATGTTACGGCAGTATGTTTCAGCATGCCAAAGGCTCCTGATTAGTCCAAAACAATTCAATTTGATTTGATTATTTGAACTGAACTGTTGCTTTGATTCAGAAACCCAGTTTAGTGTAGATACCTGATAGCAATGCATTTGAGTGAATCTCCAGTCTGCTGAATAATGCTCTTTAAAAGGTCACAGGTTATTTTTCTGTTTTGCTGTAACTTCTACCGTCTGTGATTTGTACAAGTGGGATTCTTGGAAAGGCAGCCATCCAGATGCACTTCATTTCCTTTCTGTTGAAAATGGTGTAATGGACAGAATGATTTCAATTGATCCATTCTAGCATTTTTTATGCTGTTTATGTTTTATTTAATTATTAGATAAGTGTATACTTCTGCCTTTCCATGCATGGGATTACTCAACTTGGTTTTAAAAACACAAATGTATGAAAATACACAGCAAGGAAAGAAAAAAAAACAGTAGTAGTCTAAAAGCAAAACAAAACAGAGAAAGAAGGTGTTGATATATACAAATAAGCCTCATATAAGCCTCATAACCCTCATTCACATAATAATTAATTAGTTACTTTGGTTTGCACTATTTGGCTTAGGGCAAATCTTAAATTTCAGAAAATCTTTGTACTGATGTTTAAAGCGATAAGGAAGTAGATGCTTCACTAGGATTTGGACTGAATTCATAGTGCAGTATTGGCTCAAAATGCTAAGCAGGTAGTCCCTGATTTAGAATCACAATTGGGATTGGATAATTCATTATTAAGCAGTGCAGTCGTTAAGCATGGTGTTCTGTTCTGTGCATTGGTAAGGCATTGAGACGAGGCAGACGAACAACAGATACTTCTTTATTGAATTTCCAACAGAACCAAAACAAAATGGCGTGGATTCCTTTATATACCCCTTTGCAGGGACAGTGCAACGGATTCTCCCGCCTTGCGCATGCGCAATAGGCTGGAGACAGCCTGTCTGGTCCCTGGCAACCATGTGGTTTGCCCGGGGCTCTCTGTAGCTTCCTGCACCTGCTGAGTCACTCAGCAGGTCCAGGACATAACACACAGCATCACATGACTACATCCAATTTTCTGACTTTTTTTTTTGCTGTGGTCATTAAGCAAATCACTGCGCTCATTAAATGAGACTTCCCATGATTATGATTTGGAATCTTTCTTGCTGGCTTCCTATTAACTTTGTCAGAAGCTAGCTGGGAAGCTTGCAAATGGAGATGAAGTGACCCTGGGACACTACAACTTTTGTAAATGTGAGCTTATTGCCAAGAGCTCAGATCACAATTGCATGACCTGAAGATGCTGGGTCAGTTGTAACTGTGAAGACTGATTGTAAGTTACTTGTTTTTAGTGCTGTTGTAACTTCACATGGTCACTAAGCAAGCACTTGGGACAGCACTTATGTAATTGATATATAACTTATGAAAGTTTATCTTTTCCTATCTCTTAGCCAGGTCTTAAACCAAGCTCATGGGCCAGTAGCAATCTCTCACCCTGATCTAGCCTAGCTTCTGAAGATTTGTATGTTTGGAGTAAAAGCTGGGTGTGCTCTGGATAAAGTCCCAGAATCCTTTGATGAGTGGGGAACAGTGGTGGGATTCAAATATGTGAACAACCGGTTCTCTGTGTGGATGCCGCTTCCAGAAGTCCATTCTGGGCCTGGGCAACAAAAAATTAGCTACCGGTTCTGCCAAAGTGGTGCGAACTGGCTGAATCCCACCACTGGTAGGGAAAAATTAACAGATTCTTACAGGACAGAATAGATTTCTTCCAATGAAGTGGCTTCAGTCTATTTAATACTTTCAAGCTTAAAAGAAAATATTTTCCACTGCACCTGGAAAAAAAAATTCCAATAAGCAATTTCAATAGAGAGTCTCATGGCACCTTACAGTCTAGCAGTTAATTGTGTATTCTGTTTAAAACTATCCAGTATTTTTTCTTTCTTTCTAAGCAGACTGTCACATAATTACCCCTCTGGAAAAACAATGAAAATCCTTTCCCCCATACAACACCCAGTCTAAATGGGTCTGACAACCAGCAAGGTCCAGGGGAACAGCCAAGTTTTCAAGGTGTATTTAAAGACAGGGAGGGTAGGGCCAGGTTGAATCTGTGGGAGGCACTTTTTTCCAAAGAATGGAAGCTGTGAAAGAGTAGCCATGTTTCCAAAGTCTTACTGGATCCTATTGTCTAATCCATGGCATCCAGAACACGTCAACTCTGTCTAACATACAGAATGGACAGAAACCATGGAGACCATGTCAGTTCCAGGCAGCATGGCTGAATGGCTCAATCCTATAGCTTCACAAAAGAATGAAAAGGCTTTAGAGTCAGCAAAAGCAAGAGCTTTCTTTATGTGCCATCATTATCAGAAAGACTTTGGGTGGCAGATTTTTTTTACCTTTGGAACATCCTATCAGGGATTAAAGGAGTTGAATAGTATTAACCATCATAGTAAACTACTATAGCTCTGCTTAATCTTTGTTGACAAACAAATTGAAGGCAGACAAAAAGCTAATCCAAAACCAAACCACATTATGCCATGGGTGGTCTTAGCCATTGCTGAGTATTTTATTATAAAATTTGAACATTGGCAAATGACCAGCTGGCTTCCAAATTTAGAGTAGATTTACAAAGAGGAGGAAAATGTGCTCAAGTTCGTATTTTTTATTTGTTAAATTTATTTGCTGCCATCTAATTTCAAAGCAACACTGGACAACTTAGTGTCATGATTCCAACAGATGAAACTCTTCAAAAGAACTTTGAGGCATTGTTTACCTTAAAGAATCTTTTATTCGAGCAACAAAGTATCAGCACTATATAGTCGAAACCAAAAACTAAATTCCTCTCCCCTGGATACAAAGTATCAAAGCACAATTCTCTCCTCCAATAAACAGTCATAAATCGCATTCTCCAATTAGCTTAAAGCCGGGCTTTCTCCCCAGCTCTCCAACCCACCAAAACTCTATCAGTTCTGGGCCCAACGACCTTGGATTCCCATGGCTGAGTTATTATTGTTATGACTAGCTGGACTGTCATTCACATTCCCCCTCCCAGCATCAACTAACTCTAAAAGCAATAGAGAAAAATAACTGCATTTCCTTCTCAAAGCAAGAACATCCGATGTTAGCCGAGTTGACACTTAGAGCAGAAACATTAAAATAAGCAGAGATAAATATTCCCAAAATAATAAAATGAATGTAGCATCAAAGTTAAATCATTGTTACAACATGGGGAAGGAGGGAGCTGGATGGGGGGAGGTTATCGTACTTATATTTATCATATTTGTATGTCCATATATAATAAATTATGTTTTAATTATATAGCCATAAAATAAATACCATGATTAGATAAGTTAATTTAGCAAGAACTAAATTCCAGGAATGTATACTGAAAAAAGGGGAACATATAATATCTTAAATATGGTACTATATCTGTGGTGGCTCAGTGGTTAGAACACAGTATTGCAGGCTAACTGAGTCATATGGCTTAATTATGTGCATTTTTTTTATTTTAAGTGATGGGCTGTTCTGTTCTTTCCCCAGGAAATGCATAAAAGATCTCTTTCAAATGTTGGATTGTGAAATAAAAATTCTTAAGTTGACATGCCAAGGTCATTTTCTCAACCCTGTCTTATTATGATCATGTTTCCTTTCATTTCTAGATCAACAAGAATGGAAATGTCTCAGGGTTTTTAGTCATGTTCCAGAAAATAGCTACAGCTTGACCTGCTCCATGGATACAGCAAAATGCTAAACAGGACTGATAAAAGGAAAGGAATATAACACTTTATCAGGTGGGAAGAAAGAATATTATTTGTGAATTCTCCTTCATGTAAAATCATACTGAAAATTAAACAAGTCATAACATCAGGAAGCAAGTTGCTAGCTAATTTTCTTACTGTGCTAGTCTGAGAATGGGAAAAGAGAGCCAGACTGATATAGTGGTTAAGATATTGGGTTAGGAACCTGGACACTGTGCTTTTTAATTTCTAAATGTCTATTTTAAGAAAAGTATAAATAGTTATTATGGGGTTGCAAATAGTAGGGCCATGAAAGAAGAATAGGCTTCTTGGCAACTGTTACTGCCCAATTCTTTCTGAATTGTGAAGAGTTTGGGAAGAAATTATGGGAAGCTCAAGGGAAGGTCAAGGAACTGCTTAGAACAGTGGGGGTTGAAATCCACATATCTTAAAGTTGCCAAGATTTAGAAGCCAAGGTTTAGAAACATTGGTATAAAAGGAAGTGCTTCAGATAAATCTGGGCTTTAGTTTCTTTCAATCATATCTTCTTTGCTTTTATGCTGGTTTGATTTCTTTCCCTTACAGGTTCTGCTTTACTGGTTTGTGCTATTTCCTTCTGGGATGCTTTCCTGTTTCTTTTTGTTCTCCCATAGTTTTATGAATTACTTCCTATACTGTTCCTCTACCACAGAATTTTCTTTGGTCATCATTTACAGAAGCTACTCATTTTGGTTTGGATATTGTCATCCAGAAATGCTGTAATGTCCTTTAAAACAAAAGCTATTTCCATTTCCCTATAGATTTATATATGTCAAGTTAATAAAATACAACTTTGCAATGGTTTAGTTTCAGTAACCTATAACATTTATCAGTTGCTTGCTTAGATTTCCTGTTGTTTATGTTGAGGAATCTCTTTTGTGGCAATAAATTTCTTTCAAATAAAAAAAATGGCTTTTTTTCTGGAAGGTGTGTAAGCCACAAAGATCCATTAAGATGCTATTGTGGCTTTTGCCCAAAGTCCAGGATAGGTTGTTGTGTCCTGAGCCTGCAAAAGCAGGCTTGGGACGTTACAATGGTCCCGGGCTGTTGCAAGCTGCCCGGGACCAGACTGAGTGGTGCCAGCCTGCGCGCATGCGCGAGGCTTGAAAGCGCGCCATCTCATGTTACCTTTTTGCCTGGGGATTCTATTTAGAGTCAGAGAGGCCCGAGAGCCTCAGAGTTGTGTTGAAGTGAGCTGAAGAGAATAAAAGCTGTTATTACCATCAGAATGTGTGCTCTTCTTTCGCCATTGACTCGAGGACTCAACAGTTTGTATGAAAGGTCAGTCATAAGTAGGCTTTCACACTTCCCCTGAATCCTTGGATGGCAATATGAAATGTTTGCAGTCATAAATGGAAAAGTACAATGTAATTGAAAGAAATCCAAAATACTAAGTATTTTTAAATAAGTAGAAGATGGTAACTAAGTAGGTAGAATAATATTTCTCAACCTGGCAATTTGAAGATGTGTGGACTTCAGTTCCCAGAATTTCTTAGACAGTTGCCAACTGGGTAATGTTGAGTAATATGGCGCACAATCTATTCTATATCATAAGATAGTATCATAAAACAGTGATGATACCACTTTAAATTACTTCAGAACAGACAATATTAGGAAAAATATGCCTAGCAAAAGATATTATTCTTAACAAGGAAGTAAACTTCAATGTTTTGAAGTAGTTTATCTGTGCAAGCAAGGTACAGGAAAAGCAAACTGTACTTCTGTTTTAAGCTTCCAGAAGGTTTGGCTAGCTAATGTTAGAAACAAAGTCTGGATTAGCAGAACCCTTGTGTTAAACTAGCAGCAACCACATTTTCCTCTGTACTAAAAAAGAAATAAGAACCAAATATTTAATACTTTTAAGAAGTTTGGCTGCACAAATTCAGAAACTAATCTTCCTGACTCCAAAACAAGGAGAAACATTTATTTGCTAGTCCAGAACACAACATTCTCTGGTGATTGCAAAGCTTCAGGCCTAATTCTTTGTTATGCATGTATTTTCTGCTTTGTATCTAGTGTACAACAATTGGTCTTTATGCATTAAAAGAGAATTTTCTATTCCTCAGCATAAGACTATGCTGCTGGACCACTTACAACATCAGTTAAGTGAATGCCAGTGGGAGCTTTAATCATTACATTACTATCTGCATGCAGAAATAATTGATTGGGTCCCTGTGTTTAGTTTTTAAGTGCTTCATACCTACCAAGTCATTAGCAGTGTACTGTAACTTTTTATGACTATCTCCTAATGGAGAGGTGCATTAAAATGAGGTATAGAAGAGGCCCAATTGATTTGTTTATTTATAAATCTAAATGCCATTCTAAAAACATTTAACAATAAACAATGCATTGCCCAAATGGATTGGCAGCATAATCTTACAATCTTCATAATGGCACTGGTTAATAATGTAAACTTTTCTTATTGGAATTGAGCAACTTCAGAGTGAGGGCAATTGGAATCTGGGCTGTTTCTACCATGACAGTTCTAACACCACAATCCCTACGGCTGTCTTTATGTTGTAATATAATCCATTCATTTCAACAATGACTTGGCTGCATAATCAATGAGTCACAAGCTAACCAGTCCCATTTAACTCTACAATGGGCGTGAGTACAGCCCATCTGACCAGTTTATAGTTCTGTTGTTTGGCCAATAGCAGCTCAGACTTTCCACCAGGGAGAAAATCTCCCTTTGCTTCCTCTTTTTCTGCCCACCCCCATTCCTAGCTTTCTGTGTGCACATTTCCTCTTCGTAGTGAAGCGGTTGCAAATTTGAAAGGGAGGGAAGCAGTTTTCGTAAGAACAAAATCCAAACCTTTGCTTTAAGAACAAAAACAACAGCAACAAGTTACTTTAAGCATCTTTTTGGCAACCTGAGAGTGAGTCTCCGTTACAAGCAAAAAGCAGAATGCCTTCCTTTTGGAGGATGTGTTTAAAAATAGAAAACTTGGTGAAGATTAGACCTAAACAAAGCTGAAAGCTTTGTAGATGTCGAAGTGGCCCCATAATAACTGCTTGGCTGATTTGTCTAAGGCTTAGGATGCTGTGTTCCTCCCAGTTTTGATTAAACTGAATGTAGATAATAGATTAATGAGCATAAGGGAGCTTAATGGCAACAGCCTCAGGAGATAGGGTCAAGTGCTTTGCCCTAATACTGCTATTTCAACTAGGGCATGCATACATTATATATAACAAATCTATCACACCGATTATATAGGTGCAAAAATCTGGTACACGGGTAGGTTAAATGCCTTTTTCCCTAGTGCCACATATCTGACTTACCTCGTACATATTGATTACAAATCCTGAACATAGTTCTACTAATTAAAACTTAAATCTTCTTTTATACTGTGCCCAAACATCAAAGAGCAAAGATTTACTCATAAGATTTAAATTATTTTGGTGTATAGTCTACATGAAAAGCCCACCTTCTAAATATTATTCCATTTTCATTCTGTGCAGGCTATTGATATCCAAAGCTGTCATATTTTAAGTTCTATTTGGTTAGAATAATCCAATAATTCACTTGGGGCTTTTCAGATAGTTGGGCAACAATTCCTCAAGTTTCCAATTGGCATGGTTAACAAATGATGATTTATGATTCAGAAATATCACATGCCTGATGTGTATTAATGTTGCTTGCTGATGATGAGCAGAGTAGCATTTTCTTGCCCCATCACACAAGGGTGTCTACTAAACAGAATGACATAAGAATTGAGAAATGTGCCAGAGGCTTTGATTCTTATCTATACATCAACTTTAAAAAGTACCCATAGCTTATGTGTTGTGAGTCAGTTGCATGATTAAATGCCCTTGCAGAAAACTCACCCTTTCTATACAGATAGTCTTCAACCTATTAACACAACTGGTATCAGAATTTCCACTGTTAAGCAGTTGTTAGAGGATCATGCCTGATTTTATGATTTTTTTTTTTTTTTTTTGCTATGGTGTTAAGCGAATCACTGCAGTTGTTAAGAGAAACATACAGAGAATCATTAAAGGGAATCTGGCTTCCCTCATTGACTTTGCTTGTCAGACGCCAGCTAGGAAAGTTGCAAATGGCAGCCAGGGTAGGATCATAAATACATGCTGGTTGCCAAGTGGCTGGACTTTAATTATGTGATTATACTGGGTTACTGCAACAGTTCTAAGTGTAAGGAGTGGTCATAGATATTTTTTTTAGTGCTGTTATAATCTCGAACAATCACTCAACCAGAATCAGAATCAGCATAGAGCTGGAAGGGACCTTGGAGATCTTCTAGTCCAGCCCCCTGCTCAAGCAGGAGATCTATACCATTTCAAACAAGTGACTGTCCAGTCTCTTCTTAAAAACCTCCAGTGATGAAGCACTCACAATGTCTGAAGGCAAGCTGTTCCGCTGGTTAATTATCCTCACAGTTAGGAAATTTCTCCTTAATTCCAGGTTGCTTCTCTCCTTGATTAGTTTCCATCCATTGTTTCTTGTCCTGCCCTCTGGTGCTTTGGAGAATAAATTGATCCCCTTCTTTTTGTGGCAACCTCTCAAATACTGGAATACTGCTATCATGTCCCCTCAGTCCTATTCAGCCAAATCCTGCAACCGTTCTTCATATGTCTTAGTCTCTAGGCCTTTAATCATCTAATCGCTCTTTTTTGCACTTTTTCCAAAGTCTCAACATCTTTTTTGTAATGTGGTGACCAAAACTGAATGCAGTATTCCGGGTGTGGCCTTACTAAGACTTTATAAAGCGGTACTAACACTTCATGTGATTTTGATTCTATGCCTCTGTTTATACAACCAAGGATTGTATTAGTTTTTTTGGCTGCTGCCACACACTGCTGACAAATGATGTAGGTCAAGGATTATCTGTAATCAATCATTTTCTAGAATCAATGACATTTATTTATTTGATTGATTGGCTCATTTAAAAGGCCACTTGGCTCCAAAATGATTCTATTTTACATAGCTTTTTTTTGCACTTGACCTGTATTCCTGGGAACACAAAGAAGGATCTTGATGATGTCTGGGTTCTATATGCTTTTGCTTCCCTCCAGTGAGTTAAGGGTTAATATGCTGTAGTTGAGCTAAGAGAAAAAAAATTACATTAGAAAATAATGCAAAGGAAAAACAGGAAAGTGCACTTCACACTTTTGTTAAACAGAGTGTAAAATAAATACTGTATGTGTAATAGGAAATGGATTTCTTCCCTCTATAATAATCTGTTTATATATGAACAGTGTGAACATTTGTGACCTTGTGTCCCGGGAGGGAACATTCATAATCTTGTTCTCTTTTTCTTGAAAAGGATAGTCCCCTTTGTTATTTTTTGACAGAGCTAGTCTGAAACAACAAACAGGGAAACATAAATTCAATCAAAGGAAAACAACACTCCATATCATATTCCTTTTAAGATGCTGCAGAAAAAGTTCTAGGGCTCTTTAATCTCTTAAAGTCAAAACATACATAAAGCAAAAGTAATTATAAAGAAAGCACCGTTTATTATTAGATGAAAACCGGCTTGTGTTGATTTAGATAAATAATTCACAAAAAAAATCATAAATGATCCTTTCACTTTGTCAGAAGCAGGACCATTTCAATTGAATAAACATCTGGTTTCATAGGACAATATTAATGAAACCACTTCATTGTCTACTATAGTAATGCTGGGCCTAACATTCTGGCCCAGCAGTAGATAACATCGAAGAATTTTAAAATATTACCATTACAAAGTTTATCTTCATTTTTAGTCATGGTCTGCTGCCTTGGAATTTCCAACCATTAGTTGCAGAACTCCTTTAGAACTCCACTTTTACTTAGAGATACCACTACCTATGATGTCATGATCCAGTTTGGTCTAGTGCAGGGGTCCCCAACCCCCAGTCCGTGAACCAGTACCGGGCTGTGGCATGCCAGCAACTGGTCCGCACAAATAAGCAAAGCTCCATCTGCAGGATGCAGGCAGTGCACAAAACCACACACTCTCTGGTCCGGAGAAAAATCTTTCTCCACAGAACCGGTTCCTGATGCCCAAAAGGTTGGGGATCTCTGGTCTAGCGGTTAAGGCACCAGGCAAGAAAGCAAGAGACTGTGAATTCTAGTCCCTGCCTTAGGAATGAAACCGACTGGATGACTGTCTTATGCCTAATTAAATATCCTGGTAATTTTAACCTGTTCTATTTAATTTTTTTACGTTCAGATTCACACGGCTCTGTTTCCTTTAGTGAGATCAGATTCTGTCATGTAATGTGTAATTTGCAGAGCAGTTTGATTGACAAATCTGTTTACCACACTGGTTAATCTGTCAGTTTTAAGTTTTCAAGTGTTTTATGGACCAATCATGGACTGCAATAAAACTTCAATGTTTATTGTTGTTCATTATTTGAAGACCTGCCTGTTTGGAGCTTATAGTACTAGAAGAGGTAAAGGGAAATAGAAGAGGTCCACTATTAGAAAAATGGGTGGATTCGATTACAGCAGCAATGGGTGTATGCTGAAGGCATCATCCCAAACTTATAAATCTATAGCAGATATTACAATCATTTGGGATTCCTATAAGAAAATAGGGAGCTAGGTTTTTGAAGATAATTTATGTTTCATGGCTGGCCAAAAATTGGTGATGCAAATCTAAGATCTAAGCATGGATCTTTGGGGAAGACAGGCAGTTAAGAAATAGGAAATATAAACAAATAAATAAAATACAAATTAATTTTACACACCTACTGCACACTTCTGTGAACATAATTGGTGGTGGCAGAAATTACTGTGAAGATGCTGTACACTCATCAGCATGTTTTTATTTCTTTAAATATGGGGTGCATGATGAAAAATAAAAATAAGATGCCACAATTGAAATATTCTATGGGCAATAAAATAATGAGATGATTTATAAAATCTCAAAGGCAAAGGTGATGATGTGATACTATTCACCTCATGTTTATGGAATAATCTGTTTAAAATTTCCAAATGTTACATTTTTTTTACATGTGCAAATTAGATTTCCAATTTGCTAATTGCTTAGCTTTTAACAAATTCCTTGGGAATATTTTAGATAGCCTATAATACATTAGAAAATAATACATAATTTGTCTCATTTTAAGTAGTTGTAGAGATATTCGGGTGGAGATATGCAAAGACCATAGAAAGATGCATTTAGGCATGTTCTTGGGTGTCTCCAAGGCCAAAGGTGGTTAGAGCTGTCTGTGATAAATTTTCACCATCAATTAGTAAGAACAGTCAGCATTTGAGGTAGAAGGAAGCGTGGAGAGAGAGAGAAAAAAGAAATAATAAGCAATTTCACCCAGACAGGGGGTGGCAATTTTTTTGTACCTGAAAATTACTCAGCAATTTATATCAGTGGCTCATGCTCCATGACTTCAGTTTCCTGTTTATGGAGTTTAAATAAATTCAGTTAGTCAGCATTTAATCTAGGCTAGGACATAAAAATAGAATTATCCAGCATATGTATGTGGAGGAGGCTGAGAGTTACAACTTTCATTAAAAGATAGGCATGGTCATTTCTCCCTCCCCTCTTGTTTTAATGGAATGGTCCTGATTGGATCCAAGCTGTCTGTGCTGCTGAAACTGTGTTAAATTTGCTTTGCTGAATAAAACCCAACTGGGTTGGCTGTGTGTTTACATCACACACTAAACCCTGATGTGTAGGAGTGAAATCAAAATAATTCTGTGTGTATTGGCTTTAGTTCCTCAATCAACATTTTCACAGTCTTTCACAGCTATATGATAGTCTTCTTGAACCTGATTCCCTATAGATATGGTAGGAAAATCTCTTCATCCCTAATCGGCATGAGGTTGGCTGATAGCAAACTCTCTTTGTATAAAAGTCCAACTCTCTCCTCCGTAACTGTGATATTCTCACATTGCATTTTTTCCTGAATTTGATTAGAGACCAGTTACCAATTAACTTGTTAAATTCTTAAATTCATTAGTCAGAGTAGAAATTTATATAGTTTAAGACAGACTTCAAAGCAAATTATTTATTCCCAGATCTGCCATCTTACATACTTTAACCACATCTCATAAATCAGCTGATCTAAACAATAAGATTCTTCTCGATTATCTGATCATTTCGTTGAATCACCAGATAATCCTGTGGCTCATCTCTTTATATGATACCTCACACTGGGCTTACTGCTTGAGAAATAAGAAGGGAAGACAGGACATTATGTGCTATTAGTATTATATTCATTAGGAAAACAGTTAAGGAAGTATAGGACTATTTCAATACCATCTTCACATATATACAATAGGTGCATGTAGAATCTTGAGTTATGAAATTTTATTAGGCTTTTATCTAATCCTTGTTTATGTGTAGATTCATATACAATAGGGCTATGCAAAGCATTTGAAAGAGGTGTTTTGAAAAAGTATTAACCCATGTAAAATGTCTATGAAGATTCTCAGTCATCCAGGTCATGGTTGTCCCAAAGGTGCTTTTTCCAAAGGCACCTGGACTTCCGAGGAGGAAAAACAAAGTCCAGTTACCTTTTGAAAAAGGGATGATCCTTGTAAAACACTCTTCTTCATATAATAAAGACAGCCTTGTCCTTGGAAGATTCATGTCTCTCTTTCAAAGACTTTCCCTTTCTGATTGCATGTGCATGCACACGCAATATTTCTGTTGGATCCACTAATGTGTTATCAAGCAGGTCCCTCAAATGCTTTGCACAATCTTCATGTTAAAGGACTCTGTGGTCATATTTCTCCTATGATGGATGTCTATATATAATTTGCTTGCTTGCCTGGTGAATTCTATTTTCATTCCGTTTTTTTGACCTTAGAGAATGAAGAGGAAAAGAAGGAAAACAAGTTACATATTTATTGGGTGGAAGCAATGCAAGAATAGATTGACCTTTCAGAAGAATTAATAAAATGTTCTTGTATTCCATCTCCATCTCCATCTCTCTCTCTCTCTCTCTCTCTCTCTCCCCTCCCTCCCTCCCTCCCCCCCCTCTCTCTGCTGAATGACTGCTGTTGGTGTTAGTTAAGTGAGAGTAAAGAGTAAAGAGAGTAGAGTCAAAGAGCCAAAGATAGTAAACCTTCTAGAGGCAGATAGAACATGTAAAGAGTGCACGAAGGATTGGATATATTCTCCCATGTATTACAAAACTATCTTTCACTACCACGAAGCAGGGTGCTTAATGGATTTGATCTTATGAAAAGTTTAAAATATGATTGTTCTGCAACATCCATGCAAATTCATTTATACATACACACATATTGGTCTCTTGTAGGTGTTTACAGAAACTTATTACAAGATCATAAAAATAGCAAAATAATTTATTTTTAACACACAGGGTAGGTTTATTCAACCAACTCAATTCAAATTAATAGAGCACAATTGCTACATTTATATAAAATGTTAATCCCAATTCAACCAGTCTAATGGACAAAGGCCAAGCAAGTATTTTTAGGTCTCATTCTCTGACCATTGCATTGAATTACTCAAATGTATTGGAAAATTCAGATTCAATAATTAATGATTCTTCTGATGAAGCACTATTTGAGCATTAAAGTTTTCCTCTGGCATTGTTTATATAGTATTTTATGTCTTGGGGATTTTTTATGCTCTCATTATCCTGTTAAAATGGATAGTGTAACATTAAATCTATAACCATGAGTTTTTCTAAAAGAAGAGGATGCTCTTTTTTTTTTTCAATGTGCAGAACATGACAGAACCAGCAGCTGAATTTATCTTTAATTCTGGGGACATTTCTGCCATGGCACCAGAGGGCCATAACCTAAGTGTCAATGCTGCTAACATTGGATGTTTTTGCATGGACAACAGATGGAAATATATCCATCTTTTACCTTTTGTTTTTAGAGTTAGATGATGCTGGGAGGGGGATGTGAATGAGAGTCCAGCTAGACATAACAACACTAAACCTAGCATGAGAAACAAGGTAAGCAGAGCTGATAAGGAATTGGTGGGCTGGAGAACTGGAGAGGAAACCCATGTTTCAAGCTAATTGGGGAATGTGATTTATGACTGTTAATTGGAGGAGGGAATTGTGCTTTGATAACTATGTGCTCAGGGGAGGGGAATTCAGTTTTTGGCTTTGCTTATGCAGTGCCGATATTGTGCTACTCAAAATAAAGATTCTTTAAGATAAACAATGCCTCGAAGTTCTTTTGAAGAGTTTTAATCTGTTGGAACCCTGACACTAAGATATACAGGTGATTGTATAAAACACACATAATTTTGTCTTCCAATACATTGTTGTTCATTTCTCCCTATAGCTGCTTAAACCAGCTATGTCAGTCTTCCTAATGGCAGGAGTAACCACGGCCCTAATTCACAATGCAATAATATTTGGACTTACCTATAATACCCATCAAAAACAATATAATCAATTTAGGAATAATCATGAACAGGTCAGTCAATATCCTTGATTTTCAATCATATAGTATGTTATATTATGCAATCTTTTTCATTGTGTCCACTCCCAAAATGGTGCCTGCTTTCAGGAGGGCACAACATGGCCTTAGTGTAAGAAGACTGTGTGGCAGATCAGCTGCTTCCCAGAGGATGTACAGAAAAGTGGATTGAGTTGTGATGGGGGGGAAGATGTGGAACTCAGCAGGGTGGGTGGCAGGCCCAAGGTCTGTGGGGACCCAGCAGGGTGGGATGAGAGCAAAGCCATTGCTGCAGTCAGCCGTAAGGGTGATTGTATTGCCAAGCACCCTAATTTTATTTACATGACTGCAGCCATACCTTTGGGCAAGGGCGTAAGTCCTTTTGTTCAGTAATTTCAAATGGTTGTTGAACAAACAATCATAAGACAAGGACTACTTGTACAATCCTCCTCCTGTTTCTATTGTCCATAAAATTGTACAAGCTCTAAGCACTGAGTGATGACAAGTCTACTGTCTGTACTCTGATGGCATTCCATAATAGTAGTCAGTACTTCTCAATCAGATGTCCTTCAGATGATTTTTAAATATTATTCCATGAAGCACAGCCATATTAGGAATTCTGAACACTGTAGTACAACTATTGTGTAAGACCCTAAACTGGGGGAAGCTGATATAAAAGTAGGTAGTGAAAGATGAGTGCTGCCTTGTGCTAGAAAGCTAGAACTGTACCCAGAGGGAAAACAACTTGAGATAAACCTAGAAGTAATCTCATTATATTATTTATTTATTCAAGTGTTGGGAAGCTATTTCAGTCCTTAAGGATGTAATTCATTGTAGCAGAATTGTGCTAATATAAAGGCATCATAACACTTCAGCGAAACACCAAGCAACATTGAAAGATCTCAAATTCAATCTCTGGCAACTCAAGGATCAAGAGGGAGTGATGGTGACTTTGACCAGAAACTCTGCAGTGTCTCTGCCATTTTGAGCATACAATATGTAACTAAGCTAGATTAAACAAAAGTATTCTTTCCAGGTCTTTGCGTGTATAGGAATGGAAACAGCGGAAACAGCACGATACTAGACACTTACTTTAGTATGCTTGAGAATGAGGATTTTGCTTATGGAAACCTAACATACTGAAGCAGACTAAAGGAATAATAAAAAAGAAATGTTTTGGACATATGGAATCCATTTGTGTGGAATATTTAAAAATGTCTCTTTCTTAACCCCTGGATTTCTTTTATTTGCTATGTACTATCTAACTTAAATATTTATGCTATGTACTATCTAACTATGTACATCTAACTTAAATATTTATTAAAATTGCAAACAGCAACTTATCTATCCTGGATAACTGTTAATAACAGGAAAGAAGCCTAACATGCACATCTCAACTTTATACAGGTAGTCCTCGACTTACAACAGTTTGTTTAGTGACCACTGAAAGTTTCAACGGCACTGAAAAAAGTGACACATTACTGTTTTTCACACTTATGACCATTGTAGCATCCCCATGGTCATGTGATCAAAATTCGGATGCTTGGCAACTGGTTCATATTTATGATGGTTGCAGTGTCCTAGGATCATGTGATCACTTTTTGCGACCCTCTGACAAGCAAATCAATGGAGAAGCCAGATTCACTTAACAACCTTGTTACTGCAATGATTTACTTAACAACTGTGGTAAGAAAGGACATAAAATGGGGCAAAACTCACAACAAATGTCTCAGTTAACTACAGAAATTTGGGGGTCAATTGTGGTCGTGAGTCGAGGACTATCTGTATTATGTTTCTGTCGATTACTTAAGATATTTTATATGTTAACATTCAATAACAGTATTTTGGAAACAGAGAAGAAATTTGCCACGTATAAATATGGGGTACTGCTAGTCTTATTTCAGTAATAATAAAAATAATAGCTTGAACAGTCATAATTCCTTGCAGGCTAGCTCAAAAATTTTTCTTATTGCTTGTTACATTTACTCCTGCATATTTATTTCAAAGAGCCTGGTGGTAAAATTTCTATTTTGTAATGCTAACCTCTTACACTGCTGTAAGTGTAAACTTTATCACTCTTATGATTGCAAATAGTACTAATTAATTATTGGCCAAACCATCAGGATGAAGCCTACAGGTATCTGGGCATTTCACAACTGGATAACATCAAGAACCGATAAGTTAAAAAAAAATATGATTAGTAAAGTGAAAGAAAATTGCTAAAGACAAAATTGAATAGTGGCAACCCCATCAAAGCCATGACCATGCCTTTGATATAATCCATGGCTAGAATTATTAATTGGACACAAGCTGAATTTTACCAAAAAACAAGAAAATTGATGACTATTCACTGTGCATTATTTTCCCAAAGTGATATTGATAGATTATACCTGCCCCACAAAAATGTACGCAGAAGTTTACTTCAGGTCAAGCAGACTGTAGAAGAAAACTATGCATTGATTAATTATGTAAGACAGCCAAGAACAAGCATTGATGCAAGGTAAAAATTGGAACATCTGTAAAAATATCATATGCCAGTACTTAAAATTGTGGGAATATATATTTGAAAAAATAGCAGTAGGTTAAAATATTGTGGGATTTCCAAATACAAATTGATAAATCTTGGTTCATAACACACCAGATTCAACCTTGGTTGAAAAGAAGAAAATGTGGATAATTGTTGTGTCAATACCAGGGGATAGTAGAATAGAAGACAAAGAATTGGAGAAGATAACAAAGTACCAAGATCTGAAAATTGAAGTTGGAAGTTTATGGCACAAATCAGCCATGATGGTCCCAACGGTTATTGACACACTGGGTACCATACCTGGAAAATCTTGGATAGTACTTAGAAAATCTGTGCAGTGACAAAAATCTGCACATGTATTTCACTGGTTCATTACACAATCCTAGGTTCCCAGAAAGAACTTGATGTGTATGAAGGCCAACACCAGATAAATAACTGGTAACTGTGATTTCATATTATAAGGTACGTAATAATTTTAGATTGAGACAAGTTTATTACTAAGAGAAAAAGTCTTTGATCAAATTGTTAATAAACTGAGTTTGATTGCATTAACAAATAATATGGTTGATTGATTTATATTTTAGTATTTCATATAAATCTAACTATGGTGGCTAAGTCATGGCTTACAACTGTATTATGTGAACATATCACAGATATAATAAATCATATTTAAGCAAACTATGGTTTAGGATGATGGGTAAAGCAAATCAGTGTGATAATAACGTCTGGCCTTACCAGTCCGGAGGACAAGAAGGAAACAAAACACACATGCTATATTGTGATTCTGTATTGTGATATACATAACCATTCAATGGGATTTATTTACAGCTAAGACTGGGACTATAAAGTATATGTTACGTTACTGTAACAGTTGGTGTATATTTACAGCTAAGACTGGGACTATAAAGTATATGTTACGTTACTGTAACAGTTGGTGTATATTGCAATTCTATATATCTGTTCAGAAACAAGTCTCTAATGGGATTTGCTCCCAGTTAAGTCCCAAATTATATTCATAGCAATGCAATACATGGCTAAATAGAAGTGCTATTGTAAAACAACAGACCATGATGTACAATCTTTTGTATAATTTTCTCCCTTAATTTATGAGATCAAAGGTTCTGTTGAAGAGACTCTTTAAAGCAAAGAACAGCAAATCATAATTTTGCCTGATGGTTTAACTGAAGTCAGTTGAAGAAATATAAATGTAGGAGGTGAGATGGATATGGGATTCATATCTCAAATTGTGCTGCAAATATATATGGTGTAGAAGCCATATGAAGTGACCAGAACCAAGGTTTTTATGTGGGTTTGGAGGTTTGGAGAATTGAAAAAAGGAAACACTACATCTCTCCAAAATAGTTACTTTTAGGTTTTGTGTAATAAAGCTATAATTTTATTATGGCAAGCTTTTTGATAATTCTACAATGTGTTCATAACATTTCTCATCAAATAACTCAAGAGATAATTAACAATTTTTTAAAAAAGTTTTAGAATAAAAGGTAGCAATTACAGCTACCTGAGACCTAGGAGGTATTATCATCACAGTAAGAACTATGCCAAATGCCATTTATACTGCCCCAATCAATAGTTTTTTTGCTCAAAAATTAGAATTCAAAAGGGCCTAAATACAAAACATTATTTTTCTGAAATCAAGCATGCTTCACATGCTCATTGGCATCCAATGGCCTGCAAATTCTGTT